>NC_135737.1:30394596-30702513 GCF_041903045.1 Epinephelus lanceolatus
GTGTTTTGCTGGTGACACTGTTGGGGATTTATTCAAAATTGAAGGCACACTGAACCAGCATGGCTACCACAGCATCCTGCAGCGACATGCCATCCCATCCGGTTTGCGTTTAGTTGGACCATCATTTATTTTTCAACAGGACAATGACCCCAAACACACCTCCAGGCTGTGTAAGGGCTATTTGACCAAGAAGGAGAGTGATGGAGTGCTGCGGCAGATGACCTGGCCTCCACAGTCACCGGACCTGAACCCAATCGAGATGGTTTGGGGTTAGCTGGACCGCAGAGTGAAGGCAAAGGGGCCAACAAGTGCTAAACACCTCTGGGAACTCCTTCAAGACTGTTGGAAAACCATTTCAGGTGACTACCTCTTGAAGCTCATGGAGAGAATGCCAAGAGTGTGCAAAGCAGTAATCAGAGCAAAGGGTGGCTATTTTGAAGAAACTAGAATATAAAACATGTTTTCAGTTATTTCACCTTTTTTTGTTAAGTACATAACTCCACGTGTTCATTCATAGTTTTGATGCCTTCAGTGAGAATCTACAATGTAAACAGTCATGAAAATAAAGAAAACGCATTGAATGAGAAGGTGTGTCCAAACTTTTGGCCTGTACTGTATGTGTCATATTCCCAAATAAATGCTGGGGAAAAGGAAAAAAAGGACAAACAGTCCATATGCTAACTATCCAATGTCAGTCTTAATTTCTTCTCCTTTCTTCGGTATATGTGATAACTTCACAAATCAGTTAAACTGCTTTTAATAAGCAGTTATGCAGTTCCTCGCACAATTCAGTCAGAGTTTGAAAGAAATCCATTTTACAGTTTGTTGCAGGGAGTTTTACATATTTATTAGATATCTTTAGAAGGTCTTTCAATGCATAAAGATGTTCAACAAGCTGTTTCAAGTTTTCTGGTTGCACAATAGATAGGACGTGCACTGATGGCGTGTTTGCAATCGCATGACTATTATGATGATTATGATATGATAATTCCATGTAATGCATGAAAAGGAAATAGAAAAGGAAACAGAGGAGTGTGACTACATTAATGGTTGAATGAACCTGCAGGCAGCAGGTGCCCCCAGAAAACTGAAACTTATGTTGGATGTGATCCCACAACTTGATTTGCCTGGCATGGACACGATCGTCATCATGAATTTCCTCGTCCTCAAGATCTCCTAATGTTACTGACATTACACTGTGACTATATCGGATTTTAACTATTTTGCGTGCAGTCAGGCCTTCAACTGAAATGACCACCGTCTGTACATGGTTGTACTGCTGCCAGCTAATATTACTAGCTGGGTCCATGTCATTGGTTCGACAGCCCATTGGTTTGACATCCCATTAGTCCGACTGTCCGCGGTGCTGAACGGCTCGCGGCGGGCGTATGGTGTTTGAGGCGGAGCAGGCTCACGGCTTATGTGTTTGTCACTTTCTTTTTCATTTTAACCCACACCATGATCTTTTCCTGACCCTAACCAAGTGGTTTTTGTGCCTAAACCTAACCAGACCTTAACCACAGGGCATCATGATGATTTCGGAACGGACTTTGGAACAATAAGTTTAATATGGTCGGAACAATGGGATGTCGAACCAATGGGCAGTTCCCTTACTAGCTAACATCAGCTAACTTTAGCTACAATTTCCTGCCTACTAGGTCAACCATTCCCAGAGGTCTGATGAAACGCTGTTAAAAATCTGGGTCATGGGTATAAACCGAGGGAAGGTGTCACACCACATTGGCCCTCATTTATCAAACTAATGTACAAACCAGCGTAGACCCGAGCACAGAAATCATCTAACAATAGGATTCGCGTGTGATTCATGAAATGTTTTTATCTCGCCAATCAAAGCGTAGAAAATGATCGGGTGTTGATAAATGAAACCAATATATACTTGGTTTAGAGGCCTTGCCTCTGGAGATTAAGATAAGGAGAGACGTAATATGGCCAAAAAGAGAAATTTTATCTGAGCTACAAATCGAAATGCTGACATTGCAGATCCAATTTAACCATCCAGCTCTATTTGGCAGCCTGAAAAGTGGCATCAAAGGAAGTTGGGAAAACGCAGGGGGAAAAGAAATCACTGCTGCGGTACAGTGTTGCAGTGGACAATTAATAAACCACTTATGCATTGATGATATGTACTGACCTATGGCTTACATTTATAAATAATATTGTTGTAAATTTGTTTCGTAAATGAGGGTCAATGGTATTGCATCCAACTCGAGGCATGTTTAACAACACTTAAAGATTAACATTTAATATTAGTTGAATCCATTCCTCCAGATGGAAGACAGAGGGTTTTAATCCACATCTGCCTCTGTTTCTCAGTGATTTCATGTTATTATTTATCTATTTTCTTTCTATTCCCACCTCTCCTACCTTTTTGCTGAAAGTGGCCTTTGATAATTCCCAATTTGAGCGATTATAACAGCTGTAAATAATGCAAATCACAGGCATTCGTGCAGTTGTTGCTATTCTTTGCCTCGAGTTGCCTGCCCTTCATCTGGACAGCACACTGATGCACAATGTCATATGCAAAGAAGCTGTATGCAGAAGTGAAGACACACCAACGATCAGATAAAGCAAATGCAATTTTATTGCATGGCTGAACTCTTGTAATACCGTGCTCATATGCTTTAATAACAGCTACAGTGTGTATGTTAGATACAACCAGAAAGTAAAGAAGGAAAAGTCTTATAACACTGCAGAAAATGTCAAGGACTTCCCTTTGTATTACTTGTGATTTAGTTTAGCTTATTTTTAGTTTCATTGACGCTGGTTACCTGGTCACAAGAATCTTTTGTACAATTCTTTTTTTTTTCCCACCAATATATTTGTAGTAGTTATGGATACAAGTGAGAAAAACACGGAAAGTCACAAAATTTAACTGGACAAAGCTTCGCTTGCACAATTCAGCAAGCACCCCACTCTACCATTACAGGCCCAAACATGGCACTGTATCCAAAACCACTGCAGTAGTATTAGCTCAGTGGAACAGAATGAAAAGGGATAGAAACCTCCTGTGGTAAACTGAGTGATATGGATAATGAGTTAGTCTTGGTTAGCCCCGTTAAGCACTAATTGCACTTTAATGAGTGAGCCCTGGTCACATGCGTTTGACCTTGAAATGGGAAATAATACATCACATGACTGATAAAGACACAGGGGCCAATAAACTGTTGCTTTTCGCCACAGTGTGCAGCAGCAGCAGCTTGCTTTCACACCATATACCTCTGACACAGAGTCAATTTGAGGAAATTAATGGGTTTAAGATCCTGATACCTCAGAAGTTCACACAGAATGTGCTGCTTATTATGGGGTGTTATGATGGCTGCTTACATGCTGCAGAAGATGGTTTGATCTATCGCATTTTAAAGGTCACTGCTGATACCAGCATCTTTGGACTGAAGCTGGTGATAGTGGTGATATTGTGCTGATATTTCATTGTTTTCAAGTGAGACACTTACATGTATCTAGTCCCTCCAATAATAAATAAACTAGTCCATACCCACTGATAGCTTTGTCACCTTCTACCTATGCCAATCCTCAGTGCCTATGTGCAGTTTCACATAGATTGACCATGTCAGTGAGTAGAAAAACGTGGGACAGACAGAATGACTGACTGACAGAATGACACACTGACAGTTTCTGTTATTATGAACAGCATACCATACCATGACTTAGTCATACTAAAAATGAGAAGAACAAAAAACCAGGGGGAGCCACAGCCACCCAGTTGCCAATTAGAGTTAAATTTCTCCAGTCACCTTGAGGCGTCCTGTTCTACATATCTACCAAGTTTAGTAAAAATCGATATGGCGGTTAGGCCTAGATAAGAAATTAGCTCTCCAGCGCCCCCATTTTGTTTGATGGGGTCAATAATGGAGGGGTCCCCTCAGATTATGTGTGGTCATATGCCTACAAAGTTGCGTGGTGATCGGTGAAACCCTTGAGATGTTATACACCTTTATGTGATGAGCCACGCCCTCCGCAATATTCATTGCCTTATAGAAGCTCAGTTTTAGTAAGTTTTCCAACTTTTGCCAAGAGGGAACTTTAGATATTGGTCCCTAGATTATGTTCACCCAGTTTCATGCAGATCGGTCAAACTTCCTAGGAAGAGATCGATTTTAAGTGTTTTTGAAAAAATTCAGAATGGTGGAAAATCTGTATCACCGGAAGTTATGGGTTCTTGAGGCAAATTTGTTCCTCATGAGGAGAGGCATCTCTGTGCAGAGTTTCATGTCTCTACGACATACAGAGCATGAGATATGCCCATTCAAAGTTTGCAATTTCAATCAGTTGCTATAGCGCCCCCTGTTGGCCAATTGATGTAATATTGCTTCATTCGCATCCTCCCATGACCCTCTACCACTGTGCCAAATTTCACATGGATTGACCAAGTCAGTGAGGAGAAAAACATGGAAGAGACACACAGACAGAGGTTTCGTCATTATATAGTAGGATAAGCTTCTACTGTTACAACTACATTTCAGACTGCTGCACTTACAAATATTAATACTATTATTGCCACCATCAGATATGGACTTACAGTGGGAGGTCGTGGAAGGTTAGACTGGTTGTTGCAGTGAACGACCAGTCCAATATTCATTAAGCTCACATTAAACATGGAACATTATCAAACAAGCTCTATATCATATTCTTCATATCTGATGCGCACATCAAAGAGAAGATATTTGGGCTTATATGAGCATAACATATGATATCCTCAAACTGATTTATCTGCCTGATCATAACACACACACACACACACACACACACACATACAGTATGTGCACATTCCTTCGCACATTCCCACACCCACTGGTGGCGATGAGCAGTCAGTTTGCTGTAGGTCATTGTCGTTTAATTGAATGATTCACTGCGTACGTACTAATGAGCTTAAGGGCCTAATGACGAATGACTGTCCACACACGCACACGTGCCCCTCACACACACACACACACACACACACACATCACATCACAGAGGCATCGCTAATACCTGCTGTATGTGCCAATTAAATGCAAAACTAATGAGTCAGATCAGAGAGGTTAAGTTCAAAGACACTGAAGACATGGTCTATTTAGTCATATCTTTCTCTTTCTCTCTGTCATGTCTGTGGTCTTTTCTTTTGTCTTTCTTCATGTGAGCTTCTCCTGAGTCTATTTCTCATATTTTATTTATTTATTTTACCCCAGAACCCTGATTTTTCTCTCTTGCTGCCTCATTTCAACTCTTTAAATCTGCCCCACCTTTACTCCCTGTTCTTTTGTTATATGTTCTTTTAGTTTTCTTTCCATCTCTGTCCTTAGTTCTCCTCGTCTGCATGCTTCCACCACTTTCTATTCTTTAACCTGCCCCCTCCCTGACTCTTCCTCACTCTGCCTCCTCTTCCTCCCCTCTCCCTGATATTTGCACAGCTAAGCAGAATGCTGTCGGCTGCTCGACCCATAATCCTTTTGTTTGGCGTCTTGTTGCCGTTCTCATCATCGTCCCAAATCAATGTTTAATTATCCTGCGACACCCCTCTACCTCCAATTCACCTCCTCCCCTTCCTCACCAGCTCTCTTCTCATCCCCCTCCTCATCCATCCACTGCTCCCATCCGTGCCCTGCCACACCCAGCCTTCAGATCTTCATGGATGTAGGGAGGAGTAATTAAAAAAGACACGACACAGTGTGAGAGAAGGAGCGTAAGGAGAGGGGGGAGGAGAGTGGTAAATAAGATGGAGCAAAGAAAGAGGCAGCGGGTTAGAGGAGGAGACTGGGGCAGGAGCAGAAGAAGCAGAGCAAAGAGAAACATGAGAGGATGAGGAGAGAGGAATAGAGGGGATTTAGATGGTAAGCAGGGATAAGAGACGAGAGATGGTGGATAGATTGCATCCCGCACCACTCAATGAAATATGAGTAAATAAACTCTTCATTAATGATTGAGTTTCCATCATGTGCTTGCACAAGATTAATATTAAATCACGGTTTATCTATGTTTAAAGCCGCCACCAGCGTTGAACTCAGACCTCCTTATGTGACAGCAGAGGTGAGAGGCGGTAACATCATAACATACGCAGTGGTACACAATATGAATATTCAGAAAATGCTTTGATTTATTTACAAATTTCTTTAATCACTGACACCTCCACATTGTGAAATTACCCAATATTTTCAGGCCATCTTCAGTAATTATTGGGATCAATAGAAAATCACAACAGGTTCCGGTCTTAATTCACACTGAAAAAGTCACCAGTGTGTTCTGATGGAGATGCGAGGCGAGGGCTGTGCATGATTGAAGTGAGCAAAGCTACGTTGACATTTAAAAATTCAAGCTGTTAACCTACAAAGTGCCCTTTGTTTTGTGACTACGAAAACAGCTCGATGAAATATTTAATTCACACGATACATCTGTGTGGAGCGCCACACTTTTTCACTTGGAGTTTAATCGTACAGCCCAGGCATGCACATGCAGGTCAGCTTAATTACAAAAAAAACACTCTAATTATAATGCTGGTTACAAAATGTATTTGTATTCAGTTGCTGACTGTCAGGAGACATTACACACCCATACACTAAAACAGGATCGTGTGCTGTTCAATCCCTTCGTGTGGAGCTTCAGTCAGCACCATTCCACCAGTAGGAAGCACTGTCACTACTGCTTGCTATATGTACATAGAGTGCAGGGATGTTTTTTTTTTATTCATTTATTCAACATGATTTGTCAATTGGATTCTGAGTTATTGCAGAAAACATTTCAGTGGCCAAGGAAAGTTTATGAGACGTGCATGTATTTTTCCGGAAGGATAATCTCCACAAAGCATAAATGCAATCAGCAAAAGTACAAAGCTAGTGTTGGCTAGAAGCAAACTACACTACAGTTGTATGACTTGACATTGCCACCCAACGAGGCTGTAAAGCTAGGGATGGGTACCGAAACCTGATATTTATTTAAGCCCAGCGGCTAAATTTCCAAAGACCATAGTATTGACAAGCTCCGACGTTATCGGTTGTTTTAACGGTACTTTTTAATATTTTGGTGTAATTCGTTATCACCCTGCAGCCTCTGACCTGGGCTCTGTGCCGGGGCTGACCTCTTCCACATACACACACACATCCACCCACTCAAGGCCAAAACACACTGGTGCGTCAAAACAGACGCCCCCATTATTCTCTATTTACAAACCCACACCAGCAGCGTGTTGACGCGAGACGACGTGACGCACTGCGGCACTTCTCGCTATTGTCCTATTTTCCAGCGTTGCCGCCCTTGAAAAAGCGCTTCTTTTTCCAGAGAAAAGCCTATTTTGTACTTCCCAGCTCCCGTAGTAGCAGCTCTGTTGAAGAGCAGAAAAGAAGAACATTGGCACCATCTATCATTTGTTTTACAGTCGTCCTTTGGTCTGGTCTGGTTGTCGTGGTCGACCGGTGTTGTGTGTTTTCTTTCTCTTGCTGCCTCTCCTTCCTCGTCTTTTGTTCTAATTGCCGGTTGGCAACCAGCTAGTCACATTACCGCCACCTAGCGGAGTGGAGTGTGCAGCAGAATTCCGGTTGACGCCCCGCAGCACTACGCTTTCTGTGTGCGTTGGGGGCGGTACTTGACTCGTGTCAATGACGGCACCATCATGTGACACAGCCGGTGTAGTTTGGACTTCACACACATACACACATGGCATGGAGTAAAGTCGGTGAGCAGCAGAGCAGTCGAGGTGGAAACCAAGTGAAGATAACTCAAAAATTACTTGAGCTGATGCTAGCTACATTCATGACTGTAAGTGCAATTAAAGCAGGACAGGAGGACAGAGGACAGGAGGAATGACTTATAGTGACTAATAACTTAACTCAATATTGTGATGTCAGGAATATCATTTATATAGTGATGTTGCCGTTGCTCTAGAAACAACATTTAGTTATATTTCAAGTATTCAAGAATCTCGTTCTGAATTTCTTCTTTCTTCTTTTGAAATCAATTTATTTTCTATTATTCTATCTTTCTATCTATTTATTTGCTAACCAACTTGTTAGCAACCATCTTCTTTAAGACATGTAAAACCCTCAAAATTCACCAGTGTAGTATTTACTGACACATTTTATGTTGCAGAACCAAACGTGAAATTCTCTTAAACTTGTAGTAACCACAGACCTTATTTCTGGCATCTTACCAAAATCCCATTTAACCAACCCATTGACTTTGAGACGAGGGAACTAGAGGTGCAAACACGCTAACTCATTTCCATGTTTCAAGGCTCATTCCTGCACCACCCTTCTAGCTTCAAAACCCATCACCTCATAATGGGCTACTGTCGAATATACAACCGTATTCTTGTAGCAAGCACGACCCAAAGGAGTTGTTTTTTAACTGGCTAATCCATCTATCTATTTTCTGCCACTTAGCCGGGTTCAGGTCGCATTCATGTGATTAATTACATAATACATACTGCCGGGAAAGTCCTGGAAAAATGTGATTTATTATGAGTAATTCTCGGCCATATCGTTCCTACTTACGTTACATCACACTATCATTCATGGAGCATGGATTCATTCAAGACAGAGTTGCATTATTTGTGGTATTTAAAAGGATTTATAAAAGTCTTACATTTAACCTGGTGAACCTTCCAGGCATCCTGTATTGCCCCAGACATGGGTGGCTAAGCTTTAACCCTTTGATGCTGCACAGGGATTGATTAAAAATGAATGAATGGGGGGAAAGGAAAGTCGGAGTGCAATTTCAGCTGGTACTGCATTAAAAAGCATGTCAGTCTTGCTGTTTCCCTTTCATTTCCACTTTGTATGATAAAAAGTAAGCCAGAGAGCATCAAGATAAGGATCAATAGTAAACAAGACAAGTCTAACCAACCCCAAATCAGTGAAACCCAATCCAATATATTGAGTGTATCGCAGTCCAATTTGGTTCAGCAGTAAGCCAGGATGAGATTACCAAGTATTAGGCATTTTTGTCCTTGTCCTATTTGCAACTGCTTTGCAATGGACTCTAGGTAATGCCTGTGCATATTAAATGTACAGTACATATACAGCAAGTTTCACAATTATTATTTGGTTACTTTGTTTTCTCTCTTGAGGTGTAATTGACATTGATCATGACTTGCTCCCAAACCTGATTGAGGTTGTACCCTGTTTTCCTCCATCACCTTGGGTGGGTGTAAGGGTTAAGGGTTATTAGCGCTTATGTGTAGGATTTGAGACGGGATCCAGGGAGTTCAGCCACTTAATAGAGGTTAAGAAGGAAAAGATTCAAAAGTTTCCAGCAGTAAATACTTCTTTTTCTGGTTATTCTCTCTCAAAATGAGAATAAATATAATATTGAATAAAATACACAAAAAGGCAAAAATCAAAACTCACTACAGCAGGAAAATATTTTTAACCTTGTTTGCCAACTTTGCATGCAGTAACAGCTATTTATTAACATATTCGGAAACAAAAATAATTAATTTCCTACATCAAAATTCAGTTCCATTAAAATTTATTTTCTTAAAATGTGTGTATTTTGGTTCTTTTTGTCCTCATGCGCGGTGCGTGATCAGTCCAACCTTGAATGTATTCCTCTCTGTACCTCCTGTCTAATAAATCCGCCTTTATCCTGCTAAATAAAGGAATAAATGGTCTTTTAAAACATGTCCCTGGTGTTAAAATTCATTAATTTATTCAGAGTAGAAACGGGCCTACTATAAATAAGTTTGTGCGCATGCATGTTTGATACAGATCAAGAACATGACATTTCAACCTATAATGAGGAGCACGTCTGTTTGCAGGTCATGTGAAACATGATTACAACAGAGGTATTGATGTTATGCTCTGTAGATGTGTTGGATATCATTGTACGATCCATTCTCTTCCGGTTGCTATAGACTTGAAACGCAACACTGATTGCCTCTCTCTCCCCCTCTGCCTTTTCTTCCCTCTTCCTGTCATTCTTTTGCTTCGATATTCTATTATTCATAGCCTCGTCGTCTTACTCCTTTCTCCGCTGTCTTTTATTTCCTTCAATCTTCTAATCCGAGATTCCCTCTATAAATAAACAGACACATGCCTCTACACGTACATATACAGTGATCCGGTATTATCCTGTATCAGGTCATGCTTTATTGTTCAAACGGTGCACGCTGTTACATGGATCTGCAGTATTGGCTGTTTCGCAGCTGCATTGAGCTCCTCTCCTCGTACTTCGCTCAGTCTCTATCTCTATCTATTGTTTTTTTAATCAGTTTGACCCCATTAAGATTCCATGGGCGCAAGACGGAAGCCCCCAGGGGTGAAGCTACATTATATATGTACACTAAAGAATTTGATTTGTATAATTGCTGTGTATTTTACCTCACAGTGTCAGAGCACAATATAATTAGCTGTGGATATTAGATAGTCTGACCCAGAGACACAGGGGGGTTATTTATGGAATACACTGTGAATTTGAAATACGACTGACCCCTTAAAATGTCTGTATTAACCCATTTATTTATTCATCTGTTTATTTAGTGCTTATCGGTGTTCAGCACATATGGAGTTACAGTATTTATAACGAGTAGCAATTGTTAGAATACAAGCAAAGAAACAACTTTATCTTTGTGTAGGCAAAATATAGACGTATATTCCAATTCTTGCAGCTGGAGTGCATTATAGTTACAGAGGCTGGTATCCAGGATGCTATCCAAATGTTGTCAACACATTCGCACTCCAAACTCGTCAAATACAGACGCTTGGTCAGCAGCCCTATGCATCAAACCACAATGCTCTATATACCCCTCCAGCATCAATTTTTAACACTGAGGGATTAAGTGTCAATTTATGTTCCTGACTCCTATTCTGTTTTTAAAATAAACTAGTTTTCACAGGAAAATAACACTTTCCACTTGTTAAATGCATGCAGTCTGTTTTCAAAATAAATGTAGAACTTAGGTAAAAAAATATGTTTTAAGGTGTACTTCCTTAGGTTTGGGCGACAAAACAGCATGGTTAGGTTTAGAAAAAAACATCATGGTTTGGCCTGAAATAAGCATGGATGTTACTTCCGTAATTCATGGCATGATATTCTACACATACTAGCACACCACGGTGTTACTGAAATAGCTTTATTGACTTTTGGTTTCACATGAGAAATGAACAGCAGTCTAACAGGTGAAAGTCCAGAGTTTGATTGACCCAACCTCCTCCCCGCTCAATGCAGATTTTTATTGCTCTTTACACTACAGAAGTTGCAGGGGTGTCAAAAAATGCAGCCCCCTTGTTCATACAGCTTCTAAAGGGTGCCTCTGTGCATCAGTATCTGACGCACTTACGCACTTAGGGACACTTACCAAGCGTCGGTGTTTGTTGAGCTGGGAGTGAGACCGGGTTGCTGTCATAGACGTTTAAACCTAGTTTCCAGAAAAAAATCTGCAAAAGAAATCCTATGTTGATAGATGAAAATGCTAAATGAAGAAATTATCTCAGGGGTTTCCCTAAAATTAATTTGAGTGTGCAAAAGGAAAAAAAAAACCAGACATTCTCTTTTAAGGTGACACTGACACCAGGCAGTCATTTCTCATTTTCAAAATCTGATGTCATTCTCTCTGATCAGATTCTTTCATAGCTGCACTAAAATTCTGCATCTTAGATCAATGTTAGGTTTTCACGCCTTCATGTGGCAGGGGATTTTATCCAAAGTCATGCACAAATGTAGGTACAATCCAAGCCACAGTAGATCAAAGAGAAGCCTCAGGGTAAGTGCCTCAACGTTTCCAAGTGCAATGAGGTAGAAGTAGGGCTATCACGATTGTAGTTCTGAATTGAAAATAATTTAAAATGAGCTTTTGATTTAAATCATCAAAACTAAAAGCAGGACCAGTGATCAAACGCCCCCCACAAAGTGCTCTTATGCAACTGTCCTTTAAACATTTGATCCTGATCAATAAGGAATGATCGATTCCCAAACGTGGTCAGTATTTGACCTGTTTTAGAAGATCCTTAACAAAAGAACACCATGCAACCTTGACATGAATATTTCATCAGCATTACTGAATAATTACTGTACAGTATTACAGAGCACTAATCAGGTATTCATAACAACTGCCTAAGCCATGAGTACATGGAGATTAAGGTTGCCATAGGCAGCTAATTGTTTCAGGAGCCCTCAGAACTCATAAATCCGAGTGAAGGGTGGTGTTGCTAAGGAAAATCTACATTGCGTCTGCCTCCAGTACAAACCTACACATTCTCAGTTAGTTCAGCCGATCAGTTTTTGGTGATAGTAGCTCATATGTCACTGTGTTAAAGTGTTATTCTGTTGTGGTGCTCCATGTTTAATTATCAACCCTGTCCGATCGTAAAACATACAGTTTTTGGCTCTCCCACTGCCATAAACTTGAATCATGACCTTGTTAATTTGTTAAATGCACTGCGATAATTCAAAGATTTATTCCGCCCTTCACAGACATCAGTCATTACATTCAAAATGTAGTTTAATAATCCTCCCATAAAACACACTCATTATAACAGCTTAGCAACCCACATAAGACCTGAAATATCGTCTTCGACTCAGGGATGCATTTCTAACAGTTTTCTTCAACTTTTCTGTTCCTGTGATGCTGATAGTGAACAATATTTATAGTCTTGCCTCTAATGTCAATGCCTGCGTGACATTTAGATGTAATTTTTCAGCTGTATTCCCAAGAATGTCCTCTGTCTTCTCTCCAAATGACATGCGGCAGACAAATATAGCTTTCAGTGTAGTGTTCTTTGATCCTCGTTTACATAAACATTTTTTAAGCATTCGCTTGATGCTCCTATCTGGACTGACTTACAGTAACTTCAAAGAGGTGCATACATTCATTTTCATTTCACTTTTATGCATTAATTTTCATGTTATTGAGATGCAAGGCAGAGAGTGGAAAATAGGGCAGAGGGAAGAGTGAGAAGCGAGGAGGAAAAACCATAAAGAGAGAGATGCAAGAACCATGGAGAGGAGTTACAGGTTAGAGTTGAGGACAGATGAAAGAGAGGAGGGGAGATGGTGGAAGGGAGAGAAGGAGAGTGACTCAGGGAAAACAAAAAGAAAACAGCGAAGGAGTCTGGAAGGGTAAGGAGCAAGATGAAAAGAGAAGGAGAGAGGACAGGGAGAGGGGCAAGGATGAGACAAAAGGTGGAAGGAGAGTGGGAGATAAAAGAAAAATGAAATAAAGCAGCAGGGGAGAGTAAGGTGGGAGGATGGAAGGAGGGAACGGTGCCTCATTAGGAGGGAGGACCCTGCCTCGGCTTCACACAGAGGACCTGCTGTCAGGGGTCCCACTGAATGGGCTTTAAAACATAACTGAATCACCAACCTCCTGAACACACACACACACCATGTCTTATTCAGTGAGACTGAGAGAGGCATGTGGAACCAACTCAGATGAATTACTAATACTTTAGGAAACGCACCTGGACAGAGTGCTGCCAGTGTGAAACAATCAAAGTGAAAGAGCTGCTGAGTGTTCACTTTTTTCCTCAGCGGTATCGTTGTCTTGTGTTTTTGTATCACGGATATGCGGTGATATGTGGCTTCGGCCAGGATATGTGTCAGTAAAGTAAAACAAAAACTCAATTTTGGGTTTCCTCTTGGTGGAAATGAATGAAGAAGAAGTCTAAATGTTTGTAAACAAAGGGGCTACGATGCACTTCTGGGTGACCAGCGCTATCAGAGAACTGGCTCGCCGAGTTTGGAAAGATGCCCAGACGATGGGCTGTCTGGGGCTCTAACAACTCTTTTGTGCCTGGAAATATGTCGGGTTTGTTTTGTGTTCCTTTGGAGAAGACTACAACAACATGGAAACAGTTTTTTTATTGGAATAAATAACTTAAGAGAGGGTAATGCCGAGTCAGGGTTAAAGCTAGCTGTCCCAATTATGGAAAAGGGGCTGTCAGCCAGCTGAGCGTTACGTACACTGGACAGAAACATAACAGCAACACTTTACTCCCATTTTCCACAGGTTGCAGTTAGAGATCTAAGACTTTTTCTACGTACACAATAGACTTATTCCTCTCAAATTTCGATTGCAGATTTGATAAAACCTGTGTTAGTGAGTGCTTCTACTTTTCCGAGACAAGTGACATATCAAGATGCTAAAATGTATTCTAAAACGTGCACTTTTATCATGAAAAAGTACATTTATTAAGATTTCACATCATTACAGACATGCATTTTTGGTCATAGATACCTTAAAGAATCAGTCAGTATCAGCACTATTTGCCTTAATAATAACAATGCATTTTATTTATAGGTGGCCTTCAAAGCACTCAAGGACACCTTACAAGACAGTTAAAAAAACAAGCAGCAATGTATCCATAGATAATGAAATCAAACAACTCCATAATATACTCTCTCTGGTGTATGTCCTTAGACCTTCAGCTCTGTTGCAGCAAGCCAGTCCAGTGTGTCATCGTCCAGGTCAATTAGACCGTTCCACAGTCTGTAGTGGATCTCTGCATTCACAGTGGGCACTGTCCACGAGACCCCACCTCTGCATTGCTGCACCAAAGCGTCCCACGCCTGTCCTCAGGCAGTTGAGGATTGTCCACTGCTTTCGGGGCAGGTGCTGGCCAAGAACATCTGTGGGGTCTTTGATGTAGTGGTGAAGCCTTGATGGTTCTGCTGCCTGCCACTGGCCCCTCCATCTTGCCTTGACCCAGGAAGCCTTGGTGGTGTCAGCTGATGTTGTGCGGAGCAGTTCCTGGGCGTGTGTGGCAAAAGGGTGCTGGGACTTGAGGCGCATGCACTGTGGTGTCTCTGTGACGATCTTGTGGAGGAGATGGAATTCACTCCATAATATATCCATAATATACACTAAAAGTTAGTAAAATGACTAGACAAAAATCATACTTATAAATAGAACACATAGATCATCAATATAAAGTCATCATTAGTGGAAGTCTCAATATGTGTGTCCCATTAAATCCGACCCAATATGCCCAATATGCTTGAAAAGGTGTGTTTTCAGATGGGATTTGAAAGCGGAGAGGGAGTCAATATTGCGAATGTCGTGGGGGAGAGAGTTCCAGAGGCGGGGGGGGGGCAGAAGAGCATCTAAGAATAGGGGAGGGTGTGTAGATATAAAGGACTTCAGACAGGTAGGAAGGGGCTTGATTATGATTGGCCTTAAAGCAGTGCAACACTCCGCTGTTACATAGAGTTGATCAGGTTTATGATTGTGGCCTGTGGACTGTTGGCACACTCCTCTTCAGTGACTGTGTAAAGTTGCTGGATATTGGCAGGAATTGGAACATGCTGTTGTACACGCCGATCCAGAGCATTCCAAACATGCTCAGTGTCTGGTGAGTACCCTGGCCATGCAAGAATTGGGTTGTTTTCAACTTCCAGGACCTGTATACAGATCCTTACAACATGGGGCTGTGCATTATTATGCTGCTACATGAGGCCATGGCCGCGGATGAATGGCATGACCATGGGTGTCAGGATCTCGTCACGGTATCTGCCTTCAATAAAATGCAGCTGTGTTCACTGCCCATAGCTTATGCCAGCCCATACCATAACCCCACCACCACCACCACCACAATGGGGCACTCTGTTCACAACGGTGACATTAGCAAACTGCTCGCCCACATGACACCATACATGTTGTTGTCACATCAAATCAATAACATCAGCAGCTTTTTACCATCTAAAAAACATTGCCAAAATCAAAGGTATAGTGTCTAAACCTGACTTGGAGAGACTGATCCATGCATTTGTCTCTAGTAGGTTAGACTACTGTAACGGCCTGCTCACTGGCCTCTCCAAACGGGCCGTAAGACAGCTGCAGTACATCCAGAATGCTGCTGCTCGAGTCCTGACCAGAACCAGGAAGTACGAGCACATTAGTCCTGTGCTCAGGTCTCTACACTGGCTTCCTGTGGCTCAGAGAATAGACTTTAAAGCAGCTCTGCTTGTGTACAAGTCTCTCCACGGCCTAGCACCAAAGTACATCTCTGACATGTTAGTGCCATATGAACCATCTTGGACTCTGAGGACCTCAGGGACTGGCCTCGTGCTGGTGCCCAGAGTCAGGACTAAACATGGGGAATCAGGATTCCAGTTTTATGCAGCTAAAATCTGGAACAGTCTTTCTAAAGATGTGAGACAGGCCTCTACTCTGACAATGTTCAAATCTAGGCTCAAAACAGCTCTATTTCACTGTGCATATGACTGAAAGGATCTTATCTGCACTCTTCTCTTTTAAAGTTCATTTTATAATGATTATTTATGTTTTTATTTTGTATTGTGATTTTAATGCATTTTCTTGTTCTGTAAAGCTCTTTGAATTACTTTGTGTACGAATTGTGCTCTACAAATAAACTTGCCTTGCCTTCTACAGAAGGAAACAGCACTTCAAAATAAAAGCTCTGTGTTGGAAATTCACTGCACTTAAAAATTAAGTTTTTTTGTTACAAACGACACATTCGCAAGTCACTTGCGGTCCCTTCAGAATGGACCCACGACCCACGACCCACTTTTGGACCACGACCCACCAGATGAGAGCCACTGGTCTAGAGGATGTAAAGGTCATAACAAGGTTTCCACAGATAAACATGTGGAAACATCAGCATGCTAGCATCGCTACTGTGAGCATGTTAGCTCACTGATATTAATATTTAGCCTCACACTGAATCTGTTAATGTGCACACTAATATTCCACTATTTTACCAAATATGACAATATTCTTAATTTGATACGGGTCATGTAAATATTCTGTTTGGACTTACCATATTAGGCCTCCTTGTGATGCAGCATTTTCTAAATAAAAGACATAGGAAATGCTGATACCAGTCAGCATATCACCCTCTATTTTGGACATTAACATTAAATATGAAACCGTGTTACAAGATGTCATCACACTCTTTTAGAACATCCTCAGCACCTCTAAAAATACTCTGTTATGAGAACTGACATTCTGTCATGTTTCGCACAACCTGCTGCACTTTAGAACACGATAATAAAGTATATAGTGTCATTTTCAAACTCCACATCTTGCATGATGACTCCATAAATGTTTTAGCTTCTCTTTATTTAAAGTCTGTAGTGTTTCACATCACTGTGCTTAGCAGCTGTTCATGAATAAAGACACTTACTGTTTGGTATTGCTACTAAGAAGAATGCAAATGTGCATGAAGTGTTAGAAGGTCAGGTGCCCTTCATGTCAGAGGCAAGTTGATTCTGATTGTGTTGTTCCAAAGCTAAGCATTTTATGTGTCTCTCGTGTCCTGAGCTAATGGCCTCACACGGGCACTGAGCAATCACTGGTAATTGTTGAAAACAGCGTCCCGTCACTGCTAATAGGCCGATGTCTCAGTAGCGGCCTCTTTTAATTGGCCCATTTGAGTTTGTTACACTCCGCTGGGGTGTGTACTGTATGTGTGTGTGCGTGCGTGCGTGTGTGCGCACATGATGTCATTCACGCTCATGTGTGGGATCTGTCATTAATTGCCGAGGCTTATAATAAGTATTTCTCTCTCACCGTCCTTCATGTCTGTGTCTGTTCTTCCTCCATCTTCCTGTGTCACACGCGCTCTCCTACTTTGTCTGTAATTCTCTCTACCTCCTCTCTCATCTCCGTCTTATGTCCGCCTCTTCACTTTTACACAGCAGGAAGCTACAGTAATGACCAGCTCTTAAATAATCACCACACACACACACACACACACACACACAGCATAAAAAGGTGTGAGTGCTTATTATGAGGTTCATAAACAAGGAGACAGAGAGAGCAAGGACAGAGAAGAGGTGAAAGCGGGATAGCTGGAGAAGAGAGGCATTAGTCTGCAGAGGAGAATCACAACCTACTAACTCCTTACTGCACTGCCTGTGCTCATAATTTACATTTGTGAATGTGTGTGTTCATGTATATTTCTATGTCAGCATGTGCTGCACACACAGACCAGCGAGCAACCAAATAAATGCTGATCCAGCCTATGGTGTGTGTACATGCATGCATGAGTGCCTGTCTATGTAAATGTGTGTGCACATAATGACGAGTAATTTTTTTTTCTCTTTAATTATTCAAAGGCTGGTGTGCGCATGTGTGAGTGTGTGTTGCTTCGAGCGTGTGTGTGTGTGTGTGTGTGTGTGTGTGTGTGTGTGTGTGTGTGGAGGTCTTTGGTGCTGTCTGTGTGGATACATTTTGGTTTAATGGTGTTATTGCTGACAGTGCATTTGCATAAGCCAAGTAGATCATTTACAAGGACTGTATGTGTGAGGGTGTAAACATGTAACCAAGCCAGCTCCCGTCACTACTGAACATCAGTATTAATATTTTTTTTTTTTTTTCTTTTCCCTGATGGAAGTATTCAGCCAGCTGGAAAACAGAGTCTCCCTTTCTCCCCTGTTTTTACTTCTAAAGCACTATTCGGATGGGATTAGTTTTATATAGAGACGTGGGGTAATGTCACTTTACCACAGGACGTCAGTAATAATAATGGCCGATTCGCACGGGATAAGAAATATCAGTAAAACTACCACGAGTGGGAGGGGTAAATCCATTCACGCACCGCCGTCCCCTCCTGCTGTCATGTGCGTATGATAGGACTGTCAAAAGCACCAGGAAATTGAGTTCGAATATTTTCAAATTAATTTAGCAGAGTTCGAATAATATTAGAATTTATTATTATTAGTATTAGTAGGCTATTAGTATCATTATTATTATTATTTTATTTCATTTTTTTTTTTACAAAAAACCCCCACAAAAAATAAGATGCTTATTGCAATATGAACGTGACACTCGGATGAAAACACCCCTTTCTGACCTCACTGAAGTGCCAGGTATGATCAACTTCTGCCTCGCTGTCTGAGCCATGTTTGGATACTTCAGTGCGTAGTTTTCCACCACAAGAGTGGATCCTGGTCGGCTCGTAGTGGTGTCTCATTCTGGTAACGTTTCATCTCTTCTTCAAAAAGGGTAGGCAGTGCAGGGAGGCAGCAGGTGCAATGCTCTCCCTGTATGTCGCCCCGAACAGGTCACACATCGCGGACAGCGCAGTGGGTGGTGTTGGCGCAGCAGGCTCCTCCGTCGGCGCCTCTCCCTCCCTCTGCGTCCCGAACAGGATTTGCCGTGATATACAACATTATTGATAGTATTAATTAATTATTAATGATATTCAAATTATCAAATTTAGGTTTGAACTTATAAAAAAATATATATATATATATTCGAATGTATTTCTAACTTAGATTTTTTTTTTGACAGCCCTAACACACATATTTACTGCTGGTCTATTCGCACGGGATTAGTATTACCTGGGGTAATTGTCCGGGACCCTTTTACAGAAGGTAAAAGTCGCAGTAATCTTTACTGACATCGTGCCGTAATGATTACTGACATGGCACATTTGGACGGGACTAAAATCTCTGGTAATTATTACTTTACCCCACGTCCCTATATAAAACTAATCCCGTCCGAATAGGGCTTTATTCTGGTAACACTTTACTTGAAGGTATCTACATAAGGGTACCTGTCATGAACATTATGAACATGTCATTAATGTTTATGACTGCTGTCATTAAGTGTCATTCAGTTTTTGAAATGACATGTTGACATTGTTTGGGTTGTCTTGATTATGACAACTTGACATTAATTAAAGTGACATTACCAGAAGTTGTCTTTGTCATGACAAGTTGACATTAAATGTGTTTGGGATGTCCTTACTATGACAACTTGACATTGACTAGGATGACATTACCAGAAGATGTCTTTGTCATAACAACTTGACATTAACAAGAAATGCGCCTCTTTTTGTGTTTATGACAAGGTGACATAATGATAATTATTGTCATGACAAAGACATCCTCTGGTAATGTCATCCTGGTCAATGTCAAGTTGTCAGGACAAAGACAACTTCTGGTAAAGTCATCCTGGTCAATGTCAACTTGTCATAATAAGGACAACCCAAACAATGTCAACTTGTCATTACAAAAACTGAATGACACTTAATGATAGCAGTCATAAACGTTAATGACATGTTCATAATGTTTATGACAAGTTCATGACAGTATCATGTCACCCTTACGTAGATACCTTCAAGTAAAGTGTTACCAGAATAAGAAGTAAAAACAACTTGACATTTACCAGGATGACATTACCAGAGGATGTCTTTTATCATGACAATAACAATCATTATGTCATCTTGTCATAAACACAAAAACAGGTGCATTTCTTGTTAATGTCAAGTTGTTATGAGAAAGACAACTTCTGGTAATGTCACTTTGATCAATGTCAAGTTGTCATAATCAAGACAACCCAAACAATGTCAACTTGTCATCACAAAAACCGAACAACACTTAATGACAGCAGTCATAAACGTTATTGACATGTACATAATGTTTATGACACGTTCATGACCATGTCATAGTAGTAGTGTCATGTCACTCTTATGTAGATACCCTCAAGTAAAGTGTTACCCTTATTCTTTCTCCCCTTTAACTGCCCATCTATTCTTTCTCTTTCTCTGCACATATTTACAGTGTATCTCCGTCTTCTCTGCACTACTCTGTGCATATTTTTTTTCTTCTCATGCATACTTACAGGAAGTTAATGCCTTGGAATTCATTATGTTTTAATGCATGCATCACAAAGCAGGCCATGGGTGTATAATCCAAATAAGAACTTGATATTTTACCCATATGGGGTTCTATGGAGAGCTTTGAAACTTAACATTTTCTATATACAGCAGCAGCAGAGCAGCTAATTCAAGTCACTGTCCCAAAAACTTCCAAAATGTTTAGTGCCACAGTTCATCACAACGTACAGTGTGCTGCTATCCAAATAGATAGTGTATTGTAATTTGAGTGGGCTTCGCAGGGGCTCAGCTCAGGGACCTTACTCAGCACAGGAGGGACGGCGCATTCAATTAAAGCGAGGCAGCAAAACGTGCTCCACATTGGGTGTGGTTTTCATTTAGCAAGCAGCACTACATTAAAACTGAAGGGGTTTAGCGAGGCTGGATCTTCTGCTTGACTGTATTGAACTGGAAACATGTTTTTCTTGAGCCCCTAAAACCTCCGGCGTGTATCAAGTACAACTTGTCATTGAACTCAAAGTCTATCCCAGCCCTTACAAGACTCTTAAGCCATTAACAAGCATCAGCCTCAGCCCCACTCTCTCCCCCTATGGCCCACTTAGATGGATGTAAAATTAGGCTTTAATCCGCCAGCTGAACTAAATATATGCTCCCCAGTGTCAACACCGCTCATTCCATAATATTTCATTTCTCTCCCCCTCTCTCTTTTACATTTATGTTCCCTGGTTTCCCATTCTAAACTTTTTATTTTTCTCATTCCTTCTCTCCCTTTCGGTAATTCATCTATGATAGATGTACTAAATTTAAGTACATGGCCCCCACTGTCAACACCACACTTTAAATGAATTTAATCTCCTCTCTCTGTCTCGCCGCCTTTGTATCTGTTTCTCTCTTTTGCCCCCTTTCCCTCTCTGTCTGTGGTTGATGGGCCATGGGTGGTTTGCGGATCAATAGTTTTGATAAATGGGAGGAAATCTGGCTGTGGCTCTTGAAAGTTTAACCTATTACAGCTGGTTTAGGAGCTAACTGTTTTAAGTGTCTGTGTCTGCCTGTGTGTGAGGGCTTGTGCCAAAATGACCTACGGAAAGACAGGAAGAGAAACAGACAGGTGGTATTAGTTGGTTGTTGAGAGATAAAATACATATTGGCAGTGGATTCCGGTACCCTGTGGTCACTGTCCACCAGTACAGAGAAGTTATTTGATTATTCTTACATGTCAGGGGAACATGTAGTCTTGGTTGCCGAAGTTGTCATTTTTTCCTCGATTTTGGGTTATAGGCTCTTCCTGCTGAAACATCAAGTTTTAAAGATTTTGGTTTAGAAGCTTTGATTGGTGCATTTTCATGTTAGAAAGTGCCACCATACACTATTACAGTCATTCCCTGGCTGCAATCCCTCAATTATATCCCTGTTGGAACATGTTTGGTTGTGTTTAGAAGATTTATTGGTGAGTCTTTCTGGCAGAACGTTCCACTTTAGCTGGAATTTATAGTTCTGCGTTGAATCGACACCGTAGCTATGGCGTAGGCTCTGCGTCGATGTACAGTCTACACCGTAGCCTAATGTGCAGCTCCTCAGAAATGTAACTACACGTCGCGGTGACGCAGACCTCCTGTCTAATTTTGGAAGCTGAAACTATTTCCCTCAGTGGAAACAAAGCTTTTATTTACTTTAATTTCACAGATAAAAACAATAAATTGTGAAGATAAGAAAGATATTAAATATAATTTAAGTTTTGTGTGTGAATTATCCTTCAAGGATTTATACTTTGGGATTCATCCTGGCTTCATATAAGCAAAGGAAATCTCCCCTCGTTACTAGGCTAATTTTATGTAATGTAAAATGTCATAGGCTTGTGCTAATAATGTTAGCATGTTACATTTGATTGGAAAACGTGTTTAGTATAAGACACTTGTTTTGTCAGTGAATCTTGTGAGTTGTAATGGAGCTGAATTTTATAACTTTACCTTTGTTAAATGTTGCTGTTGTTCCTGGCTTCATATGAAAAGAGGAAAAGTCTGCTAGCTGCTAGGCTAATTTATACAATGTAAAATGCCATTGGCTTGTGCTAAAAACATTAGCATGTTGCATTTGTGGGGAAAATGTGTCCAGCAAAAGACAAGTGCTTTGTCTGTGAATTCTGTGAGTTATAGTGAAGCTGATTTGTGAACTTGTGTTTGAAATTGTCTCTATTAAGTCATGTTTAATGTGTGTTGAGTGTGTTTGGAATCAACTAAACTTTCCATCACTTCACAAAAACCCCACCGATGACGAGTGTTTTGGAGATGTAACTGCAGAGTGACGCAGACACACCACTGCACAAGTATAAATGCTCACAATGGCATGGGCTACGTGCGTAGGCTACAGCGTAGGGTCTGCTGCACAAGTATAAATCCCACTTAACTCTGGAAGGGGGGCTTTAATAGAAAGTTTAACCTATTACAGCTGCTGAAGGAGCTAACTGATTAAGTGTCTCTGTCTGCCTGTGTGTGAGTGCATGTGCCAAAATGACCTACAGACAGACAGGAAGAGAAACAGACAGGCAGTATTACTTGGTTGTTCTGCTGCAAGCTGGTTGAGAGATACAGTACTTATTAGCAGTGGCAACCAATGCCCTGTGGTCACTGTCCACCAGCACAGACAGGCTATTTGATTATTTATTCAGATTACTGTTATCACTCTTGTTTATTCACATTATTTTACACTATTGTGTCACTGTTGCACATTTCTAGCATGCATCCCTTTAGCGCCAGCAGGCAAATCACCAAATTAAAGAAGATGAGAGACATGGACTTTGCAACTGCTTCACAAGAAAATAAATAAAAAAATAGCAGCACCTTGCCGTGTGCTTCCTTATTTGCATGCAACTTCCATTTTGTTCTTCAATCTCGTGCGTTTCAAGGTCACAAAAATAGCAACATCTCATACCGCTGCTTGTAACAGTGTGAAAAAAGAGCCTGCAAAGTGAATTGGACATGCAGAGACAGGTGGGGAAAGTGAGGCAGAGAAAAACACAGAACATTGCCTCAACGTTAGTTACAAATTGTGGCATTAAAGGTGTCTGCAATACATCTGTTATATTGCATCACTGGGGATGTAAACTCCGTATTAAATGGGCCCCTAGCTAAATTATTTAAGACTGTAGTATTGATCAGCTTTGACGTTACTAGTTCTGCTCTTGGTATTGTAGAAATTAGGAAAATAGATGTCCTGTTTGGACTCTTTACTCTACGAAATTGTTGTCTCACACTTTTTATATCACCAACTCCATTTCTAATCTGCAATACGATTAAGATATTCTTCTATGATGCATTTTTCCCAGTCTAGAAACGATTTCTCTCTCCCTCTCAGAGCCTTACATACGTGCAATGGGTTTTGATTTATTTTGGAAAGGCGCAGGTCCTAACAGAGCAACTTCTTTCTGCTACTAAGCAACCAATGAAATCTTGCTGACTAATGACCTCTCTGGTCGACTACTGGGAGCAGCCCTGATACAGTCCATGTATATGAAAATGAAGCAATGTTAATTCTGTCCTTATTTATTTATTTGGTTTTTTTTATAACAATGTAAAAAAAAGAACCAATAAGAGTACTGGTAAAGTCCTGGATCGATAAGCAGTATTGGTAAGAGTAGTAGAAATGCAAAATGAAACTTCACACAAATGACAGCCAAATCAAGCTTGTGTGGAACAAGACAGCCAGCATCACGTGGTGATACGAATGGGAGGGTTCGCTCTCTGTAAGATCTGAGATGAAATTAGAGAGGACAATTCCAAACAAATATAATGAGCTTCTGGCTTAGTAGTTTCATTAATTAGAACCAAATAAAACACACAAAAAGGCCAGAGTTATAGTTCCAGGCTTCTGGCCAAAAAGACAAGCATGTTGACTTTGTCTGGCTTAAGCTGCATGGAAACTGGGTCAGAATATGTCTTGCCATACTGAGGCAGCACCTGTCTCACAAGTATTTTTTATACATTGCTTTTTTATACATATTTTGCATTTAACAGCATTTATCTTCCTTTTAAAAACTATTTCCAAACAGCTTTCATGAGTTTTATTATTTGATATAACTGTGATTGAGTTCTTCCTGCCAGCTCGGTATTGATCGCCTTATTCATAAATCTGTGTGATGTATCTAAAACAGCATGAGTACATTTGAGGCCCTGGTGGTAACCAGATTTCCACAGGATAAATGCCATAATAAGTGTACAGAAAAGTAATGTGACTGTATCCACTTTCTGATCTTAAATAAATAAATAAAAAACATGACAGTCCACTCTTGGGCTGAGAATTGAAAGAAGTGACTCATTGGAGGTCCAAACAGGAGCGCACAGGACAGCTTTTAAAGTAAGTATCTCGATCAATCTGTGACATTGAACAGAATGTAGCATATATAATGTGTGCAGAATATCCAAGGTTAGCTGCTTGAAAAGTTTGATTTAAGGGTCAAGGGATGAAACTTTTATGCTTTTACTTATTTTCTGTCATATGTATTATGGTACAATGTCAGATGTTCGTATAAAATGTGGCCACAGTTTCAAATAGTGAGGTAAAAATACTAAAAAGTAACTCATGTAAGCAAAAGCCTTAGGCTTCACACTGTTCTGAATACTGTTGTCCCCCCCCCCCCCCCCCCAAACTCTCTAGACAAGCTGACGCCAGCTCGTGATGGATTTTTATATGGTCACCTGGCACGTCACTGCTAGTGTCTACATGACACATTTGCAACATGTAGCTACATGCTAAAATCAGTGAAACATGTAGTCTTGGTTGCTGTTGTTTTTTTCTTCTCAAATTTTAAATCAAGGGCAACCCATTCCAGAGTCATTGAAATCTGGTGCTTGGGCAGTGACTTGTGGCGTCAGACGCAACAAAGAAAACTGTCCTTTCACATAGGCATGATTTGCAGCCGGTCACCATTATAACAGCGCTCGGCGGCACAGTGGGACAACAACGATAGTTGGGAGGAAGGGGTGGTAGATGGGTCCAATAAACACCGACTTTCACCCAGGAGAGTGGTGTTCACGTCTCGTAAGATTGTAAAGGCAGACCCTGGGCTTTTTTTTCCCCCTAAACCCAACCATGTACAATAGGATAAAAAAGTCAACTGTGTTGGACCAACGTAGTGTGTTTATTTTGAAAGAGACTATATGTAAACAGTAAATTTCCTGTGAAAACGCAAGTGTAGGTTGAAAGAAGACAATACATGTAACAGGCAGAACTCCCAGAACGTCAACAACCAATGCACCCAGGGTAACTTGCACATCGTATTGGACCAAATGTCAATATGTGACGAGGTCGGAGGCAGTATCTGCTGTATAGGCTATTCCTGCTGGAACACTTTGTGAATTTGTGAATTTTCATGGTAGAAAGTGCCACCACACACTAGCTACATGTAGCTACATGCTAACGTCGGGAAAACATGTAATCTTGCTGATTATTTCCCCCGAATTTTGAATTATATTCCGACTGGAACATGTCCAGCTGTGTTTAGAAGGTTTAATTGGGGATTTTTCATGGTAGAACGTTCTGCTCTACTCGGCTACAGTCATTCCTTGGCGCCAGTGACACTGCAGAGACACAGAGGTAGTGTCTCAAAAAGTGAACACTGGTGTTCAAGCACAGACAGTATGAGGAAAAGCACGTGTTTTTTGAACATAAGAGTATGTAAATATGTTCTAGTTAGGGTCCAAAATATAAGAAAAAAAACTAAAAATGAGTATAATGGGTCCTCTTGAGACACTAACTTGAGGGAAGATTAAAACAATGACATAAGCCACTGCTGTTCAGACAGTCGGCTCGTTATAGCCGACAAATAATAGTGATTGTGATTGATTTGTCATAATATGTATTTGGTACATATTTATTGTATCATTTTTTAAATATATATTCTAATCCATGTACATAGCCTCCAAGCATTTAAATAAGACAGCTAACCAAAATGGAGTCATCATCCTTTTCAGCACCATGGACAGCGCTGTTGAGAGGCTCTTAACAGCCATGGGCTTGCACTCGCTCTCTTTTCATGATCATAAGTAGAACTTTAACAGCATTCGGGCAAATGCTCTAAGAAAACACCCCTAACCTCTTACTTTGATTGTTCTAGGGAAATGGAGCCCTAAATTGTTTTAATTATTATCTCAATGAGCCGTGTTTGTCGCTGCTGTGACCTTTTCTTATCATTTTTAATGATGCATCAATTAGTCCCATATTGTATTTCTGGTAAAGACTGTGTAGAGTCCATTGCCTCCATCAAGAAAGACAACATCTCTTAACTATCTTTAGAGCAGAAGTGAACCGGGGAACTGTTACTCATCTTTAATTAGAGGCCACCATTGACATTTACAGATCTTCCTGTGTACTGCTTTCTTGTCCACTGCCCAGGATCTTGTTAAAATGTAAATGTGTTAGATGTGTGTCTCTGGATAAACTACTAACATTAGGGTGCTTTCAGACCTAGAGTTCACTTGCTGCGAATCAGGGACTAATTTTGGTACAAAGTTATGATATTGCCTAGAGTTGGTTCGTGTTCTCACAGCAGCATTTACAAGCGGACCAGATAAAATGCCTTGCGTGAGAAAGCTGCTCTTGATTGGTCAGAATCCAGGAAGTAAACAAAACGCTGAAGAAGAGTTCACTTGCAAGATAAATGTGACACTTTCTAATGTCACAATGGAGGGACAACTACGCAGGTTGATTTTAGCGCTGGTCATCGTGGACTATATTGCTGTCATTGTTCATTTTAGTCAAACCATACAGTTTGAAAACGAGGCGCGGCTCCAACTAGAAGACAATGTTTTGATGCATTGGATGTGCTGAATGTGCATATTAAGGCAGTACAGGAGGAGGTGCACATTAATAATCCTCCAGGACTGTAACATGCTCATGTTTAACCCAAACAATGTGTCATGTGACTGCAGTTTGATTGAACTGAACCAAACAGGGCAGGTGTGAAAGCACCCTTCGACCAAATGCCTTTGTCATTGTCAGCTTTTCTTAGTGCCAGAACCCATTTAAAATTGCTAAGCGGTTTTCTGATATGAAAACTGTCCAAACACATTTCTTGCACACAACACCACCATTTGCTTAGAGAACTACTCTATTTGGTCTGATAAGATATAGAACAGGACTGATGAACACTGATAGCTAAGTGTGAATATCTGACACATGCTTACTCAGTTTAGAGATATGCGATAAAAAGGATGAACTGAAACTTTATTTCAGGAGTTTTCTAACTGCACTTATCTTCAAAGTTTGCAATCACTCTTTGCATATTGCTGATCCTATTGGGATGTCAAGTGTACACAGCAGAACGTGTTATTTGCTTTCACATGTTCATTCAACCTAAACTTTTCAGTTTTTTATAAATGCTTGTCAAATATTTGAAAAGATTTGTTCTGTTTTGCTGTAGTCAACAAAATATTGGATCGTTGTAAACAAAATGCTTCGTGACTGCAGTCACTCACTAATAGTTGCCCAAAAATGGGTCTCCTCAGGTTCAATGTCCCATTCAGCTCTAATTGTTTGGCCTGCTGAACATTTTGTTCTATAAATTCTTTCTCTGTGTTTATCTGTGGCACACGCTGAACTGAATGACAGATGAGACAAGGACAGAGATGAAGAGAAATAACAGTAGAGGTTCTGTTCATAATTCAGTGCAGGCAGAGTGACAGATAAGCCAGACTGTCACTGTAATCCACTGCAGGTCTGTATAGACTGCTGCTGGTTTGCTTTAGTGCCTTTTTAAAGTTCACTCAGTGCTTATGGAAACTGACAGATGAAAACATGCATTAACGGCAACTGAGACACTTTTACATGACAGATAGATCACTGTAAATAACCAACATCAACACTCTCTAGGGCACTCCACATTACAGATGGATTGAACAAGGTGCTCAGAGAACAATCATAACGCCAACAATCAAGCTTGACCTCCGTACACCACCCAGGCTCAGCTGCTGTGCTGTTTCCTTTATGCATACATTATGTGTATTCACAGCAGCATTCTCCTGATTGATTTTGAAATGTTGCATCTTTTCCTCGCCCAGGGTGAATGCCCCTGGACTCCCTTTCTATGACTCTGTAACTGCCCCTGCTGCTGAAGCCCTAACATCTCTGCCAGTGACTGTACATCTGGCCATAATCAGCACTGATAGAAATGTCTCCCCTTGCTGGAGCTCTCTGTGAAGCCAGTGTCGGAAAGCCATTTTCCTACTCATGCTAATGTGGCCCATGAATCCAGTGTATTGATACCAAAGCTGCTCTTTGAACTATGGACTCTTGTGTGTGTGGCTTGCTGGGGACGGCTGAAGGAGGGATTAGGTTTTGACTGTGTTTGTGTGGGTCTAAATCCCTAACAGAGCTAGCTGACCTCAGGGCGGATGGAGAGAAATGAGTTCATCCTCAAGATGAACACACACACACACACACACACACACACACACACACACACATAGTCTCTCTAACACACAGAAATATAAATACACACACACTTCTCCTCAGTCTATCTTCTTCTCTCTCTCTCTCTCTCTCTCTCTCTCTCTCTCTCTCTCTCTCTCACATACACACAAACACACACACATACACTGTTTGGTTGAATAATGGCCCAATGAGTGGTGTGCCTATGGGGAAAGCTGTCAGTTTAATTGAATCCAGCATTCTCCATTCTCCCTGCCTGCTAATTGATTCTGTCAGGCTCTTCTGCTTGACAAAGAGACTGACATCACCCCCTGCTTGGTTATGACTGTCACAGTGTGAGTGACTGTGTGTGTATGTGTGTGTGTGTGTGTGTTTGTCCTTGCACATTATTTACTTACAGGCTACAGGAACCTGTGTGAGCGTCTATCAATGTGTTTTAAGCACATTACTAATTTAGGGGGACAGGACAGTCCAGATGGCCAAGTGTGTGTGTGTGTGTGTGTGCTGTGTTAACACGCTCAAATGTTTACATATTTTTCCTGGGCCCTGAGACCTGTGAATCCGCTCACTCCACCAAGCTCGAGTTGACTGTTTGGGTGGCATTGTGACATGAAACAGTGTTTTCTTGGTAAAAATAAAAAATGACCAATGAGCGCCATGGGAGGACTCAGTTAGCCAATCAGCATGTGTGAGACTATTGCCATTGTCAAGCCATCCACAAGCACTGTCAGGCAGTGTGCCAGAACCGATAAGGAGTAATTATAACAATGGCGAACTCTGAAGAGAAGTTGGACGCTGATATTGATGCTGTCCAAAACTGACATTTCCTTTTAATATTGCCTGACAGAGTAGTTTGTTCTACTTCGCTTCACTCCACTCTGAAGGTGTCTTCATATATAGTCCTTTTTTAACAAACTGAACTCAGTCCTCTTAAAGTGCACCGGTCACTTTGACGTGGCACTGCAGTGCGGTTTCGCTTTCTGATCAAATTTAAAATCTAAGGAAAACCTTTGCGTTTGCTGTGAACTGTTGCTGTTTGATGCACTCTACATTCCACATCTGGAGACCTGTATCTTCCGTGGGCCAAACTACTCCTTGTCCTGCGTTCTTGCAAGCATAACAGGCAGACGTGGTTTCATCTGTTTTTTCAAGCGTCCCAGTGCCAAAGCATGTGATCTAGAAGGCTAAATACAACGGCAAAGAGTAAAGTGAACCTGGAGCACTTTGTGTTCACAAGGCACAGGTTGAGTGAACCGTACTGTGGACTTGAAGCAAACTGACTGTCTGAGTTCTCTTGGAGTGTTCACATATGTACAAAAAATGCTGAGTCACAGCACTGAGTCCATTTAGAGGGCTGAAAAGTACCAAGTGTGAAAACACCCTTAAAACCCAGGCAAAACATGTATGCTGGCATGGCTACACATCAGTGCAACCTTAAAATTATGTCAGATCCAAGTGAATACATGAGTCTGTAGTGATTGACTGGGGGAAAACTAAATCGCCCTCCACCACGGAGATTGGTCTGAGTTGATGCAATGTCAGACCGAGGATGGAAATGAATGTAACAAGTTAAAAATTGTCTGATATCAGGCAAGTACATATTACCTCTGTAACATATTTTGTTCACTAAAAAATAAGTGTATGGGTCTTTGAAATCACTCAGATCTCACAGTGTGTCAGTATGTCAATAAATGATATTAACTGACCCAAATAAATGAAGTTATTGCTGTAAGGTTGGACCACTTTCGCAAATCAATATGGCAACATCTGTATACTTTTGTCCCACCAATCTACATGATTAGGATATGCAGTCAGAGTCTATGCTTAGCTGTGATTGGTGCATTCAGGGAGATGTTTGTTTGTTTGTTTGTTTAAATGGGAAAATGACGGGGCGCCGGTGGCTTAGTGGTAGAGCAGGCGCCCCATGTACAAGGCTGTTGCCGCAGCGGCCCGGGTTCGAATCCAGCCTGTGGCCCTTTGCTGCATGTCATCCCCCCTTCTCTCTCTCCCCCTTTCACGCTTACCTGTCCTGTCTATTAAAAGCAAAATGCCCCAAAAATATCTTTAAAAAAATAAATAAATAAATAAAAAAAAGGGAAAATGACCACACATCAAATGTATACGTGAAAAAGTACTTTGACGAAGTTCCTTCAAATTCTTTTCTGTTTCTAAAAATATGTTTGTTTGTTTGTTTCTCTCTTTCTCTAACTTAGTCTCGCTGTCTATCATTATGGCCAGGGGAGCATTTTACCAAGGTGTCAACAGCTCCTACATCATTTTTATTTCATTACACGTCAGCAGTTGATGTATTGCATTCACTTCAGTCCAGACACTCCAGGCCCTCTTTGCTGCCCTTTCAAATGATGCGAGATTGGCAGCGGAGAGAATACAAACTCCTTCCTGCATAAACCCACACACACACACACACACACAGAGCAAACAACGTTCTGACCATGCAACCTGGAAATGTCAGTCTGACAGTTGGTGGGTTAGAGAATTGCTGCAAATTTTGTTGCGGAACAAAAGTCTTTCTTCTTCGCTGTCACAGAGAAATAAAGAATTCAGCATTACTGTCCAAACTGAAGTCAAGACAATTACTTTAAAACAAATTCTCTTCAACCAAGTACCAGGGTTATTTGAGTCAACTTGCCCTGATATATCACAGATAAAGACGAGAGAGAATTCACTTCACTTGCATGGATCCAACTTTTTCTTCCCCCAGCCCTGACTCTGACACCAACACTCAGGGTATCTGCTGATACCATGTACTGTTCTAAGACCAGTGCTCCCGTTTTACATGAGGCCAGTGTAGCTGCAGCGCTAAAAAATACTGAGCTGGCAACTTGCCGTGACTGAACTAATGTAACTGATAGCAGAAACAGTGAACTTCTATAGTGACATTGATAAAGAAGCTGTATTTAAAGTGGATCGGCCCCATTACGGACGATTCCCATTCCACTTAATAAGGTCAATAGTGGCTCGGGTAGCATTCTGAAGCACCTCTCAGATTTCAGCTGCTTCACCTTCACTATTTAAGAAGGCACTTTTTATTGGGATTCTTGTGTGGGTGGTGCTAATTCAGGACAGCTGACTCTGCAGCACTGTGTACAAGTGCATAGTGTATAGTACAATAACACACAAAGCTTTATGAAATATTCAATACATTTACTGTACGTTTTGTGCTTTATGTATGCGAACATACAGGAAATAGCATGATATGGGGTCAGTGAGCATCATGCATTGCCACTCAAAGGTTAGTAGGTAACTAATAGGTCATAGCGTACATCAAGAAATAACCAACCAGGCTTCTTGGCAGGCAACCATTTATGTCTAAATGGTTGCCTGCCAACTTGACAACCTCTCAGCCTCATTCAGGCAGAGCCACATGTCACTGTCTGTCTTGTGCCTTCCTGTCTATTTATTTTTTCTGTTTCTGTCAGGCTGACTCTCTTTCTGTGTTTGACTGTGAATCTGCCCACCTGTCTCTTCATTCTACTTTAGTCCGTCCCTGCACCCTTGTTCTTCCCTCCCTCCCTCCACTCATCATCTGCCTATGTGTCGACCATGAGCCACCCAAGCAGAGTACATACACACAACATACAGTAGACACAACTAATCTCACAATAATCTCTGCCCAGATTATCTCTTCCGGTTGGAATGGGAGGCAGCATGGAGGGAGAGAGGAGACGAGAGAGAGAGATTAGAGTTATGGGGTCAATAACTTCTCCGGCTCATAAAGACACGTCTTATGAAACAATGGCGGCTTCAAGAGTTTTACGGGTATTTAACTTTGATAAAGACGTCCTCAGATTGGCTCTTTGTGCTGCGTCAGAGTGACAATTTTAGAAAAGAGTGGTACAGCTTGTTATTAGAGAAAGTGTTATCATTGCTACGCTGCATTTACTGAGTCATTGTATCTAACAGCAGTGTGAGTGTATTAGAGGAGAGTTTATCTAGAGCTGCTGCTTCTACAACTATTTTATTAAAGCTGAGTCCCTGCTGTCACGCAGAGGTGGTTGGTGGTGTTAAGCTTGTACCTCAGTGTTTTCACCGGGCATTTCATAATCTTTTATGGTACATTAAATGTACATGGTGATTTTAATTCTGATGGTTTATACATCAGGACGTATCCAGAGCCGCAGTTAACATGGTTTAAATGGATTTTCTTTTAAGAAAGAAAGAATAAATTAGTAAAATTCAGGATGCCAGTGTTGTTTAATTTGCTTTCTGTAGCCCAACACTTAGTAGCCACTTACTAACCGGTTATTTTTTAGATTACAAAAAAAAATGTAAAATTATGTGAAATACAAGAGGCCTAACCTTTTAGTACAACACTCCATGACTCAGTGTGAGCTTTAGCAACAAATTTCAAAGTGCTATCCATTTAGAGGTGGGGAAATTTGAATGTTTTGTGATGTAAATGGCTTGCCTTTTATTAATTTAACTATTTATTGTTTCTGTTGGCGGTGCTGACAGCTGGCTAGCTGCATTAACATGTGGAAACATAGTACCCACTGCCCACCCTCCTGTTTCCACTGGTAGGGGAATGTGAGCCTTGGCTGCTCTGCACTGTGCACCAGCTACTTCAGGGGGAGCTAACTACTGTAGCTGCGCTTTTGGCTCTACTGCTGATAATGCCGTCCCAGTGGTGGGACGACGTTGATGCAGAAACGTGATGGCCATTCCCTGGTAGACATGGTGAGGAAGCTGCTTCATCTGAGCGGCAAAAAACATCGATTTCAACAATAACTACATACCAGATGACAAAACGGTGCGACTTGCTCTCCTGGGGCATGGCCAAAAAAGTTTCCTGCTTCTGGGTGTACTTCTGCAATATGCAGCCCATTGAATATGCACAGTAGTGTTTCTTCCACTGGTTCTGCCTGCAAGTTCGTGCTTGGCTCGCAGACTTTACACTGTGATGACATCGCAGATTTTTAAAAAGGTTTTCTTGGCTCAAGTAAAGTTTTATGAATATAAAACCTCCATAGTTCAAGCTTTACAATAGTGGTCTATGGGAAAAATGCTTTGTGGGCTGCAAGGGATTTTTCTGCTGCAAAACCGCAAGTGGGTACTGGGGAAAAAACGGCTGCAAAGCTGAGTGGCTTTCCTGGGGGCTTGGTAAAATCCATTTAGTATAAGGATTTCATGTTAGCATTACTAGCAGTGCTGACACTGCTCACGGTCCTAACAGAGCTCACAATAGCCCTTTTTAGATAGGAATTGTGTAAATTTGCAGGAAAGCCCAATCAGTCCTTTTTCAGCATTGGCAGTATAAAAACAAAATTGGGGAGTGTGGAAAAATGCCGTCTACCTACTTTTGTTTATACAGAATGCGCCTTTTTCGGGGCAATGGGGGGCGTATCAAAACATGTAGCTCAGCGTTGGATGTAAACAGTAATGTGGGAGGGAAGCCGCGGCTAGTCAGGCGGCGATAGTCAGGCGGCGGTTCTCTTGTAAATCAGCCCGTTCTTTACCATCCCCGTCATCTGACGGTTAATGGTGTCTTTGTTTGCGAGGACAAGGAGGGTGCGCAATTCCTTGTCTCCTCAGTTGCTCATCTTTACAGTGTCTGTCGGGTTTGCGTTTCCCTCATGCTACTAGCTGCTCGCTAATTCCTGCTATCAGCTGTTTCCTGTTTATCCACTGCCAGTGGATCGCACATGCGGCGTCTTCAACAGCCCCTCCCGTTGTGGAAGGCCGCCTCAGTCTGTTTAAACTAAAAGGGTTCCGCCAATATTACGACCCTACGAGGCGGAAAATTGGGTAATTGTCTAAATTGTGTATTGTCTAAACGCTCGTAGCTTGCAGGCAAAACGGCCCAACGGCCCAACATTCGCGGAAAATCTGGCAGTGTAAAAGGGGCTAATGGTTAGCAATGCTAAAGGGGGTTTGCAGGTCATAACTGAACCACTTACTCACAGGGACGACCTGGGGGGAGACTGGAGGGTGGGCAAAATGTTTCCACAGCAATGCTCAGGATGGCGTTCCTAGTGGTAATCACAGATTGAGTGCCGCTGCCAGCTAGCTCCCGATTTGGCTGGTGAGAAGGGAAGGGCAGCCAGGGCTGGCTAACCAGTAGAGACCAGAGGGTGGGGAATGGGCACTATGTTTAAGGCAGTGAGTTGGTTGTCTGTCTCCCACCACATCAGGGTGGTGCACAGTGCACTATGCACAATTAACTTATAGACAACATGCATAACTGGTCAAAAATAATCTCAGTGGTTAACCAATTAACGCTTAATCACTGACATTCCTAGTTCAAATAAATTGATAGATACATTGATAGAATGCTCATAGACACAATACAGGGGACATAAAAATTCAATCACGAAGTGCAAATTAATTCCAATGTAATTACATGTACTTTTCCCATGTCAGGCTTTTCCTGGGGGCTGTGGCCTCATTTGTTTTACCTTCAATATGCAAACCATGGAGATGCAATTAAAACACTTATGGATCTTTCCAGATTTGTGACTGGCTGAGCTAGTTCTTCTACCAATGTTCAATCAATCTCAATTTGCATATTGAGAGTAAAATAACCCAAGTGTCACCTGAAGAAAATGACCACCCGGGGTCACGAAAAAAAGATAAGATATACTGTACGTGTGTAAATCAGTGAATTCCTCAATATTTTTCTATTTCAAATGTGTTGTCTATTTTGTTACCCCACAGCAGAAGCAGAAAACCCTGTTCTGCTTGAACCTTTAAAGTCAACACATTCAGCATCTGTCAAGCAAATGCTATAAATATATTTATTTATAAACACATACTACCACTGTGCTCAGGGTCAAGATTAAAACACGCTAGGGGTCAACGGTTATATTGTGGCAATACAAAGTAGGCCATTACTTAAGTACAGTATTAATATAGAAGATGACATGATGTCTTGTATTTATCCCATGGAGGTCATGTATTGCTCTCCAGTGCGGGGGGAAGTCCATAGTATTCAGTCAAAGATCATTACTGTAGAACAACAAAGCAGATTACTGTGTTTCTCATCTCATGGGATATTATCTTATGTATTTAAACAAAAGGAATAGGATGGGATTCAAGGGATCCTGATGTGAATACAGCTCCTGTTTAAAAGGCTTTGCATAGTTTTTTTTTTGTTTGTTTTGTTTTTACCTGAGAGCAGCACTGATAAAGACGGCACCACAGGACCTTGGTGTGGTCCCGTCCTACCAGGCTTAAAGCTGACCATGAACTCCGTTCTCTGAATGCTGGGAAGACATGCAGAGAGGCAATTTTCCTTCAGAGATCAATAAAATGTCTCACTATTATCAGCTATAGAGGAGCAATGGCTTAGCTTACAGACTGTGCAATATAATGTGGGTGGAAGTATGCAATTGCATTTATTATAGAGAATATATTGAAGTGTTTATAGTGAAGGTCAGACGTTTGACGGATGAAAGGACAGTGGGGAAAATCAGAATAAATTTAAAGTGTAGTTGAAAAGAAAAATTATGCCGAACTTAAAACACATGTAACTGTTTATCAAATGTAAGCAAAGTGAAATTTTCTATTAAGATGGATGAAGCAAAGCGCTGTTTCATCACATTCGACCCTTATGTGTATTTATCTCCATGTAATGTGTCATAATATTATTCCAAAGGTCACTCCTGAGTATTAACTCAGTAAATTACTTTTCTATTTTCTCATAAAGGACTTTGTGTCTTTTCAATCACAGGGTTAAGCTGTAGGTGAATCTCATATATCTGTATTATTACAACAGATTACTTCTATATTTATCTCGTATAGGACGTCTGCTAACAAAGGGTTAGGGCGCTGCAATTTATTAAGTGTTTAAGCTGAATGTTAAGGCTTGCCTTGTTGTTAGAGACAATGGTAACGCTGGGGATTACTGCTGACTTCATCTCATATAGGTTATCCTCTGCCCTGTGACTCAATGAGAGTGAAGGTCATGTATCTCTTAGCACTGAATCATCTGTCTCGCAGAGTTTAATATTGATTTATTTTATATTTAAGGGCACAGTGTTAATAGTGAAGATTAGCTTTGTCCGAGCAGAAAACACGGTGACAGCACCTGTGCGCACTGCAGCCATATATTGGAGAGAGTTGCAGGCAGCTTTTGGAGATTTAATGTAACTTCAGGTGTAGAGCACCATTAAATCAACTGACCTACTTATATGCAGCGCTCACAAGTGCCATGTGTAGCCAGTCCCTGTCCCTGTGCTTCCATTGAGCTTATGAAATGTACTCCAGCCAGCTCCGAACACCACGAGAGAGAGAGAGAGACAGTTCCAGTCCACACTTACGCAACCACTTACCTTCCATCCCTCATTCACTTTGCATTGTGCATCCCACTAACAACCTGCCCCCTAAGGTCTGTTCCATATTGAGCAGCAAGATGTCATGTTCAACCTCTGTCTACCACAGAGGGATGTCATTTCCTGCTGCATGCATACCTTATTAAAGACATACTGCACCTGCAGTCATATTCACCTTCTTAATGAGGAGGAAATTACACAGCTTTGTCGCTGCTCCTGACGCCGTATGGTTATGTGGTTTATTGTCACTACCAAACACTCACTCTTTGAATATCATTTTAGTAGTTTAGTGCTTACAGTGGAATTATTTGTGCAGTGTTCTCAGTAGTAAAATAGCCCCACTGTGACCTTTCATTTTGAATGAAATCCAGGTACTGCAGAGTGATTTATTACTATATACGGCCAGAAAGAACACACTGATACTGCAGCTGGTAACTTTTACATATAACACATTCTCACTCCCAATCAAATATCGAGGTTTAGTCAGCGGACTTTGACGTCTACCTATGATGCGCTAGGTATTGGGGGTGTTTCTGCTCGTTAAGTGCAAACACTCTGTTGGAAAACACCTTGTATCTATGTTTGCTTCCTTGTGCAACAAAAACACATGGTTAAGTTTGGAAAAAAAACATGGTTTGGCTCAACAGTCATTGGGAATCAAACACTAGGCTCCTGGGTGACAGCCCCTGTTTGTTGGACCCGTCCACCTGCCTCCCAACTGCCTTATATGGACATTAAATTCAGTTGATATCCCGTGGCGGGGGAGAGTTACTGCCTCAAGCCAGGGAGTTCAAGTATCTTGGGGTCTTGTTCACGAGTGAGGGTAGAATGGAGCATGAGATGGATCGGTGGGTCGGTGCGGCTTCTGCAGTGATGCAGGCACTGCACCGGTCCGTCATGGTGAAGAGAGAGCTGAGCCAGAAAGCAAAACTTTCGATTTACTGGTCCATCAGTGACTGAAAGAATGAGATTGCGGATACAAGCGGTGGAAATGAGTTTCCTCCGTGGGCTCAGCGTTAGAGATAGGCTGAGGAGCTCGGACATCTGGAGGGAGCGCGGAGTAGAGCCACTGCTCCTCAGTTGAGGTGGTTCGGGCATCTGATCAGGATGCCTCCTGGGCGCCTCCAGCTGGAGGTGTTCCGGGCACGTCCCACTGGTAGGAGGCCTCGGGGCAGACCTAGAACACGCTGGAGGGATTACATATCTCATCTGGCCTGGGAACGCCTTGGGGTCCCCCAGGAGGAGCTGGAAAGTGTTGCTGGGGAGAGGGATGTCTGGGGTGCTTTGCTTGGCCTGCTGCCCCCGCGACCTGGCCCCGGATAAGCGGATGAAAATGGATGGATGGATGGATGGATGAATGGATGGATGGATGGATGGATGGATGGATGGATGAATGGATGGATGGATGGATGGATGGATGGATATCCCGTGGCATTTCATAGTGACAGAGTCCAGCAGCATTATACTCTGACACCACCTGGTGGCGTATCTTTCTACCCTAAAAGGATGCCTTTTTTGTAGGTGTCTGACGCCAAAATCAGTGACCAAGCCACATATTTGGCAACTTCGCAATGAGTACAGGTTGTTGTAAAAAAATATTTTTTTTCATATTTACTGAAACTGCCACTACATTCACACAGTACTGAATGAGACAGATACTCTGTGAGAACAATCATATTCCTCTGTTCACTCTATTGTGTCAGTTGTGTCAATCACTGCTCAGGAACTGCGGTCAAACTGTAGGCAGCCTTGATCAGAAATGAATCATGATTTTGTTACTGCACTGCAAAAATATTTTAGTGTACTGTTTAGCTATAAAAATTAGAATGTTTATGACTTGGTTCTTGTGTTGGATACAGTCAACTGGAGTAGCAAGCACCATCCACCAGCTGGACCAACTTTCTCATTATACAGCTAAACAGTACACTTAAGTATGATGCTTAAAACATTTGAGGCAAAACATTGGCAATGCAGTAACAAAATCCTGATTCACGTTTGATTAGTGCTGCCTAGTTTACCAGTTTGACCGCAGATCATGAGCAGTGACTGACATGATTGACAGCTGTGTTAGAGACTCCTCGGCTCTTGTTGGTTGTTTTTGGTGCACTTTGGTAAATGCACAAGTACAACTAGAGGCAGTAGGAAGAGAGTGAGGGACTTGATTTCTTTCACAGACTTGTCTTGTATACTTCTTTCAAATATAGTGACAATTTCAGCAAATATGACAAAGTTATTTTCATAAAGTTACCAACCCTTGCTTGAACCTAAGCAAAGGCTTCTTATGGCGCCACTGTTCATGCTCGACGAACAAGAAGCTCTGCTTATTGCTGTGACACTGTTGTTAATAATGTATGGCAGCCATCTCAGTTGTGGCAAGAGAGTTACCTGGAAGCATCAACCACAGTGTATTAATTATTCAACCACTGAACACAATGACAAATAAAAAGGAAAAATCTGCTGTTCTTGGCAATACTTTTTTTTAACCATCCACTCTATGGCTATATCAAATGTATTTACTGCTAGTTTAAAACATGTTCAATGCCTGATTTCTACTGGATTTTTTTCTGCTTTAATTTCAGTCATGTTCAAAGGCTGGAGAGTAGAGAAAACTCTGATAATACTAGATGAAATTATCAGATAAAAGACATCTCTGCGGTCAGTCAGAGCAAAGCTATGTAGTGAGATCATATTTCAATAGGCAAATATGGGAATATCTTCAACACATTTCTTTTCTTTCATCACTTCATGTTTGTGGTGCTGACAGGGAAACAACAGTGTACACATCTTTTTTTCAATAGCTGTTCCTTTTTGGGGGGGCAGGGAGCTCTGATGCCAGCTGGAAGCCCCTCTGGCATACCCCTTCATGTCTCAGGCCTGCTCTTGGCTATCCTCTTAGTCAACCATATTTGGTAACCTAACCTATACATTCACAGGGACACACATGAGTGGTTAGCATCCCTACCAGGTGCCAAACAACCTCAGCTGGCACCTCTAAATGCAGGGGAGCGGGAGCTTAACTCCGATGCCCTCTGGACTGCCCGGCTCCTCACTGCGTCACGTACACTGAGCCCTGCTAGCGTGTGGATAAACCTCATTTTGGCTGCTTGTATCCATAATCGTATTCCTTTGGTCACCACCCAAAGCTCTCGCCCATAGGTTAAGGTCAAAATAAAAACCGATTGGTAAAGAAAGATTTATGCATTGTAGCTGCACCCTCTGCCGCCACAGTCCAACACTGGGCCTGAATTTATGCAGCTGCCTCTATCTAACCCACAGATGACCCTTTTTTGAGAGGGAACCAGAGCTCGACTCTGATACCGTCTAAAATTCAGCAGCATAACGCTCCGCTGCACACAGGAAATCACAGTCTGTTAAGCAAAGGGAGGACATCATTTGTGAACAGAAATGCCATCATAATGTCAAAGAACTGGACACTCTCAGACTTCAGCTCGGATTTGATTTCCTATCCATGTCTAACGCACGCTCTGAAAAACCAGAAAGTCAGCAATACCACAAACTCCCAGCACATCTCGGGAGCCTCTAGCATGCTAAAATCGCTTCAACTCTTTTGGCAGCCAGCAAGATAAAAATTCATCCCATTAGAGTCTCCACAATAGATGATGTAAATTGGTATTCTGTGTGTTTGCAGTAAGCCACAAAAGAAAAGTGACCACACTGCACTTAAACCAGATCTAATGGGTTTTAAAAATGAAGAGAGGGGAACAAATTAACATCAGTCATAATGAACCATGTATTTTGTAGCCCTCTTTAACAATTATGCAATCAAGGATGTGATCTCTTGTGTTGCTTCCCATAAGACCACTTCAGTAGTTATGTATGATAAAATGTCACTGTGGCTTGTATTTAGTGGACAAAGCTTCTAAGCTTCTTAATAAGAATCAGTGGACATAGAGAGTTTGATCAAGAGTAATCATGGGGATTACCCTGCGACATTTCACTTTGAGGAGCACAAGTGTATCTGAACCAGTACAAGGAGTGTGTGTGTGTGTGTGTGTGTGTGTGTGTGAGATTAGAGCTAAACCCACAGCCCGAAATATAATTAAACATGTGTTGTGTCTCAAATCGCGTACTTCTGTACTTACACTTAATATTTTGAGTGCATAAGTGCATTCACACTGAGAAGTATGGAAAAATGCAGTGCACTATGAGTACCTGGATGGTGCACTCAAAACGGTCAAGAAGTTGAGTGTGGAATTATGGACACTTCTCGCTCTCAATGGTAGAAATCTTGGCTACGTAGCGGAAAGGGAGGGACCACTTTTCAAACTGGAAATAGCGGCCGAGGACTGTGCGACCATGAACGTCGCTGCATTGTACATGTGTTTTTTATACTAAGCACCACTATACTGTTGTCGGATATAAGCCAGCAGTATGTTTATTGGGTTCATTTAGCAGTCTAATGATTTGGTACCGCGAACAATTATGTGAATACTAATGTTAGTTTGCTAACTAGCTAATTTGCGGTCGTCATTTCCAGTAAGTACACAACGGCCGTGTTTGGTTTGAGACAACACTACCCTGTCGAAATTCGCACTCTACATAGTGCACATGGTATACTACATAGAAGTGTACTAACGAAAGTATGTGATTTGAGACGCAGCAATGGACTACAACAGGGTCAGCTAAGGTGTCAAAATCTACATTACCCTCAACTGTCACTGCTGCAAATAATGTAGAGCAACAGTTCCCAACTGGTGGGTCGTGGTTCCATTCTGAATGGGCCGCAAGTGACTCACAAACGTGTTAAGTTTGCAAAAAACACACTTTATTTTTAAGTACAGTGAATTTCTGGCACAGAGTTTTTAGTCTGAAGTGCCGTTTCCTGCTGTAGAGTGAGTGAATAACGGACAGCTACTTGACAGAGACAGCAAACTAGTTCGACAACATGGCCAAACGCAAGTATGACGCTGATTGTATTAAACTGTGTGGACCTTGAACAAATGACTAAGGAGAAATCTGGACCCCGTGGCTGGACCAGTTGGGAACCACTGATGTAGAGGATACCCTGAAATAGGGTCGGTGTCATCCCTATCCTCAGATACTAGTGCGAACATCCCAAGGGTCTATCCTTAAATATGAAAGTATCTCTTCAAACACTAAGAAGAAAAGTCAGAAAGATGAAGTTTGATTTAATAATATACTTGGACATCACAATGCTCTGAGATTTTCTGCTTTTTATGATATGGGGAGATTATGATTGCATGGATCAGTGAAGCATTGGCAAAGTTTATCCAAGTTTAATCCCCTTTGGGTCAGATGGACGCGACCAGGTGGAGTACAAATGTGTTAAGGGCAGAAGGAGGAGGAAAAAGACAATGGAATATACAATAGAAGATGAAGACTAAGGGAAAGTTAGCAAAAACACTACTTTTTGCTCCACAGTGTTTGCCGCTAACCCGCCTCTGGTTAGCTACAGCAGACTGTATTCTCAGGTTGCTCCATCATTATTTTGTTACCGCTGTCCTCTTTTTGTTCATGTTAGCGAGTGTGTGCCACAGCTTTCTCTTTGTCACAATTATAGTGCTGAAGTCAGCACTGGTTGGCTCTCAGCACTTGCTCTGGAGGCTTGTGATCGGCTGTCGGGTTTTTGCTTGTCTTTCAAAAGGGAAATCAGTCAATCTAAGTGATGTTAGCTTGTTGTTAACAACTCTGGGGAAGCTGATCAGTGACTTGTATGCTCTGTTTTGTGCCATACTGAACCCACAATCAGATTTAATGTTAACATTTAGTCCTTTGTCCATTAAGTGTCAAAAGTAAGGAGCAAAACTGCAGTCTTCTCAGCAAAGTTTTAATTTCTGTGCACAGAAATATTAGCCCTTTATCCAGATTTATATGTTGAAAGAGTCTTTAAAACTCAGTTTCCATAATGAAATCATGAGCTGTAACACACGCCGGACACAAAGTCATTTGCAAAAGCAGGATCCTGTGAATAATGTTGTGTTATTTTACATCAACACCGGTTTGATCAATAATACTTCTCCACTGAAAACATAAAGAAAATGCTAAATTGATTTAAAAAGGGCACGTGGAGTGCAAAACAAATAGGCAAGCATCTTCTACTGTAGAGATCTATAATTTGGATTTTGTTTTCATCAGTCTCTGCTCTTCATAATTGATCCAGCTCTATACTGGCTCACTCTCTATAGGTTCAGTCCAGGGGACAGCAGGAGTTCACACTCATCAATGCAGCTGCTTCAATTATGGCTGCTCAGTAATGAAATCTTGTTCCCCTCCTTGGAGGTTGCCCTGTGCCCCTGCAAAGCATCATGTTATCTGTGTTGGCTCCAATTTACAATATTTGCTTTTGAACTAAAGTACATTGTACTTGTGGTTTAATCCAGAATTAATAGCCCCATATCCTATTTTCCTGCTTTACACACTTAAAGAAGTATTTCACTATCTGAAAGGTGGTCTTTGTGATAAAACTGGGCTGTTTACGCAATGGAAAGATGCAAATACTTTTGAAACTGGTGCAACATGACCAGATAAAACAGATAAAAAGGGCCATTGCATTCACTTTTGCTAAAGTGAAGAAAGAGGTAAAGAGGTGTGTTTCTGTCAGTGGGAGTCTCGCCAACTGCGCTACGACCTGTGTGTGCACACCATAAGATTTCTCCACCGAGCCCTCGCCAACAGAGCCCAAGATAATGCGGTGACGTCACCAAACTTGGAGACGACACATCGTAAAGGCATGGATATTCTTTATTATCCTGGGTCCAAGCACAACGCGCTCCCCGTGATCCTGTGGACGCCACCATTGTTGTTGTTGCTTGCCGGCCAGCTTGTCAGTGTTGCCAGATCTTGGGAGAGAAACAAGCAACTAGGGCTATGGAAACAAGCCCAAGCGACTATTATGTGTTTAAATAACTTAATAGACAGATATATATAGAGGAAGGTGACGTTTAGACAGCAAACCCAAATAAGCAACTCCACTTTAGAAACAAGCCCAAAGTCGAGGCTAATAAGCGGACCTGGCAACCCTACGGCTTGTCCTCCTCACATTTCTTCCGTCCTCCTGCGTGCTGACGTGGGACGTATCCCGTCTCTCATTGGCTGATACTCTTTGTCAGTCGTGTCAGACTTCTCCAGTTATCTAGCATGCCAGATATCCAGTCCCAGTCACAGACGAGGGGGCGACTTGCTCGTAGGCTTGTTCACACAAGTGATCTCTCCTCTGTTTTTACAATCCAGGAAACAGTATGACACTCACTTCCTGTTTACTAATTCTTGTATTACAGCTAAACAGTGCCCTAGAAAAATGATTTGGAGGACATTTTACGCGATACAAAAGCAGCACAGCTACAGAATCGTGGTTCATGTTTGATCAGCACTGCCTAGTTTTACTGTTTAATCTGAGTTCGGTCCGAGTGCGAGAGAGAGGGAGCTGCTTCTATACTCTTTGTGTCCGTGGTGGCAGGCATACGGAAATGGGGAAGGACAATCTGTAGTTTGAGTAACAGCCCTGGGGCCAGCGAAGTCTGCAGATTCAAGGTGGGAGACAAGCAGGGAGATCTGGGTACCTGTAAGGGCTCATTTATGCTCCCTTTACGTACGAAAATGTATACGTCTGTTTCAAACGATGTTACCGTCACTGCCCGCATACTTCCATGCGCCCTTTACGTTGGCATGGATGTTAACCAATATATCCACCAGGGGGCAGCCCAGCGTCAAAAGTTTATGACAACAACAAACTCAAAACCAAACATGGCGACTGTGGAGGAGATATTGATTATGTACCTCTTGCATAAAAGACAAAAACAGAGGCAGCGTTGTAGGAGGTGGTGGTCGGTGAGGCTGTTAAATACAGCGCGACTGGAGGACGGAGAATTCTTTTCTCTAGTACTGCCAATGAGAGAAAGTGAATTGTTATTTCTTCTTCGTGTCTCACTAGAGCTACGTATTGGGTAGTGACAGCAACACTGCCCCCACGGTTCCCGGTGGTACTGCTCCGTTTGGCCTGTATCCGTAAGCTTTATGGAAACGTGCAGAAATACGGACGAAATGAACGCAGAGCACAGACAGAAGGCTCCGTCCGTGTCCGGATCCGTATTTAACGTTGAGCATAAGTTTACCACAGTTCATTAACACATACTACCCAAGTTGTTGTGACACAAAGCTGGTTAGAAATCATCAAAGTGTCCCTTTAAACAGTGAAAATCATGATGTTTTGTTTGCAGGTCCAGATAATTGAATACAAAGGAGTTATGTACCTAGTGACAGAATCATATCAGCTCATGTTTCTGACTTTGACTCAGTCATTTCAAACTTACTAACAAAATAAAAAGAAAGAACAAATGTGAAATAACATCTATCCTTGACATCACTTCTTTCTCTCTGTACTTGTTAATTTTTTTTTTTTCAAGAGTAATCAGAAAGCAGAACATTCATATAATAGATTGATGGCCTTGTAAAAAAAAAGTTGAAGTATCAACTTGCTGTTTTGTCCATGTAGTCCACACAACAGAGATGCGAAGCAGAGCAGGAGGAGGTAAAGGGAAACAGTTAAATGATGCAAAATGGAACAGAGTTTGTGATTAAGAAGAAGGCTAGCGCTGCATTCAAACTGCAAATGGAAGCACTGAAGCATGCTGATTTTCTGTGGAGCTCTGCCCGCTTGCTTTCGGCAGCCATGTTAAGCGATTGGGCTGTTTACACTGGACGTGGTGCAGCGCTGAGTGCCCAGGCCAGCGAGCGATTTGCAGCAATAGTTTCAGCAACTGGTCTATTTTTTTTCCGCAAGCATCAAGCAAATGTGGCAAGAAAGCACACTGAGAATGTCTTGTAATTGATATAAAGTGTGTATTAATTATGATATGAATGATCTGATGAATATGCACCCCTGTTTAGTTTAAACACAGAGTGAGAGACATGAGCAGAGCCACACACACACACACAATCATAGACACAGAGACAGAGCTCTACATGTGATTTAACAAGAGCAGAGAGCATAATCGCTTACTGACCGTCACGGAGAAATGCGCTTCTGGTGTGAACAGCCAGGCGTCTGCTGACAGGCGGCTGCATGACAATTAACAAATCGAAGCACTTCAGCGTCCAGTGTAAACCCAGCGTAAGGTTAATCATGACAGGTAATCTGGAAACCTTGTACAGCATGAACTACCCACTCACACCTACTAAAGAGACTCTGTACTCCTCTCGCCTCTTAGCAGCAATGAACTTAGAACTGATGCTGACTGGCAGAGCATTGCTGTGGTCATAACCAACAAATTTAAGGCACTCTAGCTGAAACATACAGGGTGCAGACATTATGACATGACAACATATAATCTACTCTTACGTTAATGCATGTTGATTCATCTTCCCAATTCTAATGAAGCAAGGATCTTAAGTGTTTCTGCCTGATTTCCTTCACCCAAGAAACCAGACACACTTCAAATGTTGTACATCTGTTATGAATTTGTTATTGCCAAGCAATAATTCTGTCTGATTGGATAGGTGCTGGCTTCTGATGGGTTCAAGCAATGAAAAATTGGGTTTTTCTTTGATAGCTTGGATGATACTTTCTGACTTAATGAAGAGAAGTGGATTCACTTATTTATGCAAATCAAATTACACCCATCTTGAAAGAAATCAAGCTGCCAACTTAACAGACTGCTTAATGACCCCTCGTTGATCACCTACTTACAGGGAAATTTGGTGCATTTTGTAAAAACTGGCCGAACTGGTTGAATGGTTGGAGAGGAGCAGAAATACCGGAGCGCAATGCCTGCTATGAAGCCCATGTATGGAGAATGGGGACAGGAACACACAGCTTTCCTCCGCCGATGGAAAATTAAATTTATATAAACTATATAATAGTTTGTCACCATGTTCTTCTGCAACATATGTGTCTAAAAGATGCTATTTGGTATGCTTTCAGACCTTAATATGTTAGGAAAATGTTAACAGAATGCAAGTTTTGAAACAAATCACATTGTAATATTGTCTGAGAAAGCTAATGGGATATCAGCACATGAAACTGTGACTCTTAAGTTTTAATGCCTGTCAATGTCGGTGCTTAAAAAATAGTTACGTGTGCTATAAAAGTGCAAATGCTCTCCCAAGGTTGTCTTATAACTCTGAAATGTGATCCGTCTTGAGCGTGCGTGTGAGATAAAGACAACGAACGGAGATTATACAGACAGAGGCAGAGAAATTAGAGATGTTGGGGGAAATTAAGCAGAAGAGGGCGGAGAGAGATGGAAAGACATCAGGACAGAGAGGAAAGTGAAGGGGAAGAGCAAAGGGAGGACAATTACATGCACACAGAGGGGGACTGTGGCGAAATCTAACAGATCCAGCCGCTCAGTGGAACCTTAAAAATACTGACTCAGTTTCCCAGGGGACGAGAGATGGCGACGGCTCACCTCCTGAGAGGGCAAAAGTACTAGGCCCTCAGCTCACAAGGTCCCAAAGGGGAAGTCAACACAGAATGGTTAATTATGTGGCACTCATTTTCATAATTAGAGCTTGTAACATCAGATTTTGTCCCCTGGCTCCTGTGAATACCCAATGGCTACTCTGTTCTGCAAAAAGTGACAAGCTTTAAAAGTGGTTTGATCAAATCATCGCATTTTCAAAGATGAATTATTTCAACAAAAAATGTCCCCGCACTGACAGATGCCTGTGTTCACTGTGAGGAATCCTGTTTTGCAATTTGAAGCTTAATGTATGTGCGAGCATCCATCCATCTGTGTCCAGTTCAGTGACATATTTGTGTCATTTTTTGCAGCGTGTCTAGCAGAACGGACAGGGCGTGTGTGCTGCAGGGACTCTGCTGTCAACCCTTTGCCCTCCTCTGTTCTGTACCGCCTGCACTGGAGGAATAATTGGCACATTAAATTATTTATAACAGCTAGGGCACATTATCATAAATATTCACTTGACGTTTTGCTTAGATCAACAGTCAGAACCCAGGGCTCCGGATGTGACTTCATGACATCTCGTATGTGTGTGTGTGAGTGCATGGATATGTGTGTATGCATTTTGAGTGCCCAAGGGCTGATTGATGGACAGTATTTACAAACAAAGCGCCCTCCCCGTCAGTCAGCATAACTGAATGCAGACAGGATGGAAATGTCAGGCTCATGCACAGACACAGATGTGCACGTGAGCGCACATATCCGCAGTGGGTATGGAAATGTCAGCCGCACTCAGACTGGGCACACTCACTTGTGAACATGCGAGCACACAAAGGACTCGGCAGCGCGGCACCCTCGTCAGTCTGCTGTTGTAACAAGTGCCTCTAACGAACCTGTCACTGTTCTCGCCTGAGACGAGACAATAATGACATGATAAAGTAGAGCTGCTGATAACAGGTCTATTAGCATCTATTAATGCCATTTGGCCACAGACACCGAGGCCTTCGTCAGACTCGGACTGACTACACCTCAGCTGTACAGACACGATGGCAGCTATTGTGCCACTGTGCAATGAATATCAAATGCTGTGTGTGTGTGCTTCAGTGGCAGAATTTAATTTTATCCCTATAATAACACTGTGTAAAAAGGTTAAACTGCATTTTCTTTGCATCATCTAACAGATTTTAAACAAAGACTGTGACACCGCCAACTGTTTTCTTATGCACACAGCATTTTTTTGGACGTGTTATCTGCCTGCCAAAGTTTGCTTTTTGTGAATGCAGCACAGACTGTAGAATAATAGAAAGAAAACAAAGTAAGCAAGCATCAGCCATATGGTTTCTGAGGGAAGATTTAAAGCTGTATACCAATGCCATCATTGGGTTTACTGCTCGCCTTTATCTTTGACAGATAGGGGCAGAAAATCCACCCTCAGGCAAAAGGTAATGAGGACTGTGGTTGAAGCTGAGGTGGCACAAGCAGGTACAGTCCATGATTAGTGAGTGCGATTCATATCTGCCAATCTTGTAAATGACACCTGTAAACCGACTGCTTATTAAGCCTTACTATTTTTCTTTCCCATCAAAATTTTTGTATGTTACAAGAAGTGGCATACAGGTTGTGATGCTGACTAAGCTAAGCATTCCTTACAGTTACTACAGAAAAGGATTTAGGGGCAATAATTAGTTTAGAAGAGTAGATATTCAGAGTTTCTAATCTGCACGTAAAGTCAAAGGAACGTCTCTATTTTGCATATTTATCACACTGAAACACACTTTAACAAAAACATGTAACTTTATCTTTTGAATTTCCTGTGCATGTCTGCACTAGATCAAAGTGTGAATTTGAACACAATTGCCCGTTATATACAATATGTATAGTTTTTGTTAGTCAGAGAACACTCAAGCATTTATGGACAAACCTGACAAAAGCCCGAGAGAGTACTAACAAACCCGGGGACTTTGTTTCAATGACGTGAAGTTCGTTAGCTTCATTAGTCCAAAAAATATCCCGCTGAACCAAAAGCCCATTTCTCTGACCTCCGCCCATTGCTCCTAAGTCCTGTTTTTCCAAAAACAGACACTCCCTGCAGGGTGTGGTGAATGTGTGGTTGGGTTTAGACACAAAACCAATGAGTTATGATTAGGAAAAGATCCGGCTTGTGCTTAACACACCCACATTTGGTGACACTAAAGTCGTTTGAAAAGCATTGATGGGTCGGGGAAAAACACCTGCATCTGGTGGCTCAAACGACACTTGAAATGCACACTTCTTGCAGTTAGCTTCAGTTTTCCAGAGAAATTGGACTTTTAAGCAATGGGTTTGTTCTTAAGATATTGAGCTGGGGAAATGGGCTTCGATCCAATGTGACATTTTCTGGACTTTGGAATTTTGGGCCATCAGAACTGTGGCATGGCACCCAACCCGAACTCCACACACTTACTGTTTTTCTTTTGTCAAAACCCAACCCATGCCCAACGCAGGTAATGTACTGAAGCACTGAGCTTGTCCCTGTCAAGCTATAGCTGTTATCATGGTTACAGCTTGCCTATACTGCATTTACACCCATAATACCTTGTAAGTGACAATCAAAAGGCTCTGTTTTCTATAAGCTATAGGTAGACTGTTTAAACACACACATTACGCAATGCCATCTGCAGTTAAAACATTTGAGTCTTACTATTGGCATCTGTTAAATCGTTGTGTCCATTAACTCTTCTTGAACTGTAACCACTGTTAACTTTTTGAACAATCCAACCATTGTGGTTTATTTGAAGTTATTGTGGAGGAAGATGACAGCATCCACCATTGATGGCTTCAGCACTGTCCTCCTCTACTTTGACTGTCCTCCAGCAATGCTAGATTTCCAGTTGCTGTTACTGCTGTTAGCTGGAATTGGCCAGAATGTCCCAAGCAAGAACACAGAGCTAAGGGTAGCATCACGTGACAAATTTTGTACGACATCCTCCATCATAAGTTAGCTAACATTAGCTCACATGAATAGTTAGGGGCTTTGAGTTTGAGTTTTGAGTGTTGAGTGCTGTCACTTGTTCAGCGTCCCAGCACTGGACAGCAAGTTGTCCCCACCACAGAGCCAAACCCAACCCAAACCCCGAACATCATGTGTAAACAGTTGTCCAAACCCATCCATTGGGTAACATCAGTCAGGGATCAATACTAATGCACACATTAGCCCACATACACACAGTTATGCATGAGGAAATCAATAACATATAATCCACATACAACGATAATAAATAAATATGTGGTATTTGATACAACATGTAATAGGTTTCAATAACTGTACCTTCAACAGTTAAGGGAGGGTGATATCTAGCCATCTACCTTCCTACATACTGTACATATATCCCATGAGGTGGTCGATCAGCTCTAAAAGGCAGTATTCAAATTCTGTTCTATTCCCTCTGTGAATTTCCATTTCAGTTATCAAGCAGTTAGACGGTGAAAAGCACACTTAAGTTGTGCTTTGCGGCAAACAGGCAAGGAATAACCTGGGGAAATGACAGCAATCTAGACGGTAATTACTAGTCTTCGATTGCATTGGCGTTGACAGCAGTTAGAGATGAAAAGCCAAGAAAGGAGAGCTGATGACGGGAGGGGGAAACATGTCAATACATTCTGTATTCTCTATTAAAATGTAGAGATACATGAGAAAATAGACCTGATGGTTTCAAAGCACACTGACAGGAACAAACAATCTTTTCTGAACCAGATCATTCGAAAAATATGCAGAGAAGGCAAGATTACCATAGCTATTCAGTATTCAGGATGATACATGCGCTATGGCAGATTGGTCTCAGTCACAGCACAGGGGGACGACGCCTTGCTCCCCACTTCCAACTGGTCACTGTGAAATGTCATTGGGCTCTCAGTGGCGGGTGGAAATAGTCATAGTTCAAACTTGGGTTGGGTTTGTATTAATAGGCATTATTTACACCAGAGTTCAAGGAGTAATTTGTGCAGAGGGATTGGGACAGAAAACAGCAGAACATTTTAAGTTATTGTGAGTAGGGTGAACTGAATGTCACTATTTAACATTCAAAGTGTCTATTGAGGTTTTTGAAGGAAGCTTTGAATGTCTGCTGTCAAATTTTGTGATGTCATAACAAGGGCTGTCAAACAATTAAAAGATGTAATCAAATTAATTACATGCTCTGTGATTAACTCATCAAAATTAATCACATGCAGCAACTTTTACTGTGAAAGAATTTCAAAATTTCAGTTCGAATGAATGTTGGCAGATGTGTCGTCTTAAATCTGCTGGATTTTGGACACAATTGTCCCCCGTCCTCTACCACTGAAGCTGCACACAAATGCAATCTATTTTGCAAGGGAGTTGCAAGTCACAGTTGGATTTACTAAGTTTGCGTCTGGACCCCGATTCCAGTGTGGCTTGACGAGGATGGCTGCTAGCTCAGACCTCCAGGCCTGCTGCTTTGTGTTGAGGTGATATTTCAGGCTGGCAAGTACTACGATGGTATGAACATTCCTTACTGCAGGAAATGCAGAGAACGGTGCCTCATTCACCAGCTCCATCTGGGCGATTTTAAAAAGTAAATGTTCCATTCACAGGGCCTAGCATTGTCGTCTCGTCTGCCTCCATCATGTGACAAAGCCACTGTGGCCTTCAGTGACACATCGGGTCAAAGGGCACCAGGGAAAAAGATTAATCAGCAAAGCGTATTTTTTCTGTGATTAATTAATCTAAAATAACACGTTATTTTGACAGCCGTAGTCATATATTTGTAAAAGAAATCTTCAAAAATCCTTACACAAAATCCCCAATTTATATAATGGAAAATGGACCTGCATTTGTATAGTGGCTTTCTTGTCATCTGACCACTCAAAGTGCTTTTTACACTATGAGTCACATTCACCCATTCACACACTGGTGGCCGAGGCTACCATACAAGGTGCCAACTGCTAATACTTTTTTTAACACACTCACACACCAATGGAGCAGCCATCGGGAGCAATTTGGGGTTCAGTATCTTGCTCAAGGATACTTCGACTTCGATACTGCGGACTGGAGGAGCCGGGGATCCTACCGCTGATCTTCCGATTGGTGGACGACCCGCTCTACCTGTGAGCCACAGCCGTCCCATCACGTGATTTATTGGATCAAAAGAGTTTTGTTTTTGTTTTTTTGTTGTTTTTTTTTAATCAAGTCAACTTTAATTAATGAGTAAAACTGATTTATAGTGCTGTTAAACTGCTGCTTGACCACCCTGCCAGGTGATTATCCTGACCAGCATAGGATATCCTGACCAAGTGGATGTCCTGCTAATATAACCCAACTAGTTTCTGGCATGGGAGCTGCAACTGTGCAGAATTAATCTAATATAAACCTGCATAGCTTTTGAATGTTGATTTAGAATTTGAGTGTTGGTGTAATGAAAGAGGTTTCCAATCTTTGAAATAGTCAGTACAACTCTAATTCTAAGTCTGTGGAAGTTATTTAGTTGAAAGATGGGTTGAAATTCAGTTTAATGCAATCGTGTAACCCTAATTTTAAGTGTTGAAATTTTGACAATTGGCATAATTGTTACAAGATGAAGATGTCTTACTGCCATGAGTATAAGGCAATTCCATGAGAGCATTTTTGACTGGCCCAGCAAAAACACGAGAATGGTGTGGTTACTAGAGTCAATGTAAACAGCATAATATTACAGTACATTTGGATGGTGGAAATATGCAAACAATAAGCAGCAATTCACCAGCATAAGGTAAGGGAAAGGTTGCTGAGGTCGAAATGTATGTGAACATCCTTATATACAATATGAAGAAGTGGTAAAGCTCAAACACAATCACAGGGATTTTACTCAAACATTATGTGAAGGCCTCTTTCTAGCTCTCTCTCTCATATTTGCTGCTCTCTAGTTCCCTCCAGTTGTCTGTCTAAGATTGCCAAGAGGTCCGTCAGAGTTGGTTGGCTGCAGCTGGAGAGGGAGTGGTCTAAAGACATAAATTGGCCTCCGTCCTAGGAGTTCCTCCTCTTTTCACTGAGCCGCCAAGACAAACTCCACATGGCTTTTACCGTAGATCAGTTTGGTTTGGGTTATTTTGCTTTATTTCTACCACCCTCACTGCACTCATCCACACATACTTCAAACGACTGATGCCAATATTCCCATATTTTATTGAGCTTCTATGCTTAGTTTAATAAGCTCCTTTTGGTAACTTTCATTTAGGTGTGGAGTCTCTCCTTTGTTGCAAGTCCTGAGCCAGGTTTTTAACATTTGTGATATAAACAGAGAGGATAAATGGTCAGCAATATCTGAGCAGACACACAAAAGGTCAGCAGCAAATGGGGTTAAAGTTTAAATCATTTGCACTTTCACTGCAGCTGCAAGGTGTAAAATCTGAGCGGTGTGCTTTGCCCAAAGTAGCAGAGCCTCAAGGTTTGGTGTGATTGCTCTCTCGGATGGAAAACAATGGCTTGTGGCCATGCAGAGCGTTTCCTAGTGATCGTGTGTTAACAGCTTGTTAAAGAAATAAATACAATGGAGAAAAAGGGGATTATTTCGAGGAGCTGTCAGCTTATGCAATCATTTAAACACATTAATCAGGCTATTGTCATGCTTGCTGTATTTTTGTGCATGTGTACATAGAGCCAGATCACATGGCGCGCGCTAATCTGTTCAATTCAAACAGTGGGATAGTTGATCTGTTTGTGTATTTGAATGAGTCTTGCTGTCTTTTAGCTGTGTGTGGGTGCACGTTTGTGTGCATGTGTGTGCCCGTGGGTGCGAGGATAAACCGAGGAGTGCCAAAGCATAACTGACTGTTGATCCATTTGTATGGTGTGCGTGCAGTCGTACAAACCATTAGTTTTGCTTAGCAGCTGTGTGTGTCTTCGAATCTAAATCGTGGAGGAAAGGAATCCATTAAGCTGTTTAACTCTGTCTGAGTGTGTGAGTGTGCGTGTGTCCGTGGTTGAACCCATTAACTGAATAAATCATCCAGTATGATTGCGGTGTCAAATGGGCTTGCTGAACCATTTCTGCTTTGCCCAGCAGTCCTTGTCCCTTTTTTTAAAAGTCATGACACACTTGCACAGGACCCCAAACTCCCAGCCACAGTTAATTATTGATCGGTTGGAAATGTCGCTTCAATCCTCCCACATCTGTATAACTGTGGATGTACAAAACACAAACAGATGCCGGCCAGTGAGCAAATTAAATGCCATATGCTGATTTCATTAGATATAATTGAAGTTGCTACAATCATTTTTGTACATCTGGCAGCAGCGGAGGGGGGTGAATAAGAAAAGCATCCTTCCAGTGAAAGGCCCATGTTCATTCTCCTGTGTCAGAACTCAGCCTGTTTAAGTGTCCTTGAGCAAGGCGTTAAATCCTTCACTGCTCCGGGGTTGTACTGACCCTTTTTGAAGTCACCCTGGGTGAAATAATAAATAAAATAATTTAAAAAAACATGTGCACAAATGTACAAATGTATGAGTTTGCATTTATGATGGTAATCTTGAGAGCCGTTTAAGTCATTATTGAAGAATTTTCAAGAGAGCAAGATGTAGGAGCATTTAATGGAGCTTAATTAAGAAGAATTAGAGATAAGCAGTACAGTGAATCACTTTGTATGCCATGCTATTTCAGAGGGTTTTTCTCAGTTGGGAGTACTTCACCCTTTGCTAGATCTACGAGGTTCACTGCATGCCCAAAGTAGGTTTTTCCTTACACAGATTCTATCTGGTATTGGATCCTACACCAGAAACGATGCTTCCTTAAGTGGCTAAATGCTTTATCTCTAAGGTCACATCCAATGCATACTGATGGCCGACATACATGAGACATGGATGTAGAGCGACACATCTGCTGTATGATTGCCCATAACAGCGGGTGTCCATTTTTATCAACTGAGGCTGCTACACTGACCACAGAAGGTGATGCACGGGTCAGAACAGGCCAGTGTGATCAGCCCAATCTGTAGACATATGCGCTGATCGATGGCCCGAACACACCTGAGCCTAAAGGTTCTGGTAATGACCATGGCTAATAGCCTACTTGCTACTGGCTGGACTGGCTATGATTTCCAGGAAACATAACAATGTAAAATGTTTGTTTTCAGAGTAACCTTGTGAGTGTTTTTAGATTTCACATTCAAATAAATCAAATCAATGCACCCTGTAGTTGCAACGATCCAGTTAATCAGTACCAGTTAATATAGCCTAGCTTACAAATCCTGCATAACCAACTGCATCATCACCACGCAAAACTCCATACACACAGTGACGCTGGAAGTCAACCACATGCTACAAAGATGGAGTCGATGTAACAGGTAAACAACCCCGCTCCCCCCTGCCTACACAACGTGATGTATCTATACCCCATGTAGTTAGACCAGGGGTCGGCAACCTGCAGCTCCAGCGCTACTGGTGGCTCTTTAGCTCCTCTCCAGTGACTCCCTGTGGCTTTGACAGAAAATTATGTTTTTTTTAACATCTTAATTTTCACTTATTGTTGTCAGCTTGAAGTGTTTCTTACATTCTTCAACTGCAAAAATGCGTAGCCTATACACAGATTTAAGATAATCTTTTAACATTTTATCAGCTAAAATGTGCGTCATCCGTCTGGCCTGGCACCATTTCCGCTACAAACATCACTAGTGTTGGCTACAGTAGTCTAAACTCTTCCTCGCTGGGCTAGCTGTAGATTCCAAATCAAAAAAGGGAAAAGTCTCAGGGGAAAACTGAGCATTTGTGGGCAAATTAGTTTGCTTTCATTGGCAATGCTGCAAAGTTAAAGTACCAAATAATGACAAATAGCCCACTGCAGAATAGTCACCTTGTTCTTAAACTCATTAATGAATGCTCATCTAGATATATTAGTTATGCTGATAGGCTAAATTTGACTTAAAAGGCTGTGTTAACTTTATTATGAAGCTCAAATATGTCTTGCGTCTCCAGACAGATTTTTTTCCCTTTGTTGGCCAAAAAAGGCCCTTTTGTTAGTTAAGGTTGCTGACCCCTGAGTTAGGCCATGAGGGGAGCCAAGGAATCCTGTTGCATCTTTAACAGATATCAGCATATTTCACATAACCTTGGTTACCTTGGAGACAGAGGCAGTCCAGCTTTATCAGACTGCACCGACCAGTCATCCCTAGCAGACAGAGACTTGAACTACTGCACCGAAAGAGAGAGGCCATGACCCTGTGCCACACTTTGAGGTTTGCAACCGACCCCGACATGAGTCAGAGCAACACTGTGTCACATTCCCTTTAGCCTAAAGGAGGAGAAATCCCTTCACAGCATTAAAGCATCCAATTTTTTGCACAGCATTTAGTCCTTCAAGTTTAACAAGGCTGGTGGTGTGGTATAAGACCCCCCCCCCAACCAAGAATTTCCTCTACCTCATCCTACTCACTCACTTCTCGGTTCATATGCAGCTGCCTTTTAGCAAAGCCTCGGGGCAGTGGAAGTTTCCTGGTTTGCTTCCTATTAAGAAGACTGCACCTACAGGCTGGGGGACACACCAGGGGATTTTCCACACTGATTTCCACCAGATTTGCCCCTCTTGACACTCACAGGAGAGATTGCATTTGGAGGCGATGGTGATGATTGGCAAAGATTATCTTGGTAGTGTGAAGGGGTTCACTGATTCAGTCTCACCCAATCTGGTTGGATTAGATTGATCTGAGCTGCTTCACTGATAACATACTAGATATTTATGAACTGACATCTGATTGAGTCCAGTGGTGTGTCGGGTGTGCAGATTTATACCAAGAGTAGAGACTCGTGGCCAATGTGAGCAAGGTGACGAGATGAGATGTATACCTTCTACTGCTGATGAATACTCATTTATAATATAATATGTTGTATTTTCTGGGAAGCCATGTGTTATATTAAAAAAAGCATGACTTCACCCAGATTCCAGTTGTATCATTCATTTTTAACGTTATATTAGTCTGTTTGTCATTGCACTTTGAATTAATCTGCAAATAGATGGGTGACTCACATTAAGTTGTGCATCTTTATGGCCCAAATACATGGGGCATGGGCGTGGTATGACCCGTCTGCTGCAGCAGAAGACTGAAGCTGCTGCACTGACTACGGAAGCCACGTTTGCCTGAATGGGCATCGCACGGCATGCACTACTTTCACGCCGGTCTTTTTTTCTGTGTGCAGCTCTGTGGCAATAAACAGATAAAAACTACATGGAACTGCTTAAAAAACAAGTACAGTCACTTTTAAAGTGATGAAAATGAATACCTCAGAGTGACAGAGGCAAAGTGATGCAGCACAGTAACCTTGTGAGTGGTTTTAGATTTCACATTAAAATAAATCAAATCAATGCATCCTGTAGTTGAAAACGATTCAGTTAATTAATTCAGTACCAGTTAATGTAGCATACACGTCCAAACCCTGCGTAACCAACTGCATTACCTATTGGCAGAACTCAATATGCACTCAGTGCAGCTGGCACACAACCACATGCTACAAAGACAGAGTCTGTGCGGAAGGTAAAAATCCCTGCACCACCCCGCCTCCATGACGCGTTGCATCCTTTCCTGATGCATTTTGCTGTTAGTCAGGACAATTTACCTTAATTACATTAATAGACCAAGTTCCCTTTTGTGTATGATTCTGTGCCCACAAAAGGATCTAACTGTCATATTGTCTTCATTGTGGTGTAGTCATTATGAAATATAATAATAAAAAAAAAATCAAACCACTATGACAAAGAGCTTGCTGGAACAAAGCCAACTGACAGCAATTCACAACACAGTGGAAAAGTCAAGGACTGGCTGAGAGTATAATGCACTGCACACCGCAGCTCCTTCATTAGTTCTGTTGTCATATATTGGCAAAACAATACCTTACACTACCCTGTCTGACGGGTTCTCACTTTTTGAATTGATGGCAGTGGGATCACATCATTTCTGCTTAGTTCATTTTAAAGGAATTGTACCTCGCACCTCAAGGTGTTGTCACTATATGCTCATTCTAAGATTCAAACCGTACTTAAAATGAATACCTGTCACTTGAAAATCTGTATTAGGCTACCTGCCTACAGCTGTGTGGGTATTGAGAAGACTGATGCACTGTTAGCATCGGAGGTGATGTAGTCACGTTGAAGGCTGCTCCCTCTGTCTCCATGACAATTTAATTAGAGTCAGTCACGACTTTTACATAATGTGTTTTGAGTCAGCTGACTGTGCTCTGAGGGAGACTTTTACACACCTCACTTTGCATCATGACAATCACAACTCATATTTTCACAGCAGGAATATCATGTACACTTAAGCAATAAGTAACTTGTTAAAATGGAAAATAGTGTGCCGGACTGCAGATAGATTAGAGGCTCATGTGCTTTGCGGATGTCACTGTAGGACGTGCTGTTTTACATCTAATAAGCTATGACTTACTCACTTATGAGACTTCCCAGTCAGTAGTTTTTTGAAGTGAAATAAAGTGGACACAGGCCCTGTTTTCTCTGAATATATATATTTTCTCCTCTTAGTCCCCCTTTTGAAATTGCTTTCAGGAACCCCAGCCCAGCTCTGATCTCAAATCATGCTGTTACCCTTTGGCAAGACATCAGGACCGTTAAAGTTTCCTGGTTCGATTCCTATTAAGAACTCAGTCCGGGGATCCTTTCACACCAGACTTCACAGCCACACAAGGTCACACACACACAGAAACACACACACAGAGCTATCTGCCAAGATATACTTCCTGGTGGTGGTTCAATGCCATCGATGAGCTTGGCACTGAGACTGGGCCAGCCAATACCCTGCTGCCCACTGGCTTTCACAAACACACACAAACACGCTAGCCTCCCATCGGTTCTATTTCACTCTGACGATATTGCAAAGCTTGTCTGTCTTTGTGCAGAGGTGGAAATACATTTATGGGGGAGGAATGGGCACAGGCTGAAAGACTTACAGTACATAGGGGAAAATGTGAATGAAGCAGAAGTGAAATATGATTTAGATAAAAATGTAGCAATGACATAGGGGTGACAATTCCACTAGTGAAGACCCCTAGAGAAAGCAGAGAGACAAGCAGAGAGCGAAACTAAGATAAGCAGAACAAAACCATTGCTCCTGTTTACCTGGGTGATTTTTTTTTTTTTTTCCCTGGATTTCCCTCAGGAAAGCCTGCTGCCAAGGAAAAACTAGAACTATGGTTTTTACCTCAGGAAAGACCGAGATAGAAGTCGACAATGGTAAGAATCAGGAATGCGTTTAATCAGAGGATAGTGATTTCTGCAGCTGTGGGGGATGGATCTGTGTGAGCCGTTTGTCAGATCACAGGCTTATGAATTCTAACTCTGTGGGGAAATAAGAACGATGAGGTGGCTGTTGTGCCACAGGCGGCACCGCATGGAAATGTATGATGACGGTGCATGTGTCACCGCTGCAGCTTTCATATAATAGCACACAACAGAATACAGGCGAGCAATACAAGCATCGTAAGTCATTTTTGGAAAGGATTCTTTTTTTGTTGTTGTTGTTGTATGACTCTGCCTTGCTTGTTTGATTGGTACAGTGTGATGGTGAATGGACACACAGAATTGGACAGCACAGGTTTGTGTTGGCAGATATTTTGGCTCTCCGATGCCAGTTGCGTTCGTCAGTGCAGCTTCTGTGAGAGTAGCTCCACCGTGCAATGTCATTGAGAGCATTGTGACATAATGTGGCAGGTCACATGATGACCATACCGCTTCCCTTTCACTTACACACAATATATATATCTTTAAAAACTAATTTAACAGCCCCTGGAAATCAGACCTATGCTGACCTCCAGGGGTTTAACTTTTGACCTTGCCACAGTGAAGTACAGGTGGATGCCAGGACTCCAGTGACATCACTGTTGGCTGTGGTCAGAGGTGAAGCTTTCAAACAGAGAGGGCACCAACACGCTGCTCCTCAGCCTGGTGCTAAAGCTACTCTTTAAGGGCTCCTTTATGCTCAACCTCAGAGACATATATGGACACGGACATCGCCTTCTGTCTGTGCTCTGCATTAATGTCATACGTATTTGTGCACGTTTTCTGGAAGCATACAGATACCGAAAAAATGGAGTAGAACCACTGGAAATTGTGGGTGCAGTTCAAGCAAGACACAACTACAGGACACAACAAAGACATTTTAAAAATAGCATAAAGGATGAATCTGTAGTACAACGAAAAGAATTGTCTATCCACATGTTGCAGTGTAGTTCATGGCCTCACAGAGTGACGTATACAATGCTGCCTCTATTAGAAATTAACATATAAATGGAGTATAAATGAGCCTTAAGACTGGAATAACTTTTTTTTTGTATTTATTTATCTGGAATTTGGTTGAGCCATCTATTTTATGTATAATCCTTTCCATATGAAACATGTCTGCCAAGATAGATTTGCATAGGTGTAATGCATCCGTGTGTATGTATTACATTTCAGGTAACTTGGGTTACAATCCTTTGTCCTTTTCTATGGCTGATTAACAAAACTGATATATTGTACACCTTTCCTGGTTACTCTTTATTTTATGGGTGCATAATTTCGCTATGATTTCCCAAGAAGCTTCCTTCAAAAGACTGTAATTTGGGACTTCATTTACGGAAAACATATATTGAATGGTATTCTTGCCCTGGCACTGAACACAGTAAAGGACTCTCAGTCAAGGTAGCAACTGATATGAATTAATGAATTAGAAGAGTATCAGTTGAATGCTGTCTCTACTTTTCCTGTAATTAATACCAAATTATATCACCAGAAAACCTCTTGATAACAATTAGGACCTTATTCAAAAGTTGGACCCATAAAACCCATAAAATAAAGTTTGTTCATTAATTAGTTTAAAGTTATAAATTCCCTGTCATCACATCTCTGTTTCTTTTCTCTTTGCTTTGGCAGGATGATTCCATCCACCAGCAATGACTTCCTGGTTCGGGACCTCGCCGCTGGACGCAACTACGACCTTTGCGTCCTGGCTGTGTTTGATGATGTCATCACATCACTGACTGCAACCCGTCCTCTGGGCTGTCTGTCATTCACCACAGACACAGAGTTCAGCCAGTGCCAAGCATTGCACAGCCACTTCCTGGGTGGCACAATGATCATCATCATTGGAGGGATTATTGTCGCCTCTGTGCTGGTTTTTATTATCATCTTAATGATACGATACAAGGTTTACAGCCACCAAGGGGCAGGCCACGGAAAAGCAGCCATCGCGGCGACAGCGCCAAGACCACAGAGCAATGGACAAGGAGGAGGCGGACAGGTCCAAGTTCTCCCTCGCTCTGCCTCAAAAATGCCTGACAGTCAGGACGACCAAGCGCTGGCGCCGTCCAGGGCCATGTCGCCTAGCAACACTCTGAGAGACACTGTGGCATTGGTCGAGGAGGAGAGCAGTGGACGGAGCATAATGACAAGGACTGACTCCTTGGCCAATGAGGAGTTGCTCTCGCCCACCAAGGCCCGCTTCTCCTCCAGGGTGGCCATTGAGATGAAAAGCAGACCACCATCTGTCGCCAAAGAGCCCACCTCCCCCAAGGAACTGGCAGGTAGTGGAGAGACAGATATGGAGATAGACACAGAGGAGGCGAGCAGCAGAGCAAGAAGGAAGTATTGCAGAGAGGTGGAAAGAAATACAAAAAGAAGTTGACGTAGGAAGAGCAGGGAATTACCAAGCAGAGAGAGCAAAAAAAAAAAAAAAAAAAATACAGTCCAACAGAAAGAGCTGGAGGATGAGAAATAGACAATGTGCAATTGAGGGTGTGAAATTGAGCAAGATAATAACGAGTGGAACAGTGAGAAACTGAGTGAGTGTGAACGAGAGAATGAATAAGAGAGATGCCATCCTCATGGATTGGGAGGATACTAGTAAGAGAGACAGAGGGGGAAACATGTTTTATCTGTAGAGCTGGGGTAGCATCTGACGTTGTAGTTAACTCTGCTGACAAAACAGATCACAGTACCTCTCACTCCGTATTAGAAAGGTTTTATGGTTTTTCATCTCATGAAACAAAAAACCCTGAATTTACCTCCCTACGGTGGAGTGGTATTAATCTATAACATCACATCATCCAAGCTCGTTGATATTTGTTTTCTGCTGTTGTCAATTACCAAGCCTTATTTCTTAACAACGGAGGATACATGTTAGGTAGGAAGGTAACTCAAAGGCATCAAATCTGTTAAGAAGTTAAAGAAACTACAGAGTTTATTTTGTTTGCCTTAGTGAGTTGTACAAGATGCTATGAAACAGCACTTTTTGGGCCTTTTTTCTCATGCATGGCAACTGTGTCGGCGGCTTAAGAAATCTTTGGGAGTTGGAGTTAGAGGAAAGAGGGATTTAGTAATGCAGGTGGGATTACCCATCGCACCTCAGCTAACATTATTCCAGCTGGCGTTCCTTATGTGTCCTCCATTAGGGTGCTACAAACTATTAGACTTTAAGCACCCCGAGAAGGCTTGTTTGCCATTAAGAATGACACAACCAGAGCACTAAAGAGTGAAGAAAGAAAGTTACTTCAGTGCAAATTTAAAGCCATTGAAAGTTGGCTAAAGTTCAATACCAAATTGGAAGAAATCCAAGACCCTAATTCCCCCTTTATAAAAAATGCCGTCATGAGAACTTAAAATGCGCAATTTTTTTGCAGTCTTTATCACATCTGTGTGTCTTTCTTGGCAGAACAAAAAAATTGTTACACAGTGTAAAAGACGCTGTAAAGTCTCTGAAGGGGCTTACAAAAGCAACAAGCATCACACATTAGCTTACACGACCTGATAAGTGTCTACTCTGTGAATATTCTATTTATTTATTTTTTCTTAACTTCCCTAATAAAAAAATAAAATAAAATAAAAATCAGTTAACATGCATTTTGACATCACTGTAAGCTGTTCAGGCACTCTCTCCATAAAGCTAAACCTTTACTACAGTATATGTATGAATGTTTAGACAGCTGTACACACTCACAGTTCAGATTTTGCCCTCCAGGGTGTTCTCAATATAAATCCAAGCAACTTGCTTTAGATTCAGCAGCAGCATAATCGAACCCCCCAAGGGGTAACAAAGCCAAATCCGGCAGACACAGAGAACTTAGAGGGAATATAGTGTACATAATGCACAAGGCAACTGATGCAACTATTGTTAATGTACATGCCGTGATATAAGAAGCTGTAAGGAGAGAGCATTGTGGTAGTGGAGTAAAAGCAAAGTGTTGGGGGTAAGGGGCTAACCAGTGATAGCAGTAAACAGGAAAAGCACTCAGCAAGTACTTTAAATTATAGTCATACAGAGTATTTACAAAGGTCTTCACATGGGTTGGGTCACTGACTAATAAGCCGAACATCGTAACTTAAAAGCCCTCATCTGTCCATCCATCCACAACAGCACCAGGGTGCATGCATGTTTGCGTTGGTGCTAATGGCATAAAATTGTGTGCTTAAACACTAACAATTCCAATTTATCTAACAGTTGAACTACAAGCTGCCAGATGGGCAAATTTGTACCTATTTTAGCGACTAAATAAGCCCGTTTCCACCAAACACTTTCAGTATGGTACCTTTGGAACCAAAAGTAACCCTTCAGACATGGTACCTAGACCCTAGATCCTTTTAGCATTTCCCCCACAGACAGTACTCTTTCATGTGGGCAGGGTTGTTGTCACTCACTGCTCCATCCAGCACGCACTGTATTTCCTCCTTTGTCAGTCTGCACCTCATTTATCGTCCACAAAACAGGGCTGGACGTTGACATTTTCAAAACAAAATAGAGCAGCTGCAGTGTTGATGGGTTATTTAAAAATACCAGTTTTGTGCATTTAGTCCATAAGGCAAGCTCTGGGGTTTAGTGTTGCCAGAGCCAACAGGAATGACACTCTGCAACACTTTTTCTTTTTCTCAGAGTAAGGATTACAATATATGCAGTTCAAATAATCTGGTCAAAATTAATATATATATTCAAACGCTTGAAGATCCACTCATTACTAAAAGTCTGTGTCATCCAAGAGAAACATTAAAAAGTAAGTAATGGCCGGCAGTCGGCCCAGAGAAATATATTATGCTGCAAGATATCCTTTCATGTTATAGTTACAGTTTACTTATATATATGTAAAACTCTCCTCGGTATGAACAGTGGTTACATGAGCCTAAAAAACCAGACACAACTCAGCCCTGAGCAGAGTGACCGTCCTCTATTGACCAATCAACAGACTGCAGTGTTCACAGCTCCACCTTTTAGTACCAGATCTGTGTGCTAGGTACCCCAACAGAGGGGGGACCAAAAATGGGGACAGTATGGAACGGTTCCATTGGTACCATCCACAACTAGAAGTACCGTACCGTACTGCTTGATGGAAACAGGGCTTTTGTTGCCACTATCGTGGATATTTGCTACCACCACTGATCATTGCCACTCCCTGCTAATTTTTGGTTTCTTTTTAATTAACTTGTACATAAATATCACAGATTCCAGTGGATGGGTCAAAAAGTGACAAAGCAGCAACCCGAGTAGCCTAAGTTATTAATAACTCAGAGAAACATTGCTTGCAATAATTCACCTTGTCCTCCCCTCTCTGTCACTCACTCTAAAAACACACACACTCAAACACACTGCGCTCTGTCCTTGCTACTGTAACGCATAAAGCTCCGCCCACCACAACAATGCTATCGTCCATCGCGATGACATTTCCATATGCCCATTCCTGATGCCCAACCCTCGTCTTCACAATGATTACAAATGCTTAAGGCAGAAAAAAAAGAAGGAAAAAGCAAGAAAACATTGACAAAATGTTTTTATGATTTGTTATAAAGGGACGTCCACACCAAAGGAAGACTTAAAGACCTTGAACAGCATGTCCAATATTTGTGATAAAACCTCTCTGACACCTACAAATTAGTAAATCCAAGTCTGTGCTGGTGCCAAAAACTACTTTCTGAGGATGTTCCAATGAATGTGAATGACAGGCTAAAGTTCAGTACACTCACAATCCACCTGGTTGTCCTAAAGTCGGTTAATTTTCAGCTTCAAGTCTATAAGTATTAGTCAAGCTTTAGGCTTCCATTCACTGTCTCTTGATCATTAACCTTTCCTGTCTGCTCGTGGATCAACCTCTTGTGCCAGCTTGAATGAAGCATTTTTAGTTTCCACGGTAGAGGCTACTGACAGAAAATAGCTGTCAGATAGCTGGTAGACAGCTGAGAAACAGAGAGGTACAGAGGCAATTTTCCAAGAATAAAAATGTAATAATTTATTTAGAATTGTCACTGTGCATCCGCAGTATTGAGAATAACAGTGAAAGCACAGTGCTGCACGCTTACAATGTGATATACTTTGTCCTTAACGTGCAAGAAACTGATGGATAATTGCTTTTATGTAACTCAGTCATTAACAGCAGAGGCTATTAGATAAAACCCACGTTTTATGTGATCAGGCCCCGATTCTCTCGATTCAAACTTTTGAAGTGACTTGCACATGCTCACAAAAATCGCTTAAAATGCTCAATAGTGCTATAATAATAGGAATCCACAAGAGCATGTGAATTTTCTTTTCGGGTAGATTTTCCCTGTGCTAAGCCCACTCCATTGCACTTCCCCTTTAACACTAATCCACTCAGGAAATGGGGGTTTCATTAGAACGAATAAATGGAGACACCATTTCACATGAGTGGCTTAAACAGCTGAGTCGAAATACTTTATCAGCGGCTGATATGTCATTCAATTGGCCTCTCTGAATGGGTTGAAATGAGGTGTCATTGAGCCTCACGTTGATAGCGGGGAGGAGACGAGAGATCTTTGCAAAGCGCAGCAGCTTAGCCAGCAAGTTCAGGGAAAGTTTTCACCTTTGTGAACCCTGCTGGATCGTAGTCGGTCAGACGTTTAGAGCAAATTAAACGTGCTCACATCACAGTCTGTAATTATTATTGTATGATAAAAAAGACTTTAGATTTAGATGGTGTCAAGTGCCACACTAATTAATAGGCTATTCCAGAAATGAACAGGCTCAAGACATCATAGTGAGACAAGTGGTTTTCTGGTTGTTTTTCTCACCTCTGAAGCTATATGAGGGGAAGTTTGTTGTTCTGAGAGGTTATTGGCCAAATTGGACTTACAAAGCGTTGGAGTTGAGGAGTGCTCATTAGGGCTGTAACAGGCTGGAATTTCTATTTTGTTGTAGAACTGAGGTGCCACCATATGCACAAACTCAAACATTTCCCCAATAGGCCTAATTAACAGCGTTAACCTCATCTCAGCCTTCACTGACTGAAGTGTGTCACTCAAAGGAGCTTCCAAAGAGCATCCCAGACTGCGACGCGACAGACACACACACACAAAAAAAAGCAATTATTAGAGTTTTCATTTTGACACTTCACCCAGGAGGAACAAGTTACCCCTGGCCTTTGTGTTCTTTGTTTCCTCTCTTTGATTCCAGTATTGTTGGCACTTTGAGGGCAACCTACGATGACGGATAATACTCATGTGTTTGTACAGAGGCTGTTGGGGTTTCTCAGGGTGTAGCTGTGTCTGTGATGTGTTTCACTGGTTGCTGCATTGCAGAGAAAGGCAACATTGATCTGATCAGAGAGAGAGCCGCAGTGAGTCAGAGCGCCTGAGGAACAGAGCAACTGACAGATACACAGTGAGGCCCCATTAAAGGCCCACAGTTGTCAAATATGTAACCCAACATGAAAAAATAGGCACATTGTGGGTGATAGTTCTCCTTTTGTTTGTTTGCTTTTCATAGACTGTTGTGTTAACATTCATACTATGTATGAAGTGGATACATAACTCTGAATTTGTTTTAGAATCTGTTAAATATTATTTTTAAATTTGCTTCTTGAATGTTTTTTCCCCTGTCTCCTGAAAATTACATGATAAGAAATTGGAATTTTGCCTCTGATGGGTTCGTGTTTCATTTTCAAGCATCTTAACTCAAGAGACATTGAATTGAAAAAGTTAGTTTCTGTAACCATTCCTACTGGTGCTAAAGGGATCCCTTCCTAAACTGATGTTGGAAATACAAACGGAGACAAAGCTGTCACTCTACAAAAACACATTTCAAAGTTTAACGAAATGTCAGTCTAAGTTAGACAAATCAAGTGTGTATCGCCATGAGTTATGTGTTAATATTCTTTTTTTGTGAAATTCTGTCTTTCCCTTTCTACTGTATCCCCCTGCCTTGGCTCAGCAAGCAGGAACAGAGGATATCTTACTGAAGAGACAACAACTTCAGTAGATACTCATTTATCTGGCTCAGCTCATCATTGCCTCCGCTGAACCTTTTATTGCCTTTTTTGCCCAGCAAAAACACTGTGGATTTTTTTCCCCTATCATTTGGGCTAAGTACCAAACTCTGTACTTTTAAGGGTACCAATTTGCATCAGTACTACTAAATATCGATTCAAGTTAAATCCATCGGTACCAAATGCCAATACCTGAGAGCACATCTAGGTGAGAACACCATGTTTAGACAAAAGGCTAAAGTGCCCAGAAGCACCCTCAAGCCTGGAAACCAGCCACAGAGCTCCGAGACCAGAAACAGATCTGTGGAGCTGCCAGGTTTTAATTCTGACAGGAACTGAAGGCACCCCGAAGCTGGCTGTGGCTCCATCGGCTTCCCATAGAACATCCCAAAACTCTCGCCCAAAAAGCATTGTGGATTTTGTCGCCTATCATTTGGGCTGGGTACTTTTAAGGGTACCGACCGATTCGAGTTAAATCCATCAGTGCCAAATGCCAATACCTGAGAGCGCATCTGGGTGAGAACACAAGAGGCTCAAGTGCCCAGAAGCACCCTCAATCCACAGATCTATGGAGCTGCCAGGTTTCGACAGGTGTTGAAGGCACCCTGAAGCTGGCCGTGGCTATGTTGGCTTCCCAGAGAACACCTGTAGGACCAACCTGCCACAATAATTTCAGCACCTAGTCTATTTCGTTTTTTTGGTACAGTAATAGCCCAGTATCACTGCTAGATGAACAGACATATATATATAGACACATATACACACACTTGGGCACATACAAGCAGACGGACAGAAAGTACCAAAAAAGGTATCCTTTAGTACCAGTAATGAATTCAAGGCCCCAGAAGTGGTACCAGTATCACTTCAAATGTACTTAACCCTACCCATCATTTACAGTACAGTCGTACCAAGAGAGAATCAGGCGTGAATACAGCAACCAATAACGTATGGGGATGTGAGTATTGTATTAACAGAGACTTAAAAAGAAATCTGAGCCTTGTTCAGACAGTTGGATAAATAAATCAATGAACAAATACTCAGCAGAGAACATTTCGGCTCTCATAGTTTCACCCCGGAGCTTGAGATCTAGCTCGTGACAGGATGCTGCATGATTCAGCATCAGAAGTAGCTCTTTAACCTGAAGAGAGGAGTTTTATATCAAGATTATCAGTAATTACATGCTTGACACAAACATTTTATGATTATGCCGAGCAAAGTGCTACAAGTTCAAGAACAAGCGACTTAACATTGAACGTGTGAGTGTGTGTGATGTATTAACAGCATTGTTGGAACAAAAGTCACGTCCCCACAAGGTAAACCATTATTTTAAGGGGTTAAGACTCACATTTGTATTCATTTTAGGGCAAGCCTTTGGGTAAGAATGTAAGTCAATGCGATGTCCTCACAGTGACGAAAACAAGTGCTTGTGAGTGTGTGTGTAAAAGCTCAGCTACCAAATCCCCGCAGGTCTGTGCATGCATTTGTGTGTTGTTATGTACAAGGTTTAACCGCCTTGAGCCAGTGCAAATGCTCCCACAAGGTTAGTCCAGATAGAAAAATAGTCGAGGATAAGACAAGGATGTGTGCGCGCGACTCCGTGTTAAGTCCAAGTGTGTGTTCTCCCCATGGCCCATCCATGACCCTGTAGCCTGTCTGTCCTCCGCGTATTTTAATCTATCATCACTCCTTTCAGTGTCATCCCGTATGCCCGGCCTCATTCTTCACTGCCGTCTGTCTCTCTGAATTCATTTCTCAGAATCTCCCTCTCTCTCTGTCCCCCCTCCCGCTGTGTTTCTCAAGCTCCCTCTGTCACTTTCTCTCGTCTTTCTTCCTCACCAGCTTTCTGACTCTCCTGACATTTTTGCTTCCTCTCTCTCGCGCCTCCTCCCCCCTCCTCCCATCTTTCGGTGCTGTTTTGCTGCATCTGTGTCAGTGTTTTTCTCTGGTTCTCACTGTTTCTCTCCATGTCTCTCTCACACTCTTTTGCTGTTTCTGGCTCCGTTTCCTTCCCTCTCTCTCTCTCTCTCTCCATCCCGGCTCTCTCTCTCTCTCTCTGTCTCTTGGACGCCTCCAGCAGCAGACAACAGGCGGCCCCATAGTGTCGAATGGAGAGACTTTAAGATCTGAAGGTCTCTTGGCCTCGCAAAGAGAGCGCGCCAACACTACAAACAAAGAGTAATGACTGCCACTTAAAACTTGAGCACTCCCTGGATTTTTTCCTTCAGACCTCCTGCAGTTCCTGTTTTAGTTTTTATGACTTCCCTCTTGTAGTTTTGTGAGCTGAGAGATCCAGCCGTGAGATTTCTGCCCCCATTTTAAAACAATAAAGCAAAAGGGAATTTCATCTGTGGTGCTCATAGAAAAACTACATTGCAACATGCCTTCCAAGAGCTACAACAATTGGTTGTGCAATGGATTGGTCAACAGACAAATTTAAGTCAGATACTATTTTGATAATCAATTAGTCATTCCAGTTTTTTTTTTTTCAAGTCAAATATTGCCTGATTCCAGCTTCTCAAATGAGAGGATCTGAAAATTTTCTTGTCCTGACAGTGAGTTAAATATATCTAAGTGGATCAAGCAATCTAAACATGTCACCTTTGTCTCTTACATACATACATACATACATATATAAAAGTGTAATTATAATCAGTTATAATTATAATCAGCTGATTAGTTGTTAAAGAAAGTAATCATTGCAACTAGGGATGAGCAAGTACATCATTACCTATATCTGTATCTTTTAAACCGACTAAATTATCTGTATCCACATTTGGACTTGGAAGTTTTCAACTGGAAGTGGGTGGGGCTTGAACTATAAATGGGTGGGACTTAACCAGAAATTGTTTTTTTAAGCCTGACATTAATATGGGTTGATCTGAAGTAATCAGCGTCAGGTCATTTTTGATCACAAGTGTAAGGGGCCGCACACATGCCACGTTTTTTGCGCTCTTAAATTAATTGTTTTCAATGTAGCCACGCGGCAGGCATGCTCAAACGCCAGAGCAATGCCTGAGCGCCTATTATTCAGGGCGCGATGGCTGCGCCACGAGATAAACCGAGTTCAACTTTTGGAACGCAGCAGCATGCACTGTATGTCATGTGACGACAAGTAACCAATCACAGCCGACAGATACCTTTTTCATCTTCTGTAAATATCAGTCTGTGGTAAATATGGAAAAGTTGATCATTTTGGTGCAGAGCTGTCAGAGCTTTACATCTGTCCCATGGACAATATGACCACACACTTATAAACAGCACCTGGAAGAAGATCAGCTCTGAACTCAGGATTTGAGGTGAATAGGCTATAATATGGTGACTGTTGAGGTTGCTTAGTAACCTCAGACACAACCTGCGACAGTCTTTATGAAAGCTGGCTCAAAAAAGGCACAAAAGTAGCACCCAGCATCCGACCTCACATTTTCCAGGTGGCATGACACGGCATGAACACAATGATGATTTTTCCTACATCACAAGAAAACTGATATATTTAACTTGTATGATACTTGTACTAAAAAATAAGTACATTATCTGTACTGGTTACTCATCATTACTCTTCAGTATTTGGCTCAACCCTAATTGCCTAATTGCTGACAATGTCCCTCTCAGTGAACATTTTCTATTGAAAGTGTGTCTACTTAAGAGATTATTCCTCTGGATCCTGTTGAGAGGTTCTCAGGATTATCCAAAATAATAGGGACACTACTTGTGAAAAAAATGTCAATTTTTGTTGTTGAAACTATTATTTTTAAAATGTCATTTCTCTATGTAACAAGTACCACAAACAATTCCATTCACCTTTATTTTACTGGGGTCGAGGCAGAAATCTCAGCGACAAGTTTCTCAAAATCTGAGGGAATTTAATTTATCGGATTTTTGTCATGTGGGTGAACGGACCTTTTAATTTATTTCCTTCATTTTTTCTTTGCACTTTAAACTCTGCCTTTCCAATTTCTTCTTTCCAGGTCACCCTCTGCATATCTACATTGATTATCTTTGTAAATTTCAGGTGTCTTATGCATCTCTCATCTGCCTTTTAGTTTCTGTTCTTCCCTTGTATTTTTTAATGATACCTCTTTTTGTTTCTTCTCATCTAACCTCAAACTTGTTTTTTTATCCTATTGTTTTTTTCTTGATTCTCCTCTTCCCTTTGTCTCCTTTCTGCTGGCACATCCCTTCTCTCTAATGTTCTGTATACACATACTGTTTCTCTTTAATTCTGCATTACTTCTCCGTTCCCCATCACTGTTTTCAATTTATAACACCTGTGTCGTTATTTTTTATTCCTTATGTCCTTTCTATCCATCTCCTCGCCACTTGCACTGTTGTTGTCTCCATGCACCACCTCCTCCTCCTCTCCCCTCTCCTCCGCATCACCCCACCTCCTTCATCCATTTGCTTGGTGCAAAGGGTGATGGAGAAGAGGGGAGAGGAGTGGAGGATGATGGAGGAGAAGACAGTGGTGATGTGCTGTGGTTGCGATGGATGAATATAGACCGAGGCATTAAGAAGACTGTGCTTCATTCTTAAACTGACACAATAAGCCCTGGCTGTACATAAACGCAGTTAAGAAATATTCCTCCTGACAAATACAGTTAAGAAATGTTCTCTTGACAAACATACACATTACAAATAACAGCTGCGGCAATATACTGCCACAGCAAGCACAGCTTCATCAATCTCAGAGCTATCGCGTCTTTGCTTTCCCCTGTCAGCAGACCTCGTTTATGCAGACATTTGTTGTATCTCCCGACTTCACAACTGTTACACTCACACACACAAAACGGAAACAAGCAGATGTTAAAAAAAGTTTTGATCGAATTTTAAAGGCACATTTGGAAACATTTCTGCTATGTAAGAAGTCAATGGATAATATGTCACACGCGTCATTTAAACCTCACAAAAAGACCGTGTCCTTTTCATTTGTCTGGCGTCATGACAAGTCTGACGTAACCACAAAATCAAGGCAAAACATGACATTTGAACCTTTACTTCCTCCACTTTCATATTGTTTCATTTCCTCCTGTCTTCCCTCAGGAGGTAATATACTCACAAAAAATACAGAAGTTGTCGCTGTGAATATTGGCTTTTCTTAAACTTTTAAGTCGTGGCAGAACTTATGAAAACAAATGAAACAATCCATTCAGTGGGTGTTATAAATTGGGCCTGTGGGTAGGATCAAGTGTAGTGCAGCTCGGGACACTGAACAACAGAAGTTAAAGCCACTTTAAATTAAATTGTGCTTTACCAGCACATGTCGAAGGCAGTTGTAGTCTTAATGATCTGTGTTAATTAGTGTTCTAATTGGTGTATTCCAGATCTCACAGGTGCTAAATTGTGTCTTATAGACCTCCTCTGTTTTAAACCTTTTGTTCCAAGAGCCTTGGTTTCCTGTCATTTTGTAAAGACCTGATGTCCTACTATATGTCCCTGATGTTTTTACTGTCCTTTAACACCCTTGTTCTGAATATTCCCTTTAACCCTTTCAAACCTGGAGTGACATCACTTTTCTTGTGCTGCTTTCAGATGTCTTTCACAAGTATTTAAACCTTTGAACCCTGAGCAAAGTGATCCAATTTATTTCAAAAACTTTATTTATTTATTTATTTATTTCATAATTATAATTATTAAAATTGTATTACAGAATTATTCTAATTTTTAAGCACTCTTTCCAGGATATTTTTGTTTGTTTGTTTTAACTTCCTGTCTCTCTTTTTTCCTTTATTTTCTTTTACTTTTAGGGGCTGTCCACACCAACACAGGTGTTTATAAAACCGTGACTCTTTGCTCACAGTGTGGCCTTTCATCCACACGTAACCGCAGTTTTGGGCCCCTGTAACCGGAGTTATTTGTAGCTGGAGTCCAGGGTGAACTTTTTGGAAAAGTCTGGTGTCAGCAGTCATGTGTGGACAGGATAACCGCAGTTATTTTGTCTCGTCTCCATTGTATGACGTCACAGTGTGCGACGTAAACAGAAAACAGCTGTGTTATTACCCGATCCAGTGTGTGCGAGAGACGATTTGAGGATGGACCTAAACAAAATACTGCTGCTATTTAGCAGCATATCAGCACTTTGTGGCTGTATCATACAACTAACGCTACTCAATCACATCCAGCAACAGAGGCGCAAGAGTGTGCTATTACGGAGACTGCTCCTGCTGCATAATAGTACGCTTGTTGTTGTTTTTCCGGTAATGACGTTTTACTGCCTTCTGATTGGCTACAATGGCCTTACAGTTAGGAGTTATATCGCCACCTACTGCTTTGGCATGTGTATTACATTGCTTGATAGTGGAATTTGCGGTGTCATGTGAATGGAGGTATTTTTATTACACCGCTCTTATGAACACAGATTTTTTAAAAACTGGAGGCCAAAAAAGTTCGGTTTTAAAAATACCCGTGCTCGTGTGGACTAGGCCTTAAAGAAATTATTATGTATATATATATATATATATATATATATATAAAAAAGCTAAAGAAAAACTATATTTATAATTATTAATATAATTACATTTAAAATTATGTTATTATGTTTCTTTTTTTTCTCTCTTTTTAATAATTTCTTGCTAATTTTTTGGATAATTTCTTCTTCCGTTGCTCATTGCCTTCTTGCCATTGTTTTCAATGGAAATCAAGCTAATTTGCTCCTGTTCCAAAGGGTTAAGAAAAGTTAATATCATTTTCCTTCTGGCCTAATACAGTATTTTTTAATGCTCTTCTTCAAAACCTTTGTGTTCTCACTCTCTTGTTTTCTAGAACCCTGATGATGTTGTTCTGAGTGGAAGTTGTGGAGAACGTCACCACCAGGGGGAAGCTGGTGAAAACTGAAGAAAAACAAGGCCCTATAGCTCCTCTCCCGTATCTCCTGTTTACTGTACCCATTACTTTGTTTCCATGAGTATCATGGGGTAATAGACCTGTACTGTCTGGTTTACTTTTAACTGCTAATCTTGGTTCTCATGTCTGGATTGGATGACCATGTCAAAGGCCCGGTGTTGGTTTGGCTGTTGATTGGCCAGTGGCTGAGGGATCCAGCTGTTTGTGTGATCATCTTAATGGAACGACATCCTGAATGCTGATTTTTTTCCACTTCTGTATCAGTGTGGCAGTGGATATGATGGGCATAGATGATTTAAAAAGGATGCATACAGAGACATGGATGTGTCTCATAAAAATGGACTGAAAATATGAATGAACTTCTCACAATCTGGAGCAGCATCAACATGCACGAACAGATACGAAGAAAATGATGGCTGAACAGCAAAGTTAGATGCATAGATCATCACACTCAACTTGGATATACAATATGTTAGACTGCACAAATGGAAAGGGAATAATCTCACACAGAAAAATGTCTGGATGGGTCTGGTTTTGGATACGAACATACTGTATGTTAAACACTCCAACGATAGGATCACTGTTACTGCGACTGACCATAAGGGACTCTCGACGTGGCTGGCTCCAAGTGGCTCGGCCCTATTAATCCATGTGGAATAATGCAATTCTACTAAACTGAACTGAGCTGATCCAAGCTGGGCTGAACTGGAGCCAGATCTTAACCTTGACGGGACCCTGTTATCCTCAATCAGAAGTCTCTTTCTGGAAAGCACATACAGTATATAACGAAAAACCTGAACTGAACTGGACCCAAACCAGGACCCAGTGGAGCCTGAACTGGAATCTTGCACTGGTAAAGGATTCACACTGTGCAGTGATGTGATGCAGACTAAACTGGACTGGCCTGTTATCTATTGGTCTAGTCTGTGTATTCTTCTGCTCTGCTCTGATATCTACTATCTTTCCACTGGATGAGACTGGTGAGGACCTTGTGGACCTTTACCAGCCTCTCTCACATCTCCCCAGGCCCACTTAATACAGGTGAGTAATCTGCTGATTAGCCCCTTAACCTAACCAAACACGCAGCCAAATGTGGAGTTCTCTCACCCAAAGACCCGGCCTCATTAATTAGTGTGACATATGGTGACCCACCAGCAGTCACCTTGGCTTTGCACCAATTTTGGGTTCTGCCCTATAGTTTAAGACACACTTTACACTCTGCAGCATCTCTCCAGCCGCGAGTGCTCTGTAACCTAATGAGGGCAACGCTTTAACGAGTGCCTTCTAATTGCTGTCAGCTAGACAATTAGAGAGACACCCTGGCTTAACGATCTGCTTCGTTACTACTCTCCACTGACAATATCACAACAGGCGACAGGAAATGCACCCCCCCCCACCCCTGTTTGTTTCTCACCCCTTTAGTGTCTGAGTCACTCCTTATCTCATGCTTCTCTCTTCCCCTCTCAATCAGATGTCTCTTGTTTTGCCTCCTGCCTGCCCGAGGCAGTGATCGAATACCGGTGGAGAATATAATATGCTGGGAGGAAATGGTTATGAGCTAACACCACTGCCTCGGGGATGGACTTTGCCTCTACAAGGGGGGTCAGCAATATCGCTTTAGTCACGGACAGAAGGCTGATGTCTGATGCTGCAGAACTGAACTCATCCAGTCCCCAGGCTGCAGAGATTTGCTCTGCCAAAATAATTTACACATTTCTTAGAGGTAATCAATAGCATATTATGTTAAGTAGTCGCATTTCACACATCTGTCTTCCCACTGAATGGAAAACTGCTGGAGTTATAAACATATTTAATCTCCGGGAAAAGTAGTACATATGCCATTATACCTGAAGGTGGGTGTAGACGAAAAAAAAAAAACACACTAGTTGTTGAATAGTGCCTTTTACACTTTTGAAGTCATGCCTTGCTATGTTAGGTTCCTGGCAAACAAATGTTGTTTAAGGTAGTATTGTAGTGCTACAATTAGTGGTACAATTATAACATAGACACATGAGCCCCGTTTCCACCAAGCAGTACGGTATTGTGACTCTAAATTGACCGTAGGTGTGAATGTGAGCATGAATGGTTGTCTGCCTCTATGTCAGCCCTGCGATAGTCTGGCGACCTGTCCAGGGTGTACCCTGCCTCTCACCCCATGTCAACTGGGATAGGCTCCAGCCCCTACGCAACACCTAACAGGATAAGTGGTTTCGGAAATGAATGTGAGAAAGTACGGTATAGTTCAGTTCGGAACGTTTTTTTTTCCTGTTTCCACTGTGAGAAGTTGTGGATGGTACCAATGGAACCGTTTCTTACCGTACCCATTTTTGGTCCCCCCTCTGTTGGGGTACCTAGCACACAGATCTGGTACCAAAAGGTGGAGCTGTGAACACTGCAGTGATTGGTCAATAGCGGACGTCACTCTGCTCAGGGCTGAGTTGTGGCTGGTTTTGAGGCTCATGTAACCACTGTTTGTATTGTGGAGAATTTTACATATATTAGTAAAGTGAAACTATAAAAATAAAGGATGTTTTGCTGCCTCTTGCAGCAGCTCTAGTTTGAGAAAAATAAATTACTAGGCCGACCGCCGGCAACTTTTAAGGTGGCACGTTCAGTTGACGACATGAATCCATCAGCACACCTTAAATTACAATGGGACAACTTCAACCATTGTTGTTATTGTCTCTCTTGGATGACATATTTTAGTAATGAGTGGATCTTCAAGTGTTGAAAAATATATATTAATTTCTACCGGATTATGTGAACTGCATATATTCTAATCCTCACTCAGAGAGTTGCAGACTGATAAAGAAGGAAATACAGTGAGTGCTGGATGGAGCAACAACCCTGCCCACATTTAAGAGTACTGTTTGCGGTGGCAACACTCAGCGGACCTAGGGTGTCTAATGGGTTACTTATGGTTCCAAAGGTACCACACCGAAAGTGTTTGGTGGAAATGGGGCTTTACAGTATAGCAATAAAAGTGATGAATGAAGAAGAATCTTCATTTGATTTATTTGGGTGTTTCTATGGGAATGTGGATCTTTCAGCTCAGTTTAAAGAATGCCAATAGCTGCTGTGCCAAATGCTCCACATTTTCTTGGAACTGAATGATGCAGTGTGGGACTCACAATGGTCTGGTCTTGGTCTCGTCTCGGTCCTGATACACTCTAGTCTTGGTCATGACTTGCTCTTGGTTTAGGTGGGCTTGACACTGGTTTAAAGTGATTTTAACTGGACTTCAGTCGAAACATTGCTCCAATGATTGCGAATCAAAAATTCACGACTCTATAAACAGCATTGTATCAATGCAGATGCATTTCAGGTATTGGATCTACCTTATTTCTGAAAGCACATGTAATAAGCTTTTTTAACTACACATATTGTAATCACCATTGAATATAATTACCATAAATCACACTTATCATGTATGGATATGATTACCTTAATTGTCAACACAATCATTTACTTTAACAGCAGTTCTGTTTATCTGATTCATTGTTTGTGCGGTGGTGTTGAATAACTGAGTCCATATAATTGGGGGTTTTTTTATTCGCATTATTACTGTACTTGACAGCTTCAAGTAAATTTCAGTTTGGCTAAAGATAATTTATTCACCCATGAATACACACCCACATCATCAGACTGTAAGTGGTTGTTTTGAATGAGAAAGTACTGAAAGGGAGAAAATGTTTCCCAAGCAAATATAACCCCCAACCATCCAAACTAAGAAACAAGAGTCCATTCATAACGTACGGTTTTATCTTTCTTTTTCTTTGTTTGGCGATTTCAGTTTGATATCTGTCATCAGCGGACTCGCGCACAAGATTTTACTATGCTAATATAAATCATGTAATATTCAAAAGGACAGGCAAAATACTGAGATAACAGTCATTTCTGGTGTTTCTGTGTTTTGATTAGACAGCCAACCAAAGACGTTATTTTCTCCTCAAAGTGATGATTACATGATGTTGCACAGACCACCAGTACTGACAACTGTCTCCAGTTTTAATTTACATTTCAATGAATACGGGACACAAACACTTTAACTGTTCTCTCAGTAACAATAGCAGTGAATCACTCAGTCAGTCAGTCGTTCTGGTCCTGGTACACAGACACAAGTGCCAGAGTGGCTATCAAGGGCACTTCTATCATAGTTATCTCTTTGTATACACCTATGACTGTAACCTTGTGTGTGTGTGTGTGTGTGTGTGTGTGTGTGTGTGTGTGTGTGTGTGTGTCCTCTCAGCCCAGCATGAACAGTATGAGTATGATTGCAGATGTCAGACACCAGACGCTGTTTACACAAACATTTCCTCTCTCGGTGGTTGCTGGTGATTGTTTGAGCCATCTTGTGCATTTCTTACAGGCACACACACACACACACACCAGAGAGAGACAACGTAAGACAGATACACAGACTAAAAGCATGTTATAAAAATAGATCCCATATGAAAACAAAAATAGCTCCATAAAGCGCACGTCATAAAGTGTCCTCAGTTGGGTTTCAAAGTTAAGGAGAATACCATCCTGTCGTCTTTCTTTATCCTCAGATGATTCTCTGGGTGCAGTTGTTGTTGTTTTCGTTCAAATAAACAAGTTTGCACGGATCATATGCTGCATTTTTAATTTTTCGCCTGAGTGACAAGCTTATTGGTTGGTGGGGAGGTAAAGTGATGGAATAAATAGATTTTAGCCTGTAGTGATTTACAGTATCTAATTCATCATCACAAAATAATGATGTATTTTGTTACACTGGAGGGATGAGATGGCAATGAGAGCACAGGTAGAAAGGACATTTGATTTTTGTTTTTTATCTCCTTTGTCACAATCAATATGGTTGTCGCGCCAAGGAAAAATGTATTCACTTCATTCCAACTTTTTTAGAAAGTTTTACATGTTAAACCCATCTGGCACTGTGAGACCTGTCCTTGGCATCCTGTTAGCTCGGTGTCTCGTGTGCTAAAACAATGATTATTAGCATATCATTATCAAACACATTTTGGCAGATTTTGCAGTGGCCTCTCCGGACTGCATGGTATTTTGTCCTTCGTTCCTCTAGAGGGTAAACTGTGACTTCAACAACTTCTGTGACACTAGCTTACACAAGCATGTCGCTCCAATACTGCATGATTACCTCTGCCAAGAAGTTTATGTTTTTGGTTCAACTTTGTCTGTTGGCCAACAGGATTATGGGAAAAACCACTGCCTCACTATTTAAAGGAAATGGCCACTTTAGAATGAAAATACAGACAGTACTTACTGACCCTCATGCCGACAAGAAGTCCAGTGTAGTTTTTTTTTAATCCACAAAACTCGTTTGGGGTATTGGAGGATAACAGCTAGCTGGAATAACAGCTACACTTGGAACCCACATTTTGAAAATGTAATAAAACTCTGCTAATGCATTTCAAAAACGTCAGTTTACATGGCAACTCGCGCGAGACTCGTAAACTAGCACCACCACTAGCCATCAGCTAGTCTCGCGCAAGTTGCCATGTTAACACAGCATGACTGTAGGGCAGACTAACTGACCACAGTGAGAAATTATGCTATAAAAGAGGAGTAAATTTCGTCTTTTAAAGTCAATTTTGCATGTCACGGCTTCAGGGCACTTGGATTATGACGGACATTTTTGAAATGCATTAGCGGAGTTTTATTACATTTTCACAATTAAAAACACTATAAGGTAATTTCTAGGGCTGCCCCTGACTAAAAAAATAGTCAACCAATAGCTGTCATTTAGGGCCATTAGTCAACTAGTCACCGGCATGTTTTGTGACATTAATGTCATTATCATGTAACTTATTTTCGGGGAGCAACACAATGGTTTGAGTTGAAGGTGTGAGAAAGAATAGTATCAGTAACATTTTTAACACTGTGCTACATTACAGAGAAATACAAAACCGTACTAATGAACCTTCATTAATATAGGCCTATATTTTATCTACAAGTGCACGTCACACACTGAGCGAGCCGCCTGTTAATGACGCTGTGGGCAAAGCAGTAATGATTGTGCTAAGTGGCTAATGGGCATGTAGCTACTGACATGTTTCAGATGATACGTCATGTTTGTAGTCGACCAATGAAGATGAGTTTACATATCACCTTCTCAAAATGATCCCACACTTTGGATTTCCTGCCCGACATGTTATTAACTAGCCTGTGGAATAACTGCAGGTACCAGCCCTGGAAATTAACATGACTTATGTCAGACACAGGAAGTGGCTATGCTCAGCTGTCAGTCATTTCAAATTAAAGTCCCACATGGTCCAGTCATATAGGTTTTCACTTATTTTGGCAAGGTGCTGCTCACAACAGAGTTTCAGGGTTGTTTTTTTGTTTGTTTTGTTTTTTTCTGCGACTACGCAACCAATGAAATCTAATCCACTAATGACCTTTCTGGTTGGTCGACTATTATGGGGCAGCCCTCGCAATTTCACCTTACAAATCAGTTTTTCTATGACAGCGTTTGGCATGTTGCAGATGGGCTGCTAGCCCAGTGCCTGCTAATATGTTCTCACCCATTTTCTCCGATGACTCAAGATCCCGATGTTCAGGAGGTTTTTAATAGGAGCCAAATTATCTGCAGCGGTCTCTTCCTCTCCAAAACAAATGGACAGGTGATTTAAATCAGTCAAGAGTCTGAATAAAGCAGTTTCACGTTGAAAATCTGTGTTTTTCCAATGCTGCCCGGCTTGTTGTGAAGGGCCTGCAAGCTACGGTGGCCGATGCTAAAACATCAGTGGCCCTTTCTGGAGCCAGTGTTTGGTTTGTCCATTCTTGGCTACTGTAGAAACATGGAGATGATAGATATATTGATATAGCTATACAGATAGATATAAACTGCTCATTCTAAGGTAATGAAAATATAATTCGTATTTTCAGGTGATTATACAATAAAATAAAACATACTTATATTAAATTCCATTTCTGCTAATATATCCTCTTTAAACCTCCACACTGGACCTTTAATATCCAGTGGATGGTGGTAAAGTACAGTGGTAAAGCTTGCCGATTTGCACATCATAGAAGACTGGACTATTGGCCTGGGCGGAGGTCTGCCTTCTAGGTATTAACATGTCATCCTGTTTTCATCAAGGTCCCTTTAGAGGGGAACCAGTCTGTAAATCCAGGCTTAATTTGCCTTTTTGCCTCTCAGTCATTGAAGTGAATGAAGCTTGCTAGATGCCCCGCAGACACATTAATGAAGATGATGATGAATGACTGATGTATGTTGTTACCTCCTCCTTGACACTGTTCATTGCCCCATCCTCCCACCGAACATGTTCCCCCTCCCTATGTGCAGTCAAGTGTAGTGGTCACCGAGGCATATTAAGAGTTTATTAGCCTGACTGAAATACGACCATCTTAAATCTGATTTGTGGTTTTGGGGGGTGGGGGTTGTGTGTGCAGGACAATTTCTTCACAGGGCACAGGAAGTCACCGTCAAACTGTTTCCCCATGTTCAGTGTATATGCTAAGCTACGCTAACCAGCTGCTGACTGTATTTTATATTTAACTGTCAAATGTGAGATTGGTACTTTTCTTCACATTTAAGTGACAGAGATAATGTGCGTTTTATTGCTCTGTTACAGAACAGTGGCATTTTGATGTCTTTCAACCTTTCAAATCCACAAGGAATGATCTGGTAATCACTTAACTGATGATGTGATCCAGACACATGTTTTATGTTGCGCCACATCTCTGACACTGCATATGAACGGTAGCGTGGTTCTTCTTTTTTTTTCACTAGATGTGACAGCTTCCATCTGTGGCCATTTTGCAGCAGCATTTACGAGTCCCTCCCAGCAACCATTCGGTTTATTTCATTTGTGGAGGCTTAAACTGGTGCATTGAGAAACACACAGACTGTAGCTGTTATTACAAACTTAATGTAAAGGAGATACAATGTGTGCGCCCTCCATGTGGGCTGATGGGGCCGTGCTATGACTTCGATTTTAGCGGCGTGTCACATCTGGTGGCTGATGTGACGGTGATGTAGCTCGACGTGGCCATGCATACATTACTACATTTGTGTAAAACTGACTTCTCTCCCTCACACACACGCTCACACACACTTACACGTACATATCTAAAAACGACCCTGGCTTCTCTGACACATCGCTGTGGGATCCTGCACTCGTTACACATGGCTTTCCCGCTGTGTGAGTGAGAAAGATTCAAAAAAAGAAAAGGAGAGAACACATGTGGAGTCTATATGTGTGTGTCCCTACTGTATTACTGCATGTGTGTGTGTGAACTCCAGTGTAGTCTGACCTGTGATGATGTGAGATGTGTCCTACAAGAGCATGACAAGGTGAACAATGCCTGGGGTAAGGAGGAGAGAGGAGAAAAAGGAAAGGGAGGGGAGAAAAGATAAAAGTGAGAAGGAAGTGCAGAGGAAGGACAGGAAGCTGAAAATAAGAGAAAACAGTGGAGGAGAAATAGATGGAACAGGGACAGGTTCAGATGCACTGGGAGCGAGGAAGAGGGATAAAGTGAGAACACGAGGGAGAAATGTTAAAAATAGATCGTACAAGGGAGAGAAACAGAGGAGGAACGAGGCTCAGTGAGATAATTTAGAATTTGCATACACGGGCTTGTTCAGTGTATGTTGACATGGTCTTCTGGTACAGATGCTCCAGCGGTGATGTTATCGTGTCAGCATGGCTTCTTGAATAGGGGAAGAGTAAAATCGGGGAGAGAGGCTGTGCAAGATAAGCAGCTTTATGAATAAGAGGAGGCAGAGGAGAATGGGGAAAGACGAGGATTAAAAAAAAGAGGAAGAAGGAGGAGGAGAACGAGGATATGAGATGTGAAGACGATGGGCAAGAGTTAAGGAGGAGGAGGCGGAGAAGAAAAGGAGCGAAGGGGGAAACAGAGGGAGAGCAGCGTGGAGTGGGACGTGTGCAGGATTGAGCTCCAGCTGCATTGTGCAGCGAGGTGTCTTTGGTCCCTCAGAAAGAAAACACTGTAGTATGAATAATAGATGACACATGCAGACACACAATGCATGTTTATTTTTGTGAGTGTTGTATTATGTGACTCCTTTTCCCCTTTTAAATGGTCGGGGAAAAAAGGATCTTGACAGCAGGGCAGATGATGCGCTCAGTTGAACAAATAAGTCAACACGCAGGCACATACTCAGCAAGTCAGGAGAGACTTCCGTGGAAAGATCCCGTGCCCTCCCATTGATATGTGTGTTTGTAGGGACAATATGAACTTACTGAGCACATGTTGGTGCTTCGGCATGGACGAGCGTGTCCCCGGGGTGATTCAGTGGACGGATTTGTGTGTCAGTCACGCTAAAAAGTTGACATTTCTGCCAGTAGCCCACCCAGGAAAAGCATCTGGAGAGCTGTGAATACTAAACTACCCTGAAGTATCCACGAGAAAAAGAAAAAAAAAGCTTTCTGGGTAGTGTTCTGTGCTAAAATGTGAGCACCACTGGGATTTGTTCTGCAAAAGATCTTGCTCTCAGTGTCCCAGCGTCAGTTTGTGAAGGTCAGCGGCGCAGCATATTCAGCTGTTTAAAAGCACTGCTGTCGATTTGTGTTTTCAATAAAAGTCAGCCCACCACCTTTATCTCATCAAACAGATTTCAGAATATGAATTTTAAAGCATATGAACAGGGATGATTTTCACATGACTCCCTTTACTTCAGTGTACCGATGTTTTTACACTGGTCTCAGTATGTTTCGGCCATTTCTTAACAATGAAAATAATGCTTAAATAATGAAACAGCTGAGTCTATTGGATGGTTTTCCTTGGCTGTTTTTTTTTCTTTTCTTGTAGAGCTCATCAGTCAGACACATGCTTACTGCAGCACTGAAAGTGATTTAAACTTCTGGCTCGGGACGGCAGAATAATCGTTAATTGGCACCAAGAGCCCATGTTGCCAGCGAGGGAGCGCCGATTATATTTTTAACCATTTTAAAAATTAAACACAATAGCGACCGAAACCAGCTGACATTCAGTGATACACGGACTTGTAAAAGTCAACTGTGTTACAACTCAGAGGAGCGTGTGTGCGTGTGTGAGAGAAAGAGTCAGTGGAACAGTGGCGGCTGCAGAAAGCAGAGCTATAACTGGATGCTGCAGATTTACCACTCAGCAATAGCTGATGTATAACATTCATATATATAAACCTCTCCCTCCCTGCCTCCTTTTCTCTCCCTGCTTTCCGCTGCACGCCGGCTTTACCTGCATCTCATCAGCAGCACAGAACTGGAACTGTCTGATGCATGGTGCGCCTTCAGGATGCAGATGCAAACAAATGAAAAAACAAATGGGGTAGGACTGTTTGAGCAGGTTACAAAATGATGCAGCGAAACTGAAAATACCTTTGGACATTTACATATAAATGGCGGCTGCTGTGTTTTCCCAATGCTAACTGTAAACTCTGTGTCAGGGATGAGGGTTTTCTAGGTTGTTACTGCACTCTGTGGAGCCCAATATTCAGTGTGGCGTAGTAATGGGAAGTTCCTGTTTACATTATATTTACTGTAGATTAAATGCATTAATTAACTCAGTTTAACTTTAATTGAAAGCATCACCCCTCACACTATTCTGTAGAAATGTATGCAGCGTCACTGTGTGTTTGTCACTTTTTATCTTTACATCAGTCGTTAGTTCCATGTTTTATATTGCCTTACAAGCGACACATAATGTAAAATGATAATGAAATACTAGGCTAAATTAACAGCAGTGCAAGCACTCACATCTACTGACTACAGGGACTTCGAGTTAGCACCTTTCCATTATCTCTCTCAGCAGAAAGCCATTTCCTTCAGCAGGCAGGAGAGAAAATAGGACTGTTTTTGGATTAAAATCGTGTGCAGGTTCAAGGTTTTAGCTTCAGACCGGCTCTTTGGTTGTTATGCAGCTTTACACCAAAACGCTGATGCAGTTTATTTGTATTGGGAGGGGAGAATGAGACGATGATGAGATTCAAGTGAGTTGAATTTGGAGACTGGAGTCCTTTAGGTGTTAAGGCCCAGACACAACAAACTGACATCAAAGAACTTGTGGTGACGAAAGCGGACTGTTGCGTCGCCTTATGTCGCCTGTGTCTCTGCCAAAAAGTTGCCCTTGAACACACCACGAAGACTATAGCCAACTAGCACGTACACTCTGCCCCTGCCTGAGAGGAAATAGCTATCCATACCAGCATGCGGCGCTAGTCTGTATCTGTCACTGAAAAAGAGAAATTGGAAAACCAGCTAAGGAACTTAATAACTTGAATGGCTACAAAAATAATCTTACCTAATATACAGTACAGGCCAAAAGTTTGGACACACCTTCTCATTCAATGCGTTTTCTTTATTTTCATGACTATTTACATTGTAGATTCTCACTGAAGGCATCAGAACTATGAATGAACACATGTGGAGTTATGTACTTAACAAAAAAAGGTGAAATAACTGAAAACATGTTTTATATTCTAGTTTCTTCAAAATAGCCACCCTTTGCTCTGATTACTGCTTTGCACACTCTTGGCATTCTCTCCATGAGCTTCAAGAGGTAGTCACCTGAAATGGTTTTCCAACAGTCTTGAAGGAGTTCCCAGAGGTGTTTAGCACTTGTTGGCCCCTTTGCCTTCACTCTGCGGTCCAGCTCACCCCAAACCATCTCGATTGGGTTCAGGTCCGGTGACTGTGGAGGCCAGGTCATCTGCCGCAGCACTCCATCACTCTCCTTCTTGGTCAAATAGCCCTTACACAGCCTGGAGGTGTGTTTGGGGTCATTGTCCTGTTGAAAAATAAATGATCGTCCAACTAAACGCAAACCGGATGGGATGGCATGTCGCTGCAGGATGCTGTGGTAGCCATGCTGGTTCAGTGTGCCTTCAATTTTGAATAAATCCCCAACAGTGTCACCAGCAAAACACCCCCACACCATCACACCTCCTCCTCCATGCTTCACAGTGGGAACCAGGCATGTGGAATCCATCCGTTCACCTTTTCTGCGTCTCACAAAGACACGGCGGTTGGAACCAAAGATCTCAAATTTGGACTCATCAGACCAAAGCACAGATTTCCACTGGTCTAATGTCCATTCCTTGTGTTTCTTGGCCCAAACAAATCTCTTCTGCTTGTTGCCTCTCCTTAGCAGTGGTTTCCTAGCAGCTATTTGACCATGAAGGCCTGATTGGCGCAGTCTCCTCTTAACAGTTGTTCTAGATATGGGTCTGCTGCTAGAACTCTGTGTGGCATTCATCTGGTCTCTGATCTGAGCTGCTGTTAACTTGCGATTTCTGAGGCTGGTGACTCGGACGAACTTATCCTCAGAAGCAGAGGTGACTCTTGGTCTTCCTTTCCTGGGTCGGTCCTCATGTGTGCCAGTTTCGTTGTAGCGCTTGATGGTTTTTGCAACTCCACTTGGGGACACATTTAAAGTTTTTGCAATTTTCCGGACTGACTGACCTTCATTTCTTAAAGTAATGATGGCCACTCGTTTTTCTTTAGTTAGCTGATTGGTTCTTGCCATAATATGAATTTTAACAGTTGTCCAATAGGGCTGTCGGCTGTGTATTAACCTGACTTCTGCACAACACAACTGATGGTCCCAACCCCATTGATAAAGCAAGAAATTCCACTAATTAACCCTGATAAGGCACACCTATGAAGTGGAAACCATTTCAGGTGACTACCTCTTGAAGCTCATGGAGAGAATGCCAAGAGTGTGCAAAGCAGTAATCAGAGCAAAGGGTGGCTATTTTGAAGAAACTAGAATATAAAACATGTTTTCAGTTATTTCACCTTTTTTTGTTAAGTACATAACTCCACATGTGTTCATTCATAGTTTTGATGCCTTCAGTGAGAATCTACAATGTAAATAGTCATGAAAATAAAGAAAAAGCATTGAATGAGAAGGTGTGTCCAAACTTTTGGCCTGTACTGTATATATATATATATATATATATATACATATATATGTATATATGTATATATATACACATTTAATTGCTTCATCTGACATTTCCCTCACTGTCTTCCTCAAACTCTGTCCCCGCACTCCGAGTTCCCCCAGGAGTGAGACAGTTGATCTTGCTATGAATCCCCTACACCCCACTTCCACTGGACGAATCCTAGTCTTCCATCCTCGCTGCTCAGCTTCTGCTCCTAAGTCTGCATATCTAAGCTTTTTTCTTTCATAGGCTTCTTCCACTGAGTCTTCCCAAGGAACTGTCAGCTCAATGAAATAAACTATCTGTTGACTCACTGACCACAACACTAAGTCAGGCCTCTGCCTGGTACAGACTATTTCCTGAGGAACAACAAGCTTTCCCCCTAAATCTACTTGCATTTCCCAATCACAAGCACCTTCTAGGCGGCCACACCCTTGCCTCCTCACTAACTTATCCCTTCTGTATTTCTCTCCCTCACGGACAAACTGAATTACTAAGCTCCTATCCTTAACACCTTCTGAATTCACCTGTCTCCGTTTCCCTTCAATGCCTGCAGCTAAACATTTCAACACCTGATTATGTCGCCATGTATATCGGCCTTGTGACAAGCTAACTTTACAGCCTGACAAAATATGCTTTAAAGTTGCGGTACGTGAACACAATGTGCATGATGGGTCCTCATTTACCCACAGTTTTAGGTTCTGTGGGGTTGGTAAGACATCGTATGTAGCCCCTACCAGGAATCTAATACGATTCTCCTCCATACTCCACAGGTCCCTCCAACTAAGCTTCCTCTTCTCTACACTTTCCCAATTCAACCACTGTCCCTGTTTAGCCTGGGCCACTACCTTTGCAGCCCTTACTATCTCTTCCTGTCTGCGTATCTGTTCTACAACCAGCTTTCTTTTATCTTTGAGGCCTGCTGTATTCCATACCAGTTTACCTGAGCCAAGCCCCAGGCCTCCCCGGCCAAACTGAACATTACCTACAATGTTTATTTTGCATTAGATGTTAGATTTGTCACTTTATAACAGCCTGTTCGTTAGTCTTTTGAAATCTGCCTTATCTGTCATATGACCAGGATTGTTTTGTCTATGCATGAAGTGTAGACCAAAGACTAATGACTACTTTAAATGTTAAATAATATGCCAGTTGCTTTAAATCAAATGAAATAATAAAGCAGAGACATCCATATATAGTGAAATATTGCTTTATTTGTACCATATCCCCTGGGGAGCGCAGTCTGAGCTAAACACATAAAGCTTTGAAACCACAGTAGTGTCATTTTATCCCAGTCCAGATAGGATTAGACATCTTTTTAAATAATCATCAGCGGAAGTTCAAGTATGATTAAAACATGTGTCAGATGAAGTTGTGGCTCACATTAATCAAAGAGTATACTTTCATGTCTCTTTGTCAGTTCAATTCATGCACATGCTGCAGTGTATTAGGAAGGGTCGACAGCAGTCTAATCACTTGAAACAACACTGAGTGGGATATGTAGCCCGCGAGTGAGAGTGCATATGTAAAAGAATTCAGTCACTTCAAAAGCAGGGGCGTCGTTTCAGCAAAAGCTAAGGTATGGCAATATGACATGACGTCACAGAGCTACTGTTGATGGAGTTTCAAAAATATGAACTTATATAAAACTTCACTTTGGTCGCTGACTTGTCAGAAGTACATACTATGCTATTTAAAATTGTTTCAAAGGACATGAAGCTGTTTCTCACATTCATAATACCTCATGTCTGCATGTAATGCACGACTTGGTGAGAGCAGTGAAAACATCGGACCTATTTCGGCGCATATTTCAGCACCACGGACAGCGAGTGGACGTTTAATTATCATTAGTCACGTGTTTAACTTCACAGAAAATAAAGAAAATAAATTAATTACAAGCTCATTTCTAGAAGATAACCAAGGGGTCTGGTGTATGAAACACAGTAAAACAAAGGCCAATTTGGTACAATACTGTACAGACGAATTTATTGGAGTGTCTCCAGAGACCGAAAATACAAGCTTAACATGCCGACATGAAGAAAAAAATCCACATACAATCAGACAGGCTTCAAGACATCATTTAGACAGGCTGTCTACAGCAGCAGAGCAAAATGCTTTTACAACACATAGATACCTTATTTTTCCAAATAGTAGCCCGGGTGTTTATTTCACAAAATCGATTTTGACCCCAGGTGTTTAAAAGAACCAGGGGCTATTTGCTCAAGGCTTTTTTTTTTTTTTTTTTTGCACTGACCTGCACCAGGCTGTTATTTGGTTACAGTTCCTGTCCAGTATGTTTTTAGTGCAAAAATACTGTATAATGTAGGGGTGAGTTTGTGTACAAAAATCTCTAAACATTTAGAGTGGGTCATTTTTTTCATGTACACGGGTTTCACCGCTGGGTGGTGCTATTGCATTATACCAGTAAAGCCCCAGTTATCCGAATACCAACCGAACAGGCCATTTAACCAACAGTTACAGGCCGCCACACCGAAATATCGCCATCCCAATGGTCTGCCATCCCGAATTCTGGTCCCTGAGTCCTGACAGTAAGCTATGGCGAGCCCGTAGAAGCTGTGTTCCCCCATGCATGTCAGCGATTTTCACCGGGGACGCACATGAGTAATTAAGGCTGACATTACCTGTTTTTCAGCGAACTCCTCTGGTAATTTTATTAAAAGGCATGGCATATAGGTCCACAGTAACTTCTTCTTCTTCCGCTTCTTCTTCTACTTATTATTGGGTCTTATAAGAGTGGGCTACAATGAGTACCGGGCCATCAAATCACAGCATCCGTGGTGAGAGGACACGGAATTGTGTGCACTTTTACGCACGCGGGTGTAGGTGATCATGGATATTTGATGTGGGAAAGATAGCCAGATGTATTACCTGTTTTAGATACGTGGCTGTCTGTCCGTCCGTCCGTAGCACGAGTCATGTGTGCCACTTCACCATCGACCCGTGCATAAAAGCGCAAACAGTCCCTCAAGGAGGGACAGCCATGAGGCAATAAATGAGGAAATAATCGCCCGGGCGTTTAATCGGACCGGTGTTTAATACGCAAAATGGGGTCAAACCCCCGGCGGCTATTAGGTACCTGCCGGCTATTTACCACCGGGCGACTATTTGGAAATATACGGTAACTCTCATAACTCGCGGAGGAGCGAAGTGGCGAACAATTTGATTTAATAACACTCGTATTCACTGATGAGCATGTTATTGACCTATTTATGTGCAATACAATGAAAACAACCAGCCAGTGCACCTCGAGTAATGACTACAGAACCTCTCTCTCTTTTTTTCTCCCGATTCCAAGGTATGGCAGCTGCCATACCTCGCCATACCTAAATGACGCCTATGTTCAAAAGCCTTGGATCTGGTTTGGGTGCAACAATGTCACGTTACTGAAAGGTGGAAGAAGTATGTGGGCAAGTAATTGTTCTGTCCTGATTTCGTTTTTAAATACAACCACTTTCTCCCATTATAATCTGTCTCATGTAACACTGAAGGACTTGTTCAATGCTTTGCCAGCTGTGACAGGCAATGATGTTGACTACAGAACCTCAGCAGGGGCCCATGCCAGGTGGGGTGTTACTTCAGGGAGACTACCACTGAGAATGAAACACCTGTGGAATTACACTGTTCACATTACCATGTTATCGACAGGGAATGTGTGCTTGATCATTTTTGTCACATGCAAATCCATTTTTTGCCAGAGAGGTGCAAATGAAGATGTGTATACAATGCAATCTTTGTGCTCATTTTGAAGTGCAATTATGAATAGCTTTTAAAAAACATTTTTTTAATATGCAAACATAAATAGCAGTATAGGCTGCATCCCTTTCCAGAGATAAATTATGCATACCTGTAGCAAGAGACAAACAGCAACAACACTTCAAGTGCCTTTTCCTCTATAATCAAAGTAACATCTTTTTTGGCATGTGAACACTGTGATTATAGGAAGCTCTTAGTTTGTGGAATGTTTTTTTTTTTTTTTTTTTTTTTTTTACATGCAATGGCATTTCAATTTCAATATTTTCTAGTGGGAGGACCAGCTTGAACTCCAGGCTCATTAGCAAACTGTCTGCTGAGTAAAAGCTCAATGTGATGACATACATACATTTATATATTTTTAATTTGACTGATGTTGCAGTTGACTTAAAGAGGCAACAGATAGCATCTTTTCCTAAATATATCATTATATCTTTGCAATAAGCTTCTGCCACTAGTGCCGAAATTTCACAGAAAACACGTCATGTATTGCGAAATTGGACGGTCAGCCAATCAGGGACTGGAGCGAGTCCTTATGAGGAGTTGGGCATGAGATAGTTGAGCCACGAGCACAATGGCAGACAGACAAAGTTTGGAAACAAGTGAAAAACGGCCTAGCAAAAGAAACCAAGCTCCTCTGTCTGAGGAGGCGAAGAACAGCAAAAAGGAAAGTGAAACAAGAGTAAACCTCAGTCAGGCGTTCAAGAGATGGAGGGAGCTCCGTGACCAAAGAGGCTTCAGAACCGATGTCCAGCTAGCTTTCTTTCTAATGGATCAGTAAGTAACACGGCTAAATGTTAGCTAGATGAGAGAGGACTGTACTGTACTGGCTGCTAGTTCATTCCTAGCTGGCCAGCGTCGCAAATTGCCGCAACCAGGGATCGGGTAGCGAGTGTTGGTCGGCTGACATCCTCGTTGCCATTCTACGGCAGCCCTCGGACAGTGATACCCCCCTCCCTTCCTTCTGTTCTCTTCTCATGGAGGCAGCTATAAATGCTAAAAAAAACCCAAATCCTATCTGTTGCCTTTTTAACTCACGAGCCCTCGGAATCGAAAATATGGTGTGTCAGCGTTAGTGCATTGGTGCTAATATTGGACAGGAAGTGATTTTGTTTGTTTTCTGGTAAGAGGATTATGCATTATGTAGTATGTATTTTTATGGTGGGGCCTCTGCAGTGATGCAGGCACTGCGCCGGACCGTCATGGTGAAGAGGGAGCTTTCGATTTACTGGTCCACCCACGTCCCAACCCTCACCTATGGTCATGAGCTTTGGGTGACTGAAAGAATGAGTTCACGGACACAAGGGGCCGAAATGAGTTTCCTTCGTGTGGTGGCTGGGCTCAACCTTAGAGATAGGGTGAGGAGCTCCACATCCAGAGGGAGCTCAGAGTAGAGCCGCTGCTCCTTCGTGTCGAAAGGGGTCAGTCGAGGTGGTTCAGGCATCTGATCAGGATGCCTCCTGGGCGCCTCCAGTTGGTGGTGTTCTGTGCACATTCCACTGGTAGGAGGCCCCGGGGCAGACCCAGAACATGCTGGAAAGATTACATATCTCATCTGGCCTGGGAACAACTTGAGGTCCCCCAAGAGGAGCTGGTAAGCATTGCTGGGGAGAGGGACATCTTGAGTACTTTGCTCAGCCTGCTGCCCCCGTGACCCAGCCCTGGATAAGCGGATGAAAATGGATGGATGGATGGATTATGCATGTGTTTAGCATGGTGCATAATCTAAAGTGCAACAAACTGCAGATCCATATTTAGAGCTTGTGTCCGGAGTGTTGCTGTTGTGCTAAGTCATTAAATAACGCTTTAAAGGGACTGTGGGGAGCTGATTTGATTGATCATATTGGTAAATCCCCCCGACTGTTTAATAATTTCTATATCACTATTCATTTATTTACTATTGCCTGCCATTTTGTTTTTGATTCGCCACACAGCTTGTTCCCATTAAGTACAAAATCACTTTAAGACCAGTGTTTTGTTCACCATTTGGTGTTGGACTGGTTGACTGCTGGAGGGACTTGCTTTGTCCATTTATTTTAATTCATTAATTCATTTTTTTTCAACCAATAATATACAACTATACTCTGTTTCTGCCAACCACTCAATGAGCAATTTCAGAACAACACCAGGTTTCCCCGAAGACGACTACTTACAATGTGACAGCTAATCATTTTAGCATGCTTACATTACACTGCTAATGAGGCCAGCCGTGGGAGATTTGTTCGAGTTTAACGAGGAGGTTGGTGGGCCGGCCAGTTGCTCTCCATCACATTTATCCCATAATTCTATTGTTACTGAACAGAATGGGTTTAATAATTAATGTGGTTTTAGTGGTGTTTCTGGATTCAGGGCTTTTCAGACATGGATGCTGTGTTTTTAAAAATCCTGTTATTTTAGGGTGTGGGGTTCGAACCCACAGTGGGGGGGCCCTGCTGTTTGGAGTTTGTATGTTGTCCCCATGTCGGCGTGGTTTTTCTGTGAGTACTCCAGCTTCCTTCCACAGTCCAAAGACATGCAGGTTAACTGGTGACTCTGAATTGCCCGTAGGTGTGAATGTCAATGGTTGTCTGTTTCTATGTGTCAGCCCTGTGATAGTCTGGCGACCTGTCCACAGTGTGTCCCGCCTCTAGCCCAATGTCAGCTGGGATAGGCTCCAGCCCCCTGCGACCCCCAACGGGATAAGCGGTTACGGAAACTGAATGAATGTTATTTTACAGTTATTAAAGATTTTGCCCAATAAGCAGAATGTAGAGATGACCCCAGCCAACAGTTGTATGTGGGGCCCATATTGGTCGTACATGGACGGAAAAATGGGCCTTATATGGGACTGTCCACATTGGTTCCACATTCCACACCCTATGCCCATTGCCCACATGGGTAGATTTACCCAACTGGACCCCATTTTGGGCTCATAACCACTTCGCACCCAAGCATTACCCAGGCCATTAAGGAACCCATGGGCAATCCCATATAGGACACATTTTTTTAGCCCCTTTACTACTCACATGGGCCCCTCATGCAAATGTTGGCTGGGACATGAATCAGTTAACTACAGTAGAGTACTGAGAATTACAAAGCCGGCAATGTGACTGCCTTGGGGTTGACAGTCTATTCATTATCTTGGTCCTTATTTTGTCAAATCGGGAACAAGATAAATGTGAGTAAACAATGTGGGTTGTAGATATTTTCTCATCAAAGCTGCCCAAAATGTAGCAGCCTGTCATGCCCACCCCTCTGCAAGTTAAGGTGGATGAAGTGCTCTTTGTCATTTGAAGTTTAATCAGCTGCTGATTTGTCCTGGCCTGATCCACAGAGATACAACTGACAAAGAAGAGCCTTGTGGTCGTGTTTAGAAAACGAAATACGCACGCTGGGACACACTTGCAACGTTTTGCCCATGACACACAAAGCACAAATGTTATCCAGACAAACAGCACATTTCCTCCAACTACAGACATCTTGTTGCCCAAGGCTGAAAAAACGGAACAGCTGTAGCTAACAGGTGTTGATAAACTCTGCACTGGGCTCAAAAATCTTCAGATACTCATTTTGAGTATCAGAAAGACAAATTATTGTTATCTTTATTTTTCATGTTTGTAACCTTGTGTCTATACCCCGAACGCATTAAGCCATTAGCCATGACTTACAGAAGTTTTAATGGCGAATATTTTCTTTTGAGACTAAAGCCCTTTTCCCACTGGACAAAAACTCACTAACATCTGCCTTTTGTATTTAATGGAAAAGGTCATAATCGGCAGTCCCTCCTGAGACAAATGACTCTGCAGTAGTCAGAGCTCCAATTAATTGGTTTCGATTGGCAGTCCGGGTAGATGTGCTAATTTAAGCCCCTTTGCCAGCCCGTTGTAATGACAGGCCGTAACAACATACTATCCGTCTCTGTCCAAGCAGTGCTCAAACATCATTCAAAATTTTGTCAGCACCAAATTTAAGGAAAGACTTAATAAGTAACAGATATTAAAGAAAGTAAGTGGCCTCCACACTGCTTTCTTCTGCTTACTAACCTGTTTTCAGGCCTGTCTGTGATGTTTCATGTCACACACTAGGGAAAAAATGGCAATGGGAAAGCAGTCTATTGCCTTTTATATTTTGAAATACAATGCAAGCTAATTGCTCCCTTTCTTTTTTGTCTTTCTTTCTTTCAGACCCAGTGATCAGGAGGGAAGCCACATGTCTGATGTCAAGAAGGAAAGAGATGAACAGATAAGAGATTTAAAAAAAAATAACAAAGTAGCAGGGTATCAGTTAGCCAAACTGCGTCAATTTCAGCCTACATCCTTATCAAAATCATATCACTGTCATCACTGAATAAGTTTACAGGTCCAGAGTCCTACATTGAAAATCTAAATACTTTAATGTGAAGAAAAAAAATGTTGTATGACTGCATCTGACTGCACCACACGCATTGTTAACATCATGGTTGTAGTCATCTAGGCCCCCTGCACATCTTCATTACTTCACCCTCATTACCACCGTGGAGCGCATTAACGTGCACACAGCATAATGGATAACAGGTCACATCTCAGTGTTCTCCCTCTAAAGAGTTACATCTTCATATGTGTCTGACAGACTTCCCTTTATATTCATCATCTGAATGACACAGGTGCTCTATACTAGCATCATGCTCATTATTCCAATGCTTTGACTCTGACTTTATGCTGATTTTTGTAATAAATGGCGCACAGGTGCCATCTCGGATATGTACTGTCCATACGTGTGTGCATGTAATTGCACTCGCCACCATTCCCCAGTGTCATCATTATCATCATGATTGTTACGGTTCCCTGCAGGGATGGAAGTTGGTTGAAGAGCAAATAGACAGAGAACCTCAAACCTTTTGACCCATCTCAGAAGAATCCCCCACCCCCCTCCCCTGCCCCTCAAAATACAAAAAAAACAAAAATAAGAAAAATAAAAAAAACGAGAGCTTTGTCTTCACCCCCCCCCCATCCCCCCCCGCCCCCTCTGTGCTCCCCTCACTTTTTCTTTGGGCTTTATCTTTTGTATGTGTACATAAAGCAATTTCAAATCTTATAGTTTTGTACATGTAATTTTTATGGTGTGTGGATTTTTCTAATAAAATAAAACAAAACTGGAAGACTTTCTTCTAGACTGGCTGCACTGTTTCTGTCTTCCTTTTTATGTTTGTTTGTCATGTTCATCTTTAGCTGTGCTGCGGTGTTCTGCCAGAAAACAGATAATTAACCTTTCATGTTTTAAAAGCACTGTGGTGTAATTTTCAAAATGTAACCAAAGGTAACAATTTTCAGTCAAGGCGAAAGTAAACATTACACACAGTAATTTCAAATTTCATGTGTTTCTACAACATAGCTTGAATACCACTTAATTTCAGCTTTGAAATGTGTTAATTGTTGTTTGGATATGGATAAATGAGGAAATAACTGCAGGTTAATCAGCAACAATAAACATTTTAAGAATAGCACAGACAATTTAATGTGACTCTTGTATGCAGCCTACATTTTTATCTCAGAGCGATGCATATTATATATATATTATTTATATATATATATATATATATATATATATATATATATATATATATGTATGTATGTATATATACACATACATACACTATACACAGCACAACACAACAACAGGCACTTAGTACAAGGTACAGGCTGTGCAAAGACGCTCCTGAGACACTTCAGCACATAATAGCAGGGTGGAAGATGCAGGCAGGAACAGCACACATGGAACGCCATAACCAAGTGGCTGGCAAAGTGTACAGGAAAATCTGCACTGAGGATGGGCTGCAAGTCCCAAGGTCACAATGGAAGAGAATGGCCGAGCTAAGATCCCGTGGGACTTCCAGATCCAGACCGACAAACTGGTGATGGCTAAGTAACCTGACATTGTGATGATTGACGAACAGAAGAAGGCAGTGGTGATAGATGTAGCAATCCCGAGCGGCAGTGACATCAAGAAAAAGGAACACGAGAAGCTCGAAAAATACCAAGGGCTGAAAGAGGAGCTAGAAAAGATGTGGGGAGTAAAGGCGACAGTGGTGCCAGTGGTAATCGGAGCACTGAAGGATGTAACCCCCAAACTGGGAGAGTGGCTCCAGCAGATTCCAGGTACATCTGAGGTCTCTGTCCAGAAGAGTGCAGTCCTAGAGACAGCTAAGATACTGCGCAGAACCCTAAGGCCTTGTTTACACAGATACCGCTACAAATAAAAACATATTTTCATTTATCCTGTATAAAGAAAATTCTGGGTTTACTCGATCGGTAGTGAAAACGATACACCTGTTTACATGTAAACGCAAAAACAGCAGTTTTTTGCTGCAATTAGCATGCCAGGCCAGTAGGTGGCAACATGCCATATGTCAAACACCACAGAAGAACGTTCTGCACATGCACAGTGATTTGTTTTCCTCTTGGTGCTAGTGATAAAAACAATGATAAACTACATTTTAACCTTATGTAGCATAGTTAGCTAGCTAGCTAGCTATGCACTTACTAATATTGGGTACAGCAGACGTCTTTGTGCACTGACATAGCGGTGATGTTGATGCAGCAGTGCTAAGTTAATTTGTAAGCTCGTAAGTAGTCCCAAAGGTGCTAAAAAAATATATCCGCCATTGTTGTTGTGGTTGCGGGGCGCCTAATGGGCATGTGCAAACTGGGTTGCAACGTCATCGTTTTCCAAAATCTCCATCTATCCTGTTTACTTGTCTCCATAGAAAATGATATTTTGAAAAAACTTTCACTTTCGAAGCCGTTTTTGAAAATCTGTGTTTTTGTCGAGAAAAACGCTGGTTATGTGTAAATGATAGATGCAAACGCAAAGATAAATACCCGTTTTCAGAAATATATGGAGCGGTATAAACAGGCCTTAAAACTCCCAGGCCTCTAGTAGAGGACCCGAGCTTGAGGGAGACACACCACCACCCCAATGAGAAGGCGATTTTCAAATTTTTTATATATATAATTAAATATATCAACAATGGATCAAATGACCAATGACTCTGCACTTCCCTGAGGCACCATAGAGCTTAATACAACCTGCAATTTTTACTGTTTTGGTTCACTCCCACAGCTCTCATCAGGGTCATTTTTGGCCACAGCAGGCAGCTGTTTCCAGCGGAAAAAGCTCTGATAAACCAATCACACACTACCTGCTCAACACCGAACTACACACTCTCACAGTTAGCGACTAGCTGGTGAACACAGCGGAGCATTTCACAGCTCTGGAGTCAGATATTTCCCTCAGAAATTGTTGGGAAAAAGGACAAGAGATGGAAAGAGAGTGAATATTAGACTCAAATGGATGGAAACATATCATGAAACAAGAGGAATATATATATATATATATATATATATATATATATATATATATATATATATATATATATTCCTCTTGTTTCCTCCTCCCAGCTGTTAATGCTTCCTGTGAACATAACCTAAATACGTCTGCTTCCTCCCCTCCCTCCTCTCCCTCCTCTCCTATTATCTCCTCCTATCACTTCACTCCTCCCCCTTGTCTACCCCCCCTGCTTTTCACCCTCATTCTCTCCTCTCCTATAACGCCAATCCCCTCATCTCTCGATCTCTTTCTCCCGCTCTGTTTTTCCTCTCAACTTTAATACCCAATCTGCTCTACACAACTCCATTCGGCTCCCCCGATCTACTCCATCCCTCAGTTCTCTGCTCCTTAGTTCTTGGCAGGCGGCCAGCACCAGATCAGCTCCCCACCATTTCTGTCTCCTCTTTCTCCTTTACTCCCATCACCACCTGTTAACTCTTTTCCTCCCCCCTCCGTATTTCTTTTTTTTTCCCTTCACACACGGAGCAGAGAGAATTAGAATGGATGGGGTATAATGAAAGAAGTAAAATATATCTTTCTTAACAGAAGTCGAAAAAGGGAATGACTGCTCTAATATTACCGCAACACCATCAAAGACAGGAAAAGAAATGGAAAAGGGCTGAACACAGTCGTCCCACGAGCTATCAGCAGTTGTAGAAAATGTGGCACCTGGGGTCTCATTTTGAAAAGGATCCTAATATTAAAATTTGATTCATGTTTCACTCTTTGAGCTCTATACCAGGCGGTGAATATGATTATAGCGGGAAAATCAGTGCAGCCGCAGTGGAAAACAAAGCTTGAACACGTCCTGATGAGTTATTATTAACATTATGAATTAATTATTAAACGGTCACCTTTGCTTGAAATTTTTCTTCCTAGGTGTATGAATAAAACAAGAGGCATTTGAGCCGACAGCATCCCATCATAATCACAGTGATAACAGATTAAAAAGAATCAGCAATGCTACTGAATTCATTAATTAAGCAAAATATTTATGTCAACATATTTTGCACGGTATCAATATGAACTCTCAGCAGTGAGAAGTTACAGTAGTTCCAAGAAAATTATTTTAGCCTCATTAATATGTAAATCTATGCAGCAAGGTGCTCCAAATTTAATCAGACCTTCTTCTCTACAGGGGCAGCTCTTCGTGTATGTATTGGATTCCTGTCATGTGCTGTTCTCGAGTTAGTGTTCACCAAAAAAGAAAAAAAAAAAATCGCTCACTACACACAGACACAGACAGACAGATGTCAGCATGATGGTATTAAAAAGAATAACAAAGAGCACAAGAAGTTTTTGTCAAAGTGTCCTTGGCTGTTCTCAGAGTGAATTATGCAATGAATATTCCAATCTACTGCTTGTTAAATCAGGCAGAAAAATACCTATTCATTTTAATTGGTTATGAGATTAACCACAAGGCCACAGAGCTCACACCTGATTGGGCGGATAAGAGAGGCTAACTCTTTTATAAGAGACTTGTGGCCTTGAGTCAGAAGCCTTGAAATACAGATAGATACATACAGATATCCTCACTAATACACTTAGATGTAGGTGATTTAAGCAAGCGGTGGGAGGCGGATGAGAGGGGACGCCATACTCTTGTTATTAAAATGATCAAAATGACTCCCCCTTGTTAATCTGCCTTCTCTCCTTCCCTCCAGTCACAAACAGGTGGACTGCGGTCTGGGTCCTGACACATACGCCACCCTCTCCAGACCCTAACCCATGACCAGTAAATTATCGGGAATTAGCCTCTTTGATTTTAAAGGAGCATTTCTAGTTTAACCGCTGCAACATTTCCAGAAGAGTTGGGTGATGTATACCAAATTACCACATGACAATATCCAGAGTGCAGCATGGTGATGGACAATAGGCTTGTTTGAAACAGACTGCGCCTCGCCTGGAAAGTGGAACAGATCAGGCATCTGCAGCAGGAGGTGGTGACAAAAAGCTGCTGTCAGATTGGACAGTTTCTCGACAGTTTCCAACAGGAAGTCAAGAAATCACTCACATCCTGTCCGATATGATGTTGACTTACTACAATATTATCAGACTCATGTATGAGTTTGTTCATGGTCTCCAGTTATTTTAGTTATGACAGATTGAGTTATTAAAATGCTTCAGTCTTTCTGTAATGTAAGTTCATGGTTCAACCTCCATTTGATAGGAATTCTCATGTAAATCAGCATCGTATCACCTTACTGCTGAGCAAATCTGTCCCCTCAAATACACAGGCTAAATAAATTGTGTCTGACTATAAGGTTAATATTTTCAGAGGAAAAAATATACAAGACAACAGCTTCCATTACAGATCAGTCAGATGTAATCAGGGCTTCACATCTGTACAGATGTTATTTTAAGGATCCTCACATCTCACTCACCACAGGTCTCTGTGATGCTAAATACTTCAATAATTAAAATGGTCCAATGTTAATACACAACAGACTCTGCATAGTTTATGATGGATGTATTTGAACATCACCATCAGTCTCACAACATGTTTTCTGTGAACAGACTAAACCTTCGAATCAGACAAATAACATATAAATCTTTGGAATTCAACAAAAATGAAACGTTTATCCTAGGAAGGCACCGAAATGAAAATTTGTGGCCGAAGCCGAAGCCGAATATTATTAAACGCTTGGCCGAATACCGAGTACCCAATACCGAATATCATTGTTTAGTTTTTCATTAGTTTTTGCAGATGAACCCCCTCCAGATTAGTGTTGTCACAGTACCAAAATTGGGACCCACTGTGCGATACCAATGAAAATACCATGGTTCTGAGTAGTATCAGGATACCACAGCGAAAATGATGCAGATGTGCCTTTTGTCATTTATGAAAAGATAAATCACTTTTCTATAATACATCAATGATATTTCAGTGGAATAAATTACTTATTGACTTATTCATACTTCAAAAACAGCATCAGTAAGTGATTAACATAGGGGGGATCAAAATAAAATAAATAAATAAAATAAAAATCAACCAGCCACCCTCCTCCCCTGACAAGTAAAGAACAGTCCCTCCATAAGTAAAGAACAGTCCCTAAAGTGCGGTGAGGTTTGTGGACCGTTACTGCCAGAAAGAGAGAAATGTGAAAGGCTCGTTTCTCCTCTGACACATCACATACCTGTGTTCGGCTGGCTCGGCTGTCCAGGTACTTCTGGGCAGTCATGACACCAAGAAGAGGATATTATTGGAACCGACTTCTCCGTCGCCGGGTAAGCCGATGGCCGCCGTATTTAACAGGAATACATTAACATTACTGTCTGTGTCTGTGACCCCCGTTCAACCCACAATCGGTGGGATTCACCTTTCGTTTCTGCTGCTGGTTGAAATCTGTAGGCTGCTCGCACAGCATGCTGAATGATTTAAGCCTATTTTGCTTGCTCAAAACTATTTTTAGTCGCAAATGCGAGTGCCGGATCGCCACACTACCGACATTTTATTCCGCCCGTCACGGCATGCCATTTGATTGCGTTATTAAAACGCCGCTATTATTCGGCCTTGCTTTTAACTTATTCCACCGAATACCGAATGTGTGTTTTTTTGCAATATTCGGTCGAAAATATTCGGTTACCATTCAGTGCATCCCTAGTTTATCCAAAACGTCATATTACTGAGTCAACATCAACATCAGCTGTTAGATCAGATGAGAGCCAGGCATTTCCCATCATGCCCTGGGTCTTGCAGTGGAGAGCGTCTGCAGCACCTGGCTCTAAAACCAGCGTCCGCCTCATTCTCACAAGATTATAGCTGTCCACTTTTGTATGACATCAGAGCAAGTCAGGATGAAGTCAGACACAAAACTAACCGACATGCATTCTGCGGCGATCACCGGTAATTGAATCTGCACAGGCCTGGCTCATCTTGAACGAACTTAATGACATTGTTCTTGAAAGATGAGGGGGCTTCAAAGTCACAATTGCAGGCTCAGTGGTCGATAGTAGGGTTGGACCTTCATCCATTGGCACAACCCTACTGTCCAGCCCTTAAGGTATCAGTTTAGGAGCCCAGCAAATCTAATCTGTGCATTCCAATAAGCATTGCAACTACGCTCAGTAGCTCCTCTAACACTACATGTTCTGGGGGGAATGTCCCGCTGTTTTTCTGCCTCGCTGTTCTTTATAAAAGGTATGATCATGAAAGGAGGGGACAGAGTTGTATCGCCTTTAAGCTAGCAGCAGAGGTAGTAACAGTGCCCATTTGACGTCTGTGTAAAAGGGACAGGCAGCAGGTCAGGAGGGGTGTGACATTTTGACAGCATGTTATGTGTGCGACCCACTGCTGGAAGATTCTCTAAATTAATTAGCAGCAAACTTAGAGAAGAAGAACAGCATCAGAATTATCCTCCTTACCCTTCGAACAGAGGACGAGATCAGCTGCTACAAGGGACGGTAAAGGATTGTTACCGCCATGTTAATGCCACTGTTACTATTCTGCCTGACGCTTATGTTGTATGTCACACTAGACACTGACACTGTTGTGTTAAACACCATGCCTGTCACACCTCTTTTGCTCACAGGACACTGACATGCTATCTAAAATCACACACTGGGGCCGCATGATGCCGCCGTTGTTTGATTCTGTGTAAAAAAAAAGCAAAGGCGGTGTAATGAAGGGTCTTTGTAGCAGCCCTATTGCAAGATCACTGTGTAAAAAGGGCTAGTGAGTCAGACACACACACACGCACACACACACACACACACACACACACACACACACACACACGGGGTAGAGACGAGAGACAACAGTTGGAGAAGTGAGTCAGAGTAAAGTAATTTCACATGGTATGCTCTAAAAAAGAGAAAAGTGCACAGCAGAAACAGAGCCTTTACTTTTCTAGTGGCGCTGGAATAGCAAATGGATTTGTAATATGAGTCTTGAACTTCTGTCAGTTGCATTGTGGGTCTATAATGCCTTCTAAACTATATACTGACAAATTGCCTCCTGCATACATACACAAGCCTGTCTGAGAACACATTTACACAGAGAAGATACCCACAGACACATATTTGCACAAAGGTTTGTGGAAGATATTCTGTTAGGAAAGTTTCTCCTCAGAGGCTGATCTTAACTGACTTCCTCCATGCTTGAGTGACTTCTTCGGTATATTTGCTCCGTGTGCCATTAGGACTTGTCTGACTGCTTCTTGGGTGACTGAATGATTTATTTCTAAAACTGTGACTAAGTGAAATCTATTTTTTTTCCAGACTTCAATTTCCTGTCTGCGCCATACAAACAACCAGCGCCTGGTTGTTTTCTGTTCCTTTTTGAAGATTGTGAAGTTTCTCCCTTCTCGGTGTCGTCTCAGTGGACCAGCACGAGGGGGAAAAAAAAAAAAAAAATGGAAAAGAGTGCTGGAAGACATGCGGCCAACATCCTAAGATAGGTTTAAACCCAGGATGTCTAGCTGAATCTTATTTGCAAGTGTTTAACGTTCCCTCCTTATTCACACTCGGGGGAGTCCACTGCTACACCCGGATGTGTTATGCCTTTGAGGACTGCCTTCTCTCTGATGCCGTCGACTCAGGTGGAGACTGGCCAACTTGATTTAAATTTCTTGCAATTCCATGCAATTTTAAGGTGTGAAGTGGTTTTGAAGGATGGAAAAAATGTAAAACTATCTACAAATGTGAGCTTTTTTAGCCTAAGTTCTTGATATATGCAAGGTGAGCAGCGACCACCAAGGCTGCAGGTTCAGTTCTTAGCGGGAAGATGTTAAGGCTCCATTAATATGATATGACTTTACACACTTGGGTTTACACTTAGCTGCATATATGTGACTCCATGTGCCAGAACACAAATCCGAGTAGAATCTGTCTTTTCCTGGTCTAGATGCTAATTACGGTTTACCCTGGGCGGTTGTGGTAATACACCTGGGGCCAGAGGCATAAAACTCTGTATTAATCATCAACTGAAACTATGTGTATGCACAAAGACAGAGATGTGCATTCCTCTAATCAGATTTCTAAAGCCATATGTATGCCTTCCTCCTGTTTTATAAATTTCAATCACTGTGGTGCTGTGTGCACATGCTCGAGCCTCAGTTCCACACCCACAGTTTGCCATAAATGGCTGCAGAAACACCTTTAAACATTCATTTGTATGTGGATACTCGTGCCTCTCCAACATTCATCAGATGTGTCGATGAGAAATGTGGTAAGGAAAGTGCAATTTCACTGACTGTGTTGCATCAGCGCGGTTCAACGGTGTCAGAGCAGCTGTCATTACACATGGCTGTGGATATTTATAGCGTCCGCTTCACTAATTCATCACATTTCTGCAAACCATCATCGCAGTAAAATCTCAGTCATCATTGTTATTAAACGTCAGAAGCGTGATCAATCACAGGATCAAAAACAAACACTAACAAGGAGATTAATGTTAATAATAATGATGAAGAAATTTATCACTCATAGATAACTAAATCTTAACTTTATAAATGCCTACTGACATTTCTGTCATCTCTCAACTTACATCTTATATCCTTATAATCTCACCCACAGATGTCTCAGCTTAAACAGTATGTTGGTCTGGTCTGAAGAATGCGAGATGTGCGTCCATTCTCACCGCACTTTTCTCCTGTACAAATACCAGATTATGTGTGAGAAAAGGCATACGCATGGCTTTGTGCATACCATACCATGTGCCATATCATCTCGTTCACGATAATACCAGTATATTTTTTAATATCATATGAAAAATTCATATTGTGATAATTACGTAGATTTGTTGACACTGACGTCATAATGTAACGGCAGCAACAAGCATGGCTGAAAGTGAAATTATTACTGACTCTACGGTGGTTCCAAACAGAGGAGCAGCTTCAGTCGTGTGGAATAAATTTTGGTGTCCTGAATGTTTTATGAACAGCCCCGGACTTCTCAGACTCTTGTAGCGAGTTATCGCGAGTTACCCTCCCTGCAGAGGGAACTCAGTCAGCGGCTCCTCCGGCTGCAGCACAGCGTCTCTCCCTCTCCTCTCTCACTGTGCGCACACGGGAGTTGGTGACTTCAAGTGATTAAACCTTGGGTAATGTAAACCTACGTGACACTCGCAGCTAAAAGAAAAAACACATATATGTGAATGTGCGATAGTTCTGGTATCATAACAGCCTGTCACAGGTTACAGCATGATGATTAGAGGAGAAATGGCAGAGCATAAAGGTCCAGGTGGGGAAAAAAACAACTTAATCATTTAGGATTTTGCAGAAGAAGAGAAGGAAATCATCTGTTGATTTATATATGTTAATCCCAGGGTACATTTTTTGTATTTGGGAGCTGTTTAAATGTGTAATTTGTGGTAGATTTTATTTTGTTTAACTATTAACATTGTATTAATATTGTAATATTAATATTAATTAATTTGTCACATCGTTAAGAATATTGTTTCAAAAATACCTCGAAATTTTGTGATATTATTTTATATCGCCCACCCCTAATACACATCATCTGGCCCCTGAACTACTACAAAGGCCAGAAGAAGAATAACTTATGCTATTAAGCAGTTCAGACATTAAAAATGACAGTTAGCGATAACAGCTAAGTAGCTAACAACTGTGCATAAATGTGTATGTGCATTTATGGAGTAGTTTTAGTTTTCTTAGTGGAGTGTCACTCACACATCACTCTCACCCACACAGATCATTCAATGGCCAAACTGATCAGGGTTCAGATAAAGGCAACAACAGCTTGGTGTGACCTCTGTATGGCAGTTAAGTAATGGCATCAACCACCACCTACACTTACAGTGGCTTTTTTGAGGTCAGATCCGAACAAGTGTGACAAAACGCACATGGGGTCAAATACAGAGACCCCCCACCTCCAACGTTACCTCTTTTATCTACATATGAGTTTTCCAAGCAACTGAGGTAAACAGAAATGGCAACAAGTGGTGAGTGCATATATAGCCTATGTTTTTAATAGTCTATGACGACAACTCTCTCGAGTGTCTCCACAGTAAGAAGATGAAAAGGTGAGAAGCTAACATTGTTCCCTTTCTGTTCTCAATACCACTTCACTCCCCATCTCTTTGCCCCTCCATCCCAGTGTCCCTCCACATGACGCACATCACACACAGGTTGCCTCTCAACAGAAATGAGCTTCAGCTAATGTCACTCGCTGCACGTGTTCGAGCCAACTGAGCCACCAGGTGTCCCCAACGCCAACGAGCAGAGGGAAGAAATGACTCACTGAGTGAAATAATGTCTCTCCAACTAGCTGCCTTCCATTTCACCTGGCTGGTGGTTTATTAACAAAATGAATTGATGCTAAATTTGTGAATGATGGACTGAATGAATGGAGGTTGTTGGTGCTCAAGCCTTTAAATATTAAAGTGTACAATAGCTAAAGTCAAACCCTCTAAAAAAAAAGCCTGCTGCACAGCTGCTACTTTAATTCTCCATCCACAACAGGCATTATTTATAACACCCCTCATCACTTCAACAAGGCAACTGAATGAACTTTTAAGAGACAACCTACGTGCCAGGCAAGGGGAGTGGGGGTGATGGAGGCAATTGTTTGCAATCAGCAGAGCTCAGTATTTATAATAACGGCACCTCATGGTGAATTTCGTTTAATCTTCTGCAGACAACCATCAGATGTGTTTTAATGAGGACAGCTCACAGTGAGAGATAACTGGAAAACTCTGCTCTCCCCTGGTTTTATCTTAGGTTGGATGCACACCACAAGATCTCATCAAGTTTAGTTCAACTAATTAAACCCAAAGTTACCGTCCTCTCCCAGCCCAAATTTTCCAGATGAGGGAACTGCTGTGAGAAAGCCACAAAGGAAAAACATGATGGCTGGATTCGGAAAAAATACATATTTTCTGAATGTGTATGCTTGGAGCTGCTTAATTGGGGCTAAATCTTGTCAAAAGTATGTAGCGTTTGTCCACATTTGGCAGGAAGTAGCAGGGGGGCTGCAGTGATCTGAATCTGCATCTAAAAGAACAGCATGGAAACCTGTCCAACCACTGGAACATGCTGATTGGTGTCACATCATTGTGTGCGGCTCCCTCATTGTGCTGGGACTTTACATATTACATCTGATATCACACCTGCACAACGGGACATGGCATAAAACAAGCTCCATCATGAATATGGAATGTGCATCATCTCTGGATGGTGTGTGGGAAATAAATAAAAGGCCGTTATTTGATTTATTTATCGTCGGCAGCTGTTCCTAATCTCTTCTGGTGCATATCTGATACAATTTATGGGGAATGAAGGTTTGCTCTGAGCACTGCAGTTTCTGTAGTACCCCCAGTCCTACGCAGTTTAAGTAAACAGAAGGATCTATCAGTGTGTCTGTATGACAGCATGTCTCAGGTGTTTTCCTGCCTTTTGCTCAATGCATGCTGGGATGGATTTAGAATTACCACCTTTACACTTATACTATATCAAGAAATGAAAACAGATAAAGATAAAACAAAAAGAGACGAGTTATTCTCACATCATGATATGCCTACTTTACCCGTGTTAAAATATTTACTTTGCCTCTGCAGCACATTTTGGAATCAATTTCATAAGTCTTTGAAAAGTGAAAATGTGCTGCTGAAAGCTGTCCATGTGGAGCTCCGCTCTGCGGCAGCTGCCAGACTACCACGGCAAGGCATGAGTCAGTGTCGCCACTGTGTAGAATCTATTTGCACATGTAGATTTACAGCAGACAGTGTTGATTGAAGTTGCATGCTGCAGCTTTATCTGATACCAAAGATAAGTCAAATTCAGAATTTTACGAGGTTTCTGTCACCAGAGAAATTGGTTTAACTAATCAAGATGGTAGCAAATGGTGCAATCTCTGTTGACTCTGGCCTTACTCAAATAACACAGTCAAGGCTTCCATCTCACGTCCTTAATGGATGCAGTTTTGCAGGAAGTAAAGAAACGCCCCATGACTCTGAGGCCGACATTGTTTCTGTGGTCTCTAATGCAGTGGTTCCCAACTGGTCCAGATTTCTCTTTAGTCATTAGATCAAGGTCCACACAGTTTAATACGTTCAGGGTCATAAAAATGACACAAAAACACAAAAAAAACTCTCTGCCGGAAATTCACTGTACTTAAAATTAAAGTGTGTTTTTTACAAACTTGACATGCTTGCGAGTCACAGAATGGACTTGACCCACTTTCAGACCGCAACCCACCCATTGGGAACCACTGCTAATGTATACAAAGATTGCTCTGTGACTGCTGTCAAGTGTTTTTAACTTAATGTTAGAGGAGACAGACTGGAAGTTGGACACAAAGAGATGCTGATGTTTGGTTTTGGCCATAGTGGTTTTTGACAGTAAAAGGCCAGCTTCCATTTATTGTTAATGGAGAGCAGCACAGAGGGGCAGAGAGGGGCCAGAGCTTTGAAAATGATTTGCTGTCCGGTGCAGTCCTCATGCAGGTCTTCCAGGAGAGAAAATGAAAATGCAGCAACAAATGACAGCTCTTTCCAACGTTTGGGGGGGATTTGAAATTTGAGTGTTATTTCAATAGCTACTGAATATGCATTCACTTGAAAGCTGAATTGGTTAATTAATTTGTTTCTCAGATTGCTATGTGCTACAGCTTCCACCTGGCTGCGAGCAGTGCCAGCAGTGCGGGTATGAAAAGACATGACAAAATGAAAAACAGAGAAGAGACAGTGAAAGTTTCACAAGTCATCAGAGTCTAGTTAGAGGACAGCTTCATCGAAATGATCCCATCCAAGATAAACAATCAGCAAATCGGAGCGGAGATTAGACTCAGTTGAGGGACTTGATTGAGATGTTACCACCAGTGGCTGAAGTCATCTCAGGCCAGTGTATGTGTGTGTTTGGGCGTTGTGTGTGTGCCCGCGCCCTATGCGGACCATCATTTCTTATCTGCTATCACTTATCTTTCCATCTTTAAATAAAGAGACCATGTCCGCGGCCTCCCATCCGTATATCAACCCCAACGCTTCACTGGATTTCAGAGCATGAAGAAAGATTTTAAATCCCAAGATCTTTGAGGAGGAGTCCCTAATTTTAGGTATAAAATGGATTTCATTTAATATAATTTGTTTAAGTAAGTTGTTAAATTGTGTTTGAACTTTTTGCCTTTGAAGGTCTGACAACTGTGGACTTTAACTCAAGTGCAAAATGGGCTGAACTGTTGCCGGAGGGGAAGTTTGAAAAGTTTGCAAAGAGGAAAACTTGAATGTAGAATTTGGAATAAATGGTTTCTGTTGATTGGGAGATATGCAGAGATGCATTTGTTTAACAAACCAAAGTGTGCACTTTAAATCAATTCTAACACTGTTTTGTTGACACTGTCAGAGGTGTTCCACCAACTAGGGCTGGGCGATTATGTACGATATCTTATTATATAATGACGAAAACTCTGTCTGTGTCTCTGTTCCATGTTTTTCTCCTCACTGACTTGGTCAATCCATGTGAAATGTGGCACAGTGGTAGAGGGTCATGGGAGGATGCGAATGAAGCAATATTACATCAATTGGCCAAAGGGGGGGCGCTATAGCAACCGACTGAAATTGCAAACTTTGAATGGGCATATCTCATGCCCCGTATGTCGCAGAGACATGAAACTTTGCACAGAGACACCTCTCCTCATGAGGAACAAATTGCCCCAAGAACCCATAACTTCTGATTATACAGATTTTCCGCCCTTTTGAATTTTTTTTGAAAAACACTTAAAATCAATCTCTTCCTAGGAAGTTTGACCGATCTGCATGAAACTCGGTGAACATAATCTAGGGACCAATATCTAAAGTTCCCTCTTGGCAAAAGTTGGAAAACTTACTAAAACTGAGCTTCTATAAGGCAATGAATATTGTGGAGGGCGTGGCTCATCACATAAAGGTGTATAACATCTCAAGGGTTTCACCGATATGCATATGACCACACATAATCTGAGGGGACCCCTCCATTATTGACCCCATCAAACAAAATGGGGGCGCTAGAGAGCTAATTTCTTATCTAGGCCTAACCGCCATATCGATTTTTACTAAACTTGGTAGATATGTAGAACAGGACACCTCAAGGTGACTGGAGAAATTTAACTCTAATTGGCAACTGGGTGGCGCTATAACAACAGAAAAATGCTTAAAAATGGCCAAATGTTTGGGGGGTTTTTTCTAATTTTTGGTATGACTAAGTCATGGTATGGTATGCTGTACGTAATCACGGAAACTGTCAGTGTGTCATTCTGTCAGTAGGGTTGGGTCGGTTCTCGGTAATACCAATTCGGTCCGGCACTCCATCTTGGACCGGGTTTTATTTTTTGAGACCGACCGGACCGCATACTCGGGCAGAACGTACGCGGAGTGGATGCCGCGGAGCGGACGCCGCGGAGGTCCGCCCGGTAAAAGTGGACGCCCGCAAGCCCTGTGCGCACAAAGCACGACCGCGCGGACTCCGCTCCACACACCAGTGTCACACAAAAGACTGTTCGGCATGTATTTTTCACATCATGGGAATTTTTCATGGACATTTTTACACGGAGTCCGCTCCGCTTAGTACGCCCGAGACTGTGGGCACCTGTGTCTGCCTCTTCACCAAGTGCACAGCAAGCAGGAGAGAGAGGGGGGTGGGGCGGGGACTGAGCTAGGAGGTGCGAGTGCACATGCGCCTCTACTGTAGCCTGGAGTTTGTTTAATAGTGGCAGACAATTTAGTCTCGACCAAATCAAAGAATGCGCCACTATCGCAACACTTTGGCTTTGAACCAGACGAAGGAGGCAACCCTTGTTTGCACTGATTGAGTAAGCTGCAAAATTTATTTGTAAGGAATAAAAGAAACAACGTGTTACTGTCACTCTGTTGTCCTAAGGTCGTTTTTTATTTTAAATGAGTCAATTGCGCCCCCAAGTGGCGAAAATCCGAGATTACCGACTTGATGCAGTTTTTTACAAAAAAACGGACCGTTTTTTTTTTTTTTCCCCTCATACCGACCCAACCCTATCTGTCAGTCAGTCAGTCATTCTGTCTGTCCCACGTTTTTCTACTCACTGACGTGGTCAATCTATGTGAAACTGCACATAGGCATTGAGGATTGGCATAGGTAGAAGGTGACAAAGCTACCAATGGGTATGGACTAGTATCAATATATTTTCAGCAAGATATAAATTCAGACAATACCATTTATATCAATATAGGATCAAGATGGGTTACATAATGCATATTTGTATGCTTCTGTCCTCTGTAAGATTCTCCGCACAGCTCCGCCCCACTCATTCACTCACAAGTTCTCCAACAACACTGAGAGAGACACTGCTGCTACTCTTTTTAATCTGTCTGTTAATTAATCTACAGTGGCACATCGGCCTATATGTTGCACGTGCTTCATTAAATTAGTCATTGAGATGATAAGAACAGTAGCACACATGCAATCCAGCACTGCGCTGCATGTGTGGGAGACAGAGCTGCTCCACTGTGTCAGGTGAGCGTTTGTTTGCTAGTTTGTGTGTGAGGTGGATCATAACGCATTGTGGTTCTTCTTGGTAGTTGTAGTTGACTGTGTGACACTGAGACAGCGCCTGGATGAAGGCGACAGATGGGTTTTAAAAAATGCAGCGACAACACAGACGTTCCTTATACACGACCTATATAACACGGACAAAGTGTCTCCGGCTCGTTCCCTCCCTCTGCCTCTCTGTTGATGCTATGTGCATAAATAAGATTATTAGCCTGAATAAATGAAAATATTTAAAAAATTCTGTAGCATTAGATTCATTTGAAAGGCCATTGAAAATGATGTTTGACGTTTAAACTGAAAGGTGAAGTTATGCTTTTTATAAAACAAATCAATGAATACATTTTAAAAGTATCTTGCCCTATGTCAAACTGGGATTGTTACCACAAACCCCCCCAACCCAAATATGATAAGCTGTCCATGTGGAGCTCTGCAGCATCTGCCAGACTGCCACGGCAGGGCAGATGTCAGTGTGGCCACTGTGTCGAACCTATTTGCACATGTAGATTTACAGCAGACAGTGTTGAAGGGATGATTGAAGTTGCATGCTCCAGCTTTATCTGACACCAAAGATAAGTCAAATACAGAATTCTGTCACCAGAGAAATTGGTTTAATTAATCAAGATGGTAGCAAACAAGGCAATCTCAGTTGACGCCAAGCTGACTCAAATAACACATGCAAGGCTTCCAAAGCTCCACCCAGAGTATGATAAGCTGCTACAGATAATGAATGAATTAACAAATTAATGAATGAATAAATTTTAAAAATCTGAATTTCAAATTTTAAGTTGTCACTTACAGTTTGGTCTTTCATTACTCAGGGTTCCTACAGCTTCTGGAAAGTTAGACTTAAAACTGTTAGTGTTACTCTGGATTAAAGTTAGAACCAATTTTACCATAACCAAAATAAAAAAATTATGAATAAATTAAAAAAATAAATAAATAAATAAATAAATTAATTAATTAATTAATTAATTAAAGACAATTTTGCGGGAAAATTCCTGGTGTTTGTTGGCAGTTGTTTTTGTTTCTTGCAGATTCCACTGCTTTGATTCCCATCATGCTGAATTTAAAAAAGAAAACAACATTTGTGCTACCCATGTCGTCCAGGCTATACTGACTGCCAGCTAGCAAACAACGGATCCTAAGTTTTGAGTATCCCAAACCAGAAACTCAAAAATGAGTGCTGCTGGTTTGGCTATCCTGATCTGAGTAACATTAATGTGATAGGTATTCAGTAAATTATTTACCAAAATAAAAAAGATGTTACCAACTATTTTGAGCTTTTTCCAATACAGTGTCAGGGAAAATAAAAGATTCATAAAATCGACACCTCCTTTTAGCATTTTTCAGACGTTCGAAACATTGGTTTAAGACCATAAGTGTTATATCGACTTGCTTGCGTTTCTTGAAGACGTTTCGTCTCTCATCCAAGAAGCTTCTTCAGTTCTGAATCAAAAGATACAGCACTTATGATTACCATGACCTGGATGACTGTGAATCTTCACCGACATTGATTTAAGACATTTTAACACTGATAAAGACCTTCTTTATTTAGTTAAATGAACTCAATGCCTTTTAAGACTTTTTAAGGATCCATAGTAGCCCTGATCATGGTATTACATTGAATTGCATTATATGTAAAGGTTTCCCAAATATTTTGCAGTACGCATCCTGATTACCTCCAATGAGCAAGTGTTTTATTTTATTTATGTTCAACATTGAGATTTTGTAGCCAGGATATTCTCCTGTAAATAAGACGTTCAACGTTCCTGTGAGGATGCATCTTTTGTGGCTAAACCCCTTCATAAATTTCATAAAGTTGCATTTGGTGAAGTGTGTACTGAACAGACGCTCAGTAGACAGGGGTTATTCTCCACTCCCACTCAAATGAGCTGTTATGTGTCAGCACAGCAGAGGAGCCGACCCGCTGGGAACAGGTTTACAGAAGTGAACTTACTCATGCTAAATAAGTAATCAAAATAATCGGACTATTCCCATAGCAAACTAAAAGTCCCTGAATGTTGATCTCTCACTGTGTGTTGTGATACGTGTGCATAATGAAGACTGAGCATAAACAAACTGCTGCCCTCCCTCCTCTCTGCATTTAACTGAAGAAAAAGTCTGAAAACAATTTTTCCCCATATGTGTATTTCTGAATGAAGTATTTGAATTCAACAGCACTGCAATTATTCCTGATCTATTTAAGTCATTATTTGTTTTACTTTTTACAGTATTCCGACTCTCCATTTCCTCTTATTCTTACTTTTAATAATTATCTATTCTCTATTCTTTACATCAGAGCAACTGTAACAAATCACAATTTCTCCTATGTGATCAATAAAGTATTTCTTATTTCTGATTCTGTAGTTGTCAAATACCGCCACTTTCTCAGTGATTTCAGTGTCATGCCGGAATTCCACTGGATGCGTGTCCATTGCGGAACGGCTACGCTGGTTATCCGCTGCGTGCTCCGCCGTCCGTCAACACCCACCGGCTGCGTTTGCTGTGCAGAGCGGTGCAGCTCCGCCAGACAGCGGGAGTCACGAGGACACACGAGATTTGGCAAATTCAAGCATAATCGCTCGATATAACAAGATGTAGTTTCTATAAGCAGAACCACAAAACCAGAGGAGTAATAGGAAGACATCTCCGTGCATCTCCATGATTAACATCTCCTCGTCCATGGTGTCAACGGGATGAAATGACGTCTGAAAACCTCTAACATGTTGACTTCAGGCCTGCCTCTGCCCATTATGACGTTTTCAAGGTGTAGTGCAGGGAAATATGATCCACCGTGAACACTGTGTATTTTATTTTGAAAATTAACCAGATGTTTTGTTTTGTTTCTGTGCATGACTTCCTGCCCCACACGATCTGCTCTGTGCTGAATTGCTGCGTTGTGCTCTGGCCTCCGGCAAAAATAGAAGTCCTGCGTATCTGTTGCGGAGGGCTCCGGAGTGCCGCAGCTGTGACGGAGCCGGAACGCAGCACAGCCGCAGCCGGTGGAAGCACACACATTGACTAGAATGGAATCCTATTGGCTCGCAGACGCAACCCACATGCATCTGGTGGAATTTGGGGGTTAGATGCCTGACGCCAAAGGCCACGTTTCATGGTGATATGATATGCCGTCCGTCGGCTATAGGGCACCTGCTGCAGCAATATGATATGTTTGTAGGTTAGTCCAACAAAACCCAGATTTTCCTCCGGAATGCCGGTGTTTGCTTCGTGTAGGGCCAAACCATGATGTTTCTTCTAAAGCTAACCATGTGCTTTTCCTGACATCACAGTGTTAGTTGCGGCGTCCTGACACATCAACAGCAGACGCAGAAGGATACTTAGCAGGTAGTGCTGCACGATTAATCTAATCGCAATCGCAATCACGATGTCAGGCTATGCTATTACATAACCGCATAAAAGGCTGCGATTTGCGATTTAATGTAGGCTAAATAAATGTTAATGTGTGTGCCTGTGAACGTGACTGCCTCTCCTGTAGTGTGTGAAGTTTGCTGACATCACGCCCACAAGCTATCCTGGTGCGTGCAGCCGGCGTGCATTAGTGACCAACACAGACGCTAAAGAAGAGCATGAGCTCGACAATGAACAGGCTGAGTTGGTGGCGAAAAAAACGTCTGTTACATTGCGATAGTTTGGATTCAGGTATGGCGACGTTGAACAGACGTGCTGCGAAAGTTAAAGTCGCCACATCCCGCAGCAACACGACCAATCTATATCAGCACTTGAGACGGGACGTGGCGACTTTAACTTTTAAACTTTTACACAGCACGTCTTTCTGTCCAACATCGCCGTACCTGAAAGACGCCACGTCCCGCGGCAACACGACCAATCTGTATCAGCACTTGAGACAGCACAGCATAGGGAAAAGTAGGAAGAGTGCATGCGAGAGAAAGCCGAGCCGTGTAACGTTAAAGACAAAGAGACAACTGAAAGCCGCCAGAGCCTCATAAAACAACATCCAAGCACAGTTAAGCAAACATTTGTAAGTGTCACAGGGAAATCATGGACTCCATAACAAATGAAAAATTGAGCAACTTTGCTTGGGTTCGGCCCACTTGACATGCTGCTGTGTTGTGCTATGGCGCTGGAATTTGTCACTTACGTGACAACGCCTGAACGCAACACAGGCTCGCTCTGCTGTGTGTACAGTTCTGTGCTGCGCTGCTGTGTGAGCAGCGTGTTTGACTGTGCTCAGTCTGTTGATGGTCACTGACACACTGTCTGTCCATAACAATAACTATGTCAGGTCAGTGCCCCCCTAATATAATGTAGGGGAAACACTGAATCAAGCAAAAAGACTCATGATACCGTTTATTTATTACATTTTATTGTAATTATATTGTAATCGCAATCGCAAATCGCGATATTGTCCACCATAATCGCAATCGCACATTTTTACCAAATCGTGCAGCACGACTAGCAGGTAGAGAAAATATCAACTTAATCAAATTTTAATGTGAACATATACCAGACTTGTGTATTCACATATAAATATGTACTTCTCACTCATGACTTGTCTGGCGTTTTCCAGAACTTTATTAAGTCTTTCTCAGACATTCACTCATGTAGTGGGTCAGTGGTGTCTGACTCTCCAAGGACTCTAAGGACCTTTATCTTCCATATTGTCGGACTTTTCTTAATTAATGTTCACTGAAATAAAGAAGACCATCTCATCTACACTATCGTCATTCAAAAAACATCTGAAAGGACTCAATTTGCAAAGACTCTTAAGACTCCATTGATTCATTTGTAATTTGTTTGTGTTTTGTTTTGGGGTTTATTTGTAAATTGTACATCTTTAACAATTTTGTATTAGCTCTTAGTCTGGAAATATTGTACAATTATGCAATCTTTGTTTTGACCTTTTTCTTTTTATGTATGATTGTTGTTATTTTATAGGGGAGGTATCTTCACAAACCATTTTTGGCGTCTGACCTCTCCTGCACAGTGTTTTAACTTTTAATTTCTTTCTCCCGTATTTTCTATACATGTATGTGCAAATAAACTAAACTTAACTAAACTAATGTGCAGACGTGAAAGGCCACCGACAAAGTGGCAACATATGACAACCTGGGATGAGAACTGAACAAGCCTGGTTCAATCCTAAAGCCTGACACTGCAGAGAGAGTTTAGGAACAATTTAGTGAGGCCAACAGAGCCCACCCCAAAATGAGAAATCATTTTCTTGGACCAGTGAACCCTTTCCCCATTTCTGTCCCAAACTTCCTGGCTGCTGAAAATTTGCAAATTGCACGGCCTCCCATTTAGTGTGCACTGTACAATAATACGAACTACTTAATTTGAGTGCTGTGTGTCACGGACAACTGCATTTACTGAGCTGCATGAATAATTCCTTTGACAAGCAGCACCTTCCCCCATTATTTCCATTAACAATGTCATTTACCAACTGTGGATTTTCACACATTTGTCTCGGCCTTGATTTTCTGGGTTGTTGCTCTTTGCTCAAGTCAAGTCCTCCCCTGCAGCTGATTTGCTCCTGCGGTAGAGGCTGGGAACTAGTCCCCAGTGTGCGAGTGAGTTTGCTGTATGGTATTCAGATAAACATTGTGTGGAGGCACGCACTAACATACTGAATAAAATCATATAGACTTGAAGAAACTTGTCTGTAAGGATTCAAAGCCGCAGAGACGTCTTTTGATGTATTTATAGTAGCATTGCTTTGCCTATTAAAGCATTTACCTGGGAAGTTGAAGCAACCTTTACTACCGAGACCTTTAAAAAATCCGTCTATGATCCTGCAGTGTGCTGAGAGTTTGACTTCTTAAAAGTTCAGGATAAATCCCAATATAACTGACTCACATACATCTTTTTGACACATCTGTTGAATTCTTTTATTGCTCCAAGTCAAGAATGAGGTCATGTGTTGCACTGTTTTCTATGCGTGTTGTCATTCTTACCTCCTTATCTTTTCATGTGCAATCTGTCAGCCTTGTCTTTAACCTGAAACACTCAGCAGGAGACATCTGAACTCATTCAACAAAGCCACATGACAACTGAGCCTATTGCCAGTGAGTCTATAATAGTGAGAGTACAGTAGGATTTGTGTTTTGACTACAGATTGTTGCTTTCTTTTCATGGTTGATTTCATGCTGCTTTGCCTTTGGTGCATTTCTGTGGCATTTAATTTTAGTTTTTTTACCAATGACAAAACATTCAAGCCTTTTTTTTGGAAACGGGGAAAGCTTAAACTGTTTGTAGACCTTGCCAGTAGTAAATCACCTGACTATCATAAGTAGTACAATAAAGCAATGTCAAAAGAAGAGCACCCAGGAACTGCAGTAAATTTGTTCCAGACAAACATAAAGTACACTAATAGTGAATGACCACAGTCTGGCTCATTTGTATCACCAAAGAGGGGTAAAGCAAAGTTTTGGCTGTGAATTCAATAAACCTGATGTCGACCGAGCTGCTGCTGCTGCTGCTGCGTGATGGTGATTGTCCTCTCTAATAAGACATTTATAGTGTGCATTTGGCTGCAGTTACCTTTGAATTCTAGAGAGACATCAGCCATATCAGTGACATTTTCCACCTGCTCTGGTCTGAGCATCTGCTGCTGCGTAGCTCAGCTGCCTCTCTGGTGGCAGAAGCAGCTTGCACTCATCTTTTTTTTTTTTTTTGTGTTTCATATGTCATTTGATCTCTTTTTTTATTTCCTCAAAGTTCATTTTAAGTGGAACGGTCACAAATTAGCATAGGTTTTTGGAAACTGACCGGTTGTTTTTTATAGGCTATAGAGTAATTTCATATTGGGCAAGCAGCACAGTGCACAGACATTTTGCAGAGCAGGTGCTCAAGTGGAAAAAGGGCATCCCTTCCACAATTCTTTTTTTTTTTTTTTTTACGTGCTGGTAAAAAAAAAAGTGTACCTTGATAGGAGGTTTAAAAACTACATTTGTGCACAGTAAAGAGCAAAGGAATTGTCTAGCTTACATAAGAGGTAGGGCTGGGCAGTATATCGATAATATATTTTCAAGCAAGATATAGATTTAGACAATACTGTTTATATTGATATAGGGTCAAGTTGCGCCACATAAAGCACACCAGTGTTCCACACAGCTCCGCCCCACTCATACACTCACAGGTTCTCCATCAACACTCAGAGAGACAGAGCTGTTCCTCTCTTAAGCCGTTTGTTAATTAGTCTACAGTGTGACATCGGTCTATATGCTGCACGAGCTACACTAAATCAGTCTGTAAGATGAAGTTATGGCAGTAGCACACGTCCAATACTGTGGGCCTTTTCCTCTGTAATTTTTAGCCACGTCCAGTCAAGCCATGCTGCACTGATTTGTGTTTCCATTATCAGTTTAGACACACAAAGTCACGCCGAGCTGCGCATCTACTTCTTCTCCGAAGTGGATCCAAAAGCCCCCCTATACTCATTGTCTTCTCCTTTCTTTTTTAAATAGTCACACGCTAATTCTTATAATTATCACCTAAATAAGCTTTACATAAGAACAGACGCGTGGAGCACCGCGCTGCTTCTCTCCTCCTCTGCGCTCTTTACGCACCACAGCCCCAAACAGCATGTCATTTTTGTTTCAAATAATTACAGAAGACACAAACATTATTTTTAAATTGAGTTTTGGTTTTAAAAGACACTTGAAAGAGGGGAAGCAATTCAGCACTTGCCTCCGCTTACACTGAGCAGAGTTGGAGGGAGACGGTGTGGTTTTACGCCAGACTAGCTTTCTTGTTGTTAAGCTTAATGGTGGGCTGCCTATGTTACACTGGCTGCGATATGTTTTAATGGTGGTTTAATTTCCCATGTGACACACAAGTGAAGTGTAGGGCAAAAACCATCACGGAGGCAGGTCAGGGAGACGTGATGCTGCTCTGCAGGATGCTCCATTTGCATGCTGCTAAGTTGAAGAGGGAGGGGCGGCTTGACTGAAATACAGTTGTTGGACATACAACACACTTTTAATGGAGAATTGATGCCACGGGCCAAATCTTAAAACTAAAATATAACATTTTTAGAGGACAGAAAAAACATGTCTTGCAAAAACTTGTCTAGACAGACCAAATGTGATTGTGGCAGTGGTGGTGCCAACCCAACGCAACGCAGGGTCGTTCAGCAAATAAGTTGAACATATAGTTTCAACAATAAATGAAATGTGTGATAACTTTACAGAGTTGTAAAATGCGGTTTATAGGCATTATGTGCAGTGTTTCAGTATCTGATAAGTCTTTAAATGCATTAATCACCCATTCTGCTAAAATAAAGCGCTGCCACTAACACAGCTCCTGCTCTGTTCTCAGTTATCTGGGAATACTTACATTGTTATGGCTTGTTTTTGTTTTGCTGTTGTTTAGTTTTGTCTGTGATCAACTCTGCTGTAGCAGAGGTGGTTTTGCAGCATACATTTTCCTTAGATCAGGTAATCTTTTAATGTCAAGAGCAAAAATGTTGTTTAACTTGCCTTTATAATCTCTCTCAGCTGCAGCCAATCTAATGATCAAAAGAGAAGCATTTTGATGTTTTGTGGTTTGTGAAGTCTACTGTGTTTTACCTGGAACAAATGTTGGAGCAAGCCTACCCAACAAGATCTGCATGTCTAGGAAATCCATAAATCATAACAATATAACTCTGATATGCAGATGAATTCACAACATATCAAGTGGTAATGCTTGGTTGGCTTCTGCCATCAGACAAAAACAAAACTGTGTGTACCATTTGTTTTACGTCGAACATATGGTAATATGTCGAACACACGACGATATACATATATGGAAGATGCCAAGACTCAAGAACAAAGAATCTCTGAAAGAGAAAAAAAGAGCAAGCAGGAAAGAAAGCTAGAAACAATTTATTTTATTTGAGAAAGGCAGGGACAAGGATTCAGTGGAGGGTTATGTGGTTATCAGAGAGTCAGGAGTAGAGAGTTTGAAAAAGGGGAAAGGGGAGAAGAATATAGGGTGCAGGAAATTGGGGAAAGACATACTGTTGAGTCTACCTTGACTTAAAAGATACTTACTGGGGTTTAATACAAAATAAACTTGCAAAATGTCAATAAAGGAAAAAATCTTATGCCTATTATCCTTATTATACAATGAATGACTTCAAGTTTCTCTCTTTCACTTAACTATTACTAGCTTAAAGTCATTAGTAATTAGACTAAACCTTTTCATGCCCCTAATAAAAAAGTAAAGCTGCCCCACATTAGTAAACTTTCATTGAAATCATACAAATGATCTATTAAAGCACGTATTACCCTGGTTTTGCATATGGGAATACAAGTGGAGGTTACAGCTATCGGCCACTACCTGAGCCCCGTTCCACTGTTAACATTAGTTTATACTAGTCCATACCCATTGGTAGCTTTGTCACCTTCTACCTATGCCAATCCTCAATGCCTATGTGCAGTTTCACCACGTCAGTGAGTAGAAAAACGTGGGACAGACAGAATGACTGACAGAATGACACACTGACAGTTTCCGTGATTATGTACAGCATACCACACCATGACTTAGTCATACCAAAAATTAGAAAAAAAACCCCAAAAACATTTGGCCACAGGGGGAGCCACAGCGATCGGTCACATTTTAGCCATTTTTAAGCATTTTTCTGTTGTTATAGCGCCACCCAGTTGCCAATTAGAGTTAAATTTCTCCAGTCACCTTGAGGCGTCCTGTTCTACATATCTACCAAGTTTAGTAAATATCGATATGGTGGTTAGGCCTAGATAAGAAATTAGCTCTCTAGCGCCCCCATTTTGTTTGATGGGGTCAATAATGGAGGGGTCCCCTCAGATTATGTGTGGTCATATGCCTACAAAGTTGCGTGGTGATCGGTGAAACCCTTGAGATGTTATACACCTTTATGTGATCAGCCACGCCCTCCGCAATATTCATTGCCTTATAGAAGCTCAGTTTTAGTAAGTTTTCCAACTTTTGCCAAGAGGGAACTTTAGATATTGGTCCCTAGATTATGTTCACCGAGTTTCATGCAGATCGGTCAAACTTTTTTGTTTTTCAAAAAATTCAAAATGGCTGAAAATCTATATAACCGGAAGTTATGGGTATGGGAGGCAGATTTGTTCCTCATGAGGAGAGGCATCTCTGTGCAAAGTGTCATGTCTCTGCGACATACGGGGCATGAGATATGCCCATTCAAAGTTTGCAATTTCAATCCGTTGCTATAGCGCCCCCCTTTGGCCAATTGATGTAATATTGCTTCGTTCATCCTCCCATGACCCTCTACCACTGTGCCAAATTTCACATGGATTGACCAAGTCAGTGAGGAGAAAAACGTGGAACAGACACACACACAGACAGAGTTTTCGTCATTATATAGTAAGATAAAGTCCTATAGGTGCCGATTAAACAGCCAAACTGATGAATCTGTCGACCTCTACTAGCTACAGCCTCGAATCACAGAGTGCCTTGGCCTCACTCCAAGCCACTACAGACCACCGTGCCAGGAAGAGAGTGGGTGAAGGCCCTGGAGACACACCCCCAGCCAGCAGCCGAAGCAACTTGAACTCAGCTAGTGCCATGGGACTGGACTGCTCCAAGTCCAAGTGACGCTGTTGTTGCCGTTACACAGGTGAAATCTGGCACTGCCACTCGTGACTGGCCTGCTGAGCAGTGGTCAAGGTTGCCATATTTGCCAATAGCCGATATATTTGTTGTATCGGCAAACCCTAATACTTACCAAGACTGAATATAAGACAACAGAACACGAAGTTCTCTCTGATAAAGAATAAGTCGCCTTGATTATTAAACAACTCTTCTAATACTGAGAAGCAAGGCTTTACAAACAAGGGAAAGATGTGTGAAAGTGTGTTAGGCAATTATCTGACAGTCAAAGACACTATGGAACAATTTAATATGCTCAGATTCCCAAACCACAATCCTGACAGAGTGATTGCGAGGACAAGAGAACTACTGCTCTGAAAACAAACACATTAAAATGTGCCTGTGACTACAGAGGCGTGTGAAAAATGTGAAGGTAAAGAAAAAAAGTATTGAGAATAATTTGAAATATTTCTTTGCTTTGACAACAAAGGCATTAGGGAGGGAACTGTGATTGGGTGATGGTTCAAGGATGGGTATAAGTACCTCTTGAGGTTCCAGGGGTGATTCTGCTGTTCTAACTGAAATGGGAGGGTCAAAAAAACTCAATTAAAAAGGAATGAAACATGTAATCATTGCTGCATAATCCATGCTACCATGCTCCTGAATAAAAAGGAGTGCCTGAAGTTTATGAATTCATATGACAACTTGACACAAGGACTGCTGAATAACAAGATTGGCATTACTCAGCTGCCGTCAGATCGGCGTGCCAATTATTATTTCAAATGTCTCATAACTCCAGGTATATGAGCAGAAACAAAGCCTTCAAAAGGCGTGGGAGGATTATATGCAAAGCCAAGGTATTTCCTATGATATGTGGGTGATACGGCATCAGTACATAATCACTAGATGCACACTGCATAGTAAGCCCTCTGCTTTTTATGTTTAAAAAAAACTGTTATTGTAATTATTTTAACTGTTGTGAGACAGCAACATGTTCTGTAGTTGCTTTCTCACAACAATAAGGTCCCCCCAGGATTTAACAAGCTTTTTTTGGGGGGGGATTGTTGCAGTCTGAAATGCCTGTTTTCATGGCAGCTTGTCTAAAAAAAATTCCATCTATGTTGCATTGTTTTAGGGAAAAATAGTGCACAAATAGTTGCAGTGCTGTCCCAGATTTGTAGCCTATTATTATGAGCATTCAGTGTTTCCCACAGAATTAAAATCTATTTTTAATGGAGGGAGCATGGAGGGGTGGAGCACCAACAGCTGATGGCCGACAATCAGCTTTTGCTGCCATTCAATGCAGCGCTGAAGGACCTTCTCTGTGAGACACTCTCCTTCTGTTGTCTCTGCCCGATTATCACAAGCTAATACAGCAACAGTAGTAGCAAAAGCTAACATCCACCAAGCTGGTGGTCCCAACGATCTCACACACAAACAGCTCAACTCATTGAACCCATTAATAACTGCTGGGTGATGTTAGCCGTGTCATGCTAACAGTTAGCCCTGTCACTGTGTGCGTCAAGCACTGAGCTCACACTCCTGCAGCAGCCGTCTCGTTAAAAACAGTAACAGATAGAGAGTGAATCGATGCTGCATGCAGCTATATAATGAGGTTTTACCTGTTTTAACTTGTCAGTGTTCAGTAAAGTTGCAGTGATTGGACGAAATTGCAAGGTTGCGCAAAATTCACAGGGATTTGGCTGAATTTGTGTTAACTGTTGCAATCCCAGCATGCCTACATTCTGGATGGGCTAGTTATTTAGTGCAGAAGATAAAGTCAATTTTATTAATACAACACTATATCATACCAAATTTATCTCAACACACTTTTCATTTAGAACAGGTCTTTTAATTTTAAGGTTTGATTTACATGATTGTTTTCTTCCAAAGACTTGTCAGTAATGTCCTTACTCTTGTGGATACAGCAGTCCAGTTTGGTCTGCATGATTTGATCAAAGAGTTGCAGAGAGTCAGAGTACAGTACCTGACAGAGATATATATTTAGCTACCAGTTTATTTGGTCCAACTAACTAAAACTAATGCAACAGCCTTGTAATAACTGTGACCTGCTTCACTGAGGTTAAAATGTTCGGCTTTTGCTGTAACCATTTCAGAGAAGTGTTGATTAGATTTTATGATCATTTTGGAGGCTGCAGTTTCTAGTGCTGCCAAACTGTATTGTGCAATACTGACAGGTGTTTATTTTATTATGTACACTGCAATTAGGGTAGGCTTAAAACAGAATTGCTTTTCTGTACAGAGCGTGTATTAACAGATAAACATAGCAGATGGTTATTTATTGATAATACCTGTTAAAAGCCAACTGTGATGCACAAATAGGACTAATGTTTTTTATGTGTCTAACTGAAACCCCTCCAACTGCAACACTAATTTAATGCTTAAGAAAACATTCATTTAATCATGACAAGATACAGCCTATTTTCAGTGCACTGCTATTTTCTAAACTTTTTCCCCCCCAAACTTTATTAAATCCCAGATGGTAGAATGTGGCTTCAGGTTCTGCTGAAAATGTGAGTGAAAAGACAACATTTCTTGTCACTTTGTGATGAAAAGAGCTGAAAGCAATGAAAAGACATGAATACCTAAGAGTAGAGATATTGTTATTCAAGGTTGGGTCAAGATACACCTAACCATCGACCTTACTGGTTGGCATAGCAACACTTTTTTTCTAGAATGCAAAAACAGCAGAAGAGACTAATAAAATGAATCTCTCCCCTCAACTGACTCAACTAAACCACATATGTGTAAGAACTGTGTTTAAAGTTCCCCTTTTGTATGGTAAATGAAACTGTCTGCATTGTTTTAGACACAGTGAAGTTCACATTAAATTGTCTGTTAAATGAAATTTCTATAATGACCCTTATTGGAAGAAATTCAAGTCCTCAAAAAAATTCAAGGACTTTACTCCAAGTGCAAAGGGAAGAACTCTACAAGACAAGAGGTGTATCAAACCCCAAAATAAAGCATATTACTTATTTTGTACCACAAGGTAGTGAAGCTGTGTTAATTAGAGAGGCAGGCTCAGTTCAGGTAGCACTCAAAGCTTTATTTCCTCTGCCCTTGTACACATCTTCACCTGAGGATCATTCAGTGTGAATCATGTGATTGGATTTCTCATTAAAATGAGATATTTCATTTGACGAAAAACTTACGTTAATTATACACAGTCACACCTTTGCTGCAACCTTGCACCTCCTACCCTCCTCTTCCTACATTTAAAAATAGCTTCCTCTCACTACATACAACACAAAGGAACTGAATCCTGGAAGCGAGGCGAGGGAATACTTAAGTGGTTTATGACAAGTCAATTTCAATGGTTGGACTGTACATCAGGATACAGTATGTGACAGAGATGCTAAACATGCTGACAGTTTCATTTAGCAGAAAAGAGAAAATACAAAATATTCATCTTGAGGGTAGGGAGCACATATTTTAGATTCATATACTATTGAAGAATCTCCTTTTGGTGTTCATACTGTGCTTTTGAGAAATACTGATCATCATGTCATGCATTTCAATTAGACCACCTACAGTATCTGTCAAGCCGCAGTGGCTCTGCTTTACAATGTTACAGTGGGATCCATCTCTGCAACAGCATAGATTGTTATGAAATCTGGAGTGAAAGATACATTTTCCTGATTGATCTCAATCTCAGGGATAGAAAATACTGCTTCCTTCTGCTTAAAATAACTGACTTTCTGATGGATATACCTCTAACACACATGCTGCCTCCTGACACGAGTCCTTGTTGTTGGTGGGTATGCAAAAATACTAGCTCCAAAGTCTTTCGCAAGTCCCTTGAATGCTAGTGCATTAATTTAGAACATGCAAACAAACACATGCGTCATAGGTGTCTGGTCATACAGTCCGGTTACTTAAAGTTAATCGACACCCTCCAACCAGTCAGAATGGATGCACTTTGAAGTCCCATTAAAATCACAGAAATAAAGGCATCATGTGATTTTACTAGTTTTGAAATGATTTCCAATGTCACAGAAATCACTGATTGAAACGTGTGTTTTGAACCTTATTATACTGTCATGATGTGTAGGTATTTTTCTTCCAGTGCTCTGCACAGACCTGACACCTGCATGTCCGCCCATGAGCCCTTACCATCATGGCTCTCTGGAGTTCGGTGTGCCGCTATTTTCTCTCAGAGGTGGCAGTGGGGAGTCACGGAGGTCCCCAGGGAACACTGGTAAACATTATCGTTGTATATTATGGTTCATAAAATGTATCCAAATTCATACAGTATAGGACATTACTACAGACATTTCTGTTATCTTACATCGCAACATTTGCCGTGACAGCAGATGCTGTGTTCACCTATGTTGCTGACGATGATGCCCAACTGTCTAGGGGACATGCCTTCTTCTTTTCCCCTGATAATGCTACACTGTTTTTAGGGCTGGGCAATATAACAACTATGTACAATTTATCAATATATTTTCGAGCAAGATATACAGTACAGGCCAAAAGTTTGGACACACCTTCTCATTCAATGCGTTTTCTTTATTTTCATGACTATTTACATTGTAGATTCTCACTGAAAGCATCAAAACTATGAATGAACACGTGTGGAGTTATGTACTTAACAAAAAAAGGTGAAATAACTGAAAATATGTTTTATATTCTAGTTTCTTCAAAATAGCCACCCTTTGCTCTGATTACTGCTTTGCACACTCTTGGCATTCTCTCGATGAGCTTCAAGAGGTAGTCACCTGAAATGGTTTTCCAACAGTCTTGAAGGAGTTCCCAGAGGTGTTTAGCACTTGTTGGCCCCTTTGCCTTCACTCTGCGGTCCAGCTCACCCCAAACCATCTCGATTGGGTTCAGGTCCGGTGACTGTGGAGGCCAGGTCATCTGCCGCAGCACTCCATCACTCTCCTTCTTGGTCAAATAGCCCTTACACAGCCTGGAGGTGTGTTTGGGGTCATTGTCCTGTTGAAAAATAAATGATCGTCCAACTAAACACAAACCGGATGGGATGGCATGTCGCCGCAGGATGCTGTGGTAGCCATGCTGGTTCAGTGTGCCTTCAATTTTGAATAAATCCCCAACAGTGTCACCAGCAAAACACCCCCACACCATCACACCTCCTCCTCCATGCTTCACAGTGGGAACCAGGCATGTGGAATCCATCCGTTCACCTTTTCTGCGTCTCACAAAGACACGGCGGTTGGAACCAAAGATCTCAAATTTGGACTCATCAGACCAAAGCACAGATTTCCACTGGTCTAATGTCCATTCCTTGTGTTTCTTGGCCCAAACAAATCTCTTCTGCTTGTTGCCTCTCCTTAGCAGTGGTTTCCTAGCAGCTATTTGACCATGAAGGCCTGATTCGCGCAGTCTCCTCTTAACAGTTGTTCTAGAGATGGGTCTGCTGCTAGAACTCTGTGTGGCATTCATCTGGTCTCTGATCTGAGCTGCTGTTAACTTGCGATTTCTGAGGCTGGTGACTCGGATGAACTTATCCTCAGAAGCAGAGGTGACTCTTGGTCTTCCTTTCCTGGGTCGGTCCTCATGTGTGCCAGTTTCGTTGTAGCGCTTGATGGTTTTTGCGACTCCACTTGGGGACACATTTAAAGTTTTTGCAATTTTCCGGACTGACTGACCTTCATTTCTTAAAGTAATGATGGCCACTCGTTTTTCTTTAGTTAGCTGATTGGTTCTTGCCATAATATGAATTTTAACAGTTGTCCAATAGGGCTGTCGGCTGTGTATTAACCTGACTTCTGCACAACACAACTGATGGTCCCAACCCCATTGATAAAGCAAGAAATTCCACTAATTAACCCTGATAAGGCACACCTGTGAAGTGGAAACCATTTCAGGTGACTACCTCTTGAAGCTCATGGAGAGAATGCCAAGAGTGTGCAAAGCAGTAATCAGAGCAAAGGGTGGCTATTTTGAAGAAACTAGAATATAAAACATGTTTTCAGTTATTTCACCTTTTTTTGTTAAGTACATAACTCCACATGTGTTCATTCATAGTTTTGATGCCTTCAGTGAGAATCTACAATGTAAATAGTCATGAAAATAAAGAAAACGCATTGAATGAGAAGGTGTGTCCAAACTTTTGGCCTGTACTGTAGATTGAGACAATACGCTTATATTAATATAGGGTCAAGTTGAATTACATAACGCCTACCAGTATGCATCTCTCCTCTGTAACACACTCACCCCACTCATTCACTCACAAGCTTTCCAGCAACACTACGAGAGATACAGAGCTGCTACTCTGTTTAACCTTGTCTGTTAATTAGTCTACAGTGCGACAGCGGTCTATGTTGCACGTGCTACGCCAACTCAGTCTGTGAGATGAATGGAATTACTGCAGCACACGTGTAATCCAGCACTGCGCTGCTAGTTTGTGTGTGAGGTCGATCATAGCGCATTGCCGCTCTTCTTGGGAGTTGTAGTCTATTTTGTGACATTGAGACAGTGACATGTATAACTCTCCTCCTCTGGAATCATCTTCCTGTTGCGGTCCGGGAGGCAGACACCGTCTCCACATTTAAGACGAGACTGAAGACTTTTCTTCCTTCCATACGGATTACTGTTAATTTATTATGCTGATCTGTTCTGTACAACATCTATTGCACGTCTGTCCGTCCTGGAAGAGGGATCCCTACTCAGTTGCTCTTCCTGAGGTTTCTACCGTTTTTTCCCCCCGTTAAAGGGTTTTTTTGGGGGAGTTTTTCCTTATCCGCTGTGAGGGTCCAAAGGACAGAGGGATGTCATATGCTGTAAAGCCCTGTGAGGTAAATTGTGATTTGTGATATTGGGCTTTATATATATAAAATTGATTGAATTGATTGATTGATTTTTGATAAAGCTTATAGCTAGGGCTGGCTCAGACTTGCCTTGTACCAGCCCCTAGTTAGGCTGACTTAGGCCTTCAGCGTGAAGGTGCCATTTTTATTCTAAATATAGTCGGTAATAATTATTACTGTTATTCATTTTTTTTAATACGTCTAGTGTGACAGGTACTGTATGCTGATATTCTGTTAATAGACAAACACACAGTTTACGGTAAATGCTGTTCTACATGAACTCTGATCACTTTGCTCTTCCGCCTACACTTCAAAACACGACAGGCCGGGCCGTGAGTTCACAATCGACCCATGCTGCGTAAGTATTGCCCTGTCAGTTCATTATGCGGCTGCTGTTGTTTCAAAGAGTAACACAATCTTTTTTTTTTCTTTTTTTTTTTTCAACATAACAGATGAAACGCACCGGAGATGAAAGAGGGAATGAAATGATGGAGGAGGGGTGGAGGAAAGGAGAGGAGGAGTGAAGGCAAAGGAGGAGGGCAGGGAGGATGGTAATCAGATGTCAAATGTGCCTTATGCGCCTGTACAGCTATGTGAGTGCACACACAGACACAGACACACACACACACACACACACATACATATACTTACAGCTGGGTTGTAGTGATGGAGCATATGGCTCAGGATCTGTGCCCTTTTGTTCCCGTTTTCTCTCCTTGTATCTCTTACCTACTTGTGTCCATGTTTCTATGTATATCCCTCCTTTATATTTGCACTCTGTCTGTTCATCCATATCTGTCTCTGTGCATCTCTCTGCTTTACCCTCCATCTCTGGCTCTGTCTTTTTGTCCCAAAGGGTTTGTCCTATTAAACTGTGAGTTAAGGACAAGCTGTGGTGGGAGGAAATGAATTTCTCCTCCTCCTATCTTTCCTGCTTTGGCCTTCATATCAGCTCCACGTCCCACCCTATCTCCTCCACTCCTTCTCCCCTTGTGCTCTCTCTTCTCCTGCTTCTTTTCAACTTGTCATTCCTTTCCACAATCCCTCTGCCTCAATGCCACTTTCATCATCCCCTCCCCCTCTCTCCTCTTACTCCTTTGCCCTTGCTCATTACTCACTTGCTGCATCTTTTTCTTTTTTTCTTTTTACCAACAAGCCAGTTGTTTGTGTGTGTGTGTGTGTGTGTGTGTGTGTGTGTGTGTGCGTGCGTGTGAGAGTATGTAACAGTGTGTTATACTTTCACAGTGTGGCGTGTTTTCTTTGATAGTCGTTTGGCTGGCCTGCATCCCAGTTCTTCCCTCACATGGCTGAACACACAGACATTAAGAAAAAAAAAACTTCCTCTTTCTCTGCTCTGGCTCACTATCGCGTTCGTCTTTGCTTTGTCTTCCCTCATCTCAAGGTGGCAGAGAGGAAGGAAGGAAGGAAGGGAGGAAGGAAGGAAGGAAGGAAGGAGGGAAGGAACAGTAAGTGGAAGGAAGACGAAACAGTAATAAAGACGTTCAAATGTGGAGCAGGAGACAAAAAGGGGAAACAAAACGTGTTTCAATAAACACCAATACTACATTCAAGGAAAATTTCACACAACTGTCGATGCTGTTTAAGAAAGCATTAAGTGTGTATGGTAACAGTGAATCTCATATAATACATTAAGATGGATATGTGATAATGTCAGGGAAACGTTGTGCATGTGAACACAGTCAGTCAGTATTGCAGTGAGAGATCCAGCAAGTGATTAGGCACATGGAGGCGATCAGGCAAACAGAGATGCAGTTCAGCTGCCAAATAGATGTGTACCAACTACAGCATGGCAAATCACACACACACACACACACACACACACACACACGAGTTGCCACTTAGGAGTCAGCTTCGTTCCTACATTGTTTAAAATTCCAATATGTCTTTCAATCCACATATTTGCAGTTACAAATTAGATGAAAGGAATAACACAAATGTTCCACAACTTCCTAATAACTCACATAACTGCAGATTTGATTTAAAAAGAAGAGCTAGAAACAATACTGAAGTTGTTGATTTTAATTGTTTTTCAATATCTCTGTTATTAAAACGTTTTATCATTATCATTTATATTATCATTATTATTAGTTTTAAGGAGGGATGCACAATATAGATGGGACACTTTTATAATCACACATTATTCCTGTAAGGGACCGAGCTGGCAGACAAGAGGAGACTCGGGTGGTTTTCAAAAAAAAAAAAAAAAAAAAGGCTTTTATTTTACCCAAATACTGCAAAAAAAAAGTACAAATGACAAAATATATAACTAAAGTTCTGGGCCCATAAAAGAGGTCAAATAAACAGAACTCAACTGAAGTGACCTTAACACCACCAACAGACCTTACAAAGTGGACACAATGGGGAACATATATACTGGCTGATCAGACCATTAAGACACAAGAGGGATGACAGACAGACAAACACTACCAACTAAGCAATAAATAACAAAACAGAATAATTCCCCAAAAAAGGTTAATTCAACTAAATTAACCAAACCAAAAATATCAAAACTAAATTTTTAATAAAGAGAAACAAACAATATAACTAAACGGAAAAATAAACAGTTTCTCCCTGTGAGGTGGCAGGAATTGGTACGGCCCAATTGGCCACTTCCTGTATTTAACAGTTTCAGTTCCTGGGGCACATCCTTTGCTCGGGCGTGGCCAGATGTCCTTCAGGAGCAGCACCTCCACACTGGTAACTCAAGAAATGAAAATTAAAACAATTTAAAGAAACTAGTGACTGTACAAAAGTTAACCAAATGTGCACGCTACAAATAGAAACTAATGTACTGTCAAAACTGTAAAATCAAATGAGTATGATGTATGAAACAAAATCCAATGTGTTGTCATTTATTTGTCTGTAATGTGAGATGTAATTAAGATAAGCTAAATGAGGAAAAAATGAACTACAAATGTAAAAGAAACTAAAGTGTGAGTGCCACCGGGGGACAGACCTTAATGCAGCTGTGTGGCTGCAAGTGCGGCCATCACAATTCCAATGATTAAAATTATAGCCGTTAAATATCGCTGATAAAACAAAGCCAGACTGCTTTTATTGACTTAACAAGGGCAGCATCTACACTCCTGACACAGTGGATGGCGGTACATGTATCTTTGCGAGCCACCAATAAACAGAAAAGAAGAACAACAACAACTGCAGCACCCCGTTTAGAGGGTAAAACATGTCGCGGAGTGGACATCTTTCACAGTTTCAGAGGAAGACAACAGGACTGCGCTGGGGGTCTGATCTCCAACCCCCTGACACCAAACCAGATCAACAAACTTCCTGCAGCTGTAAACAGGTTAGACACAGCACTGAAGGACTGTCTCCCGAGTGTTAGCACGAGCTAATTAGCAGCAGCGGCTTACACCCAACACTAGGGGTGGGGGAATAAAAATCCATACAGCATACTATTGTGATATTTTTGTGTGGCAATATTGTCGTAGTGGTATCAATTTTTTTTCAATATATAAATCATTGATATTGAAAATATAAATTAAACATTTGGTAGCCTACTAGAATAATACAATCAGTTGCTTTTTCAGTTTACTAGATACATTTTGCCACAATAAAAATGACTGACATGAGATGAACAGGCTACTCACTACTTTATTTTATTTGATGAAACTGTTGATGTTGACAAAGTTTTCCTTTGGGGACATCATTTACAGCTGAAAAAAAAGGTAACAAATCGCAATATACTGCAACATATTTTATCACTATCGCTACTCAGCGTACCTCAACACGTTTAAAATCACAATAATATTGTATCATCACTAATGTATCATGATAATATCGTATCATGGGGCCTCTGGTGATTTCCACCCTATCCAACACCAAGCTTTTACCTCGCTCAACTCTGTTGTTAAAGTTATTTTTTTATTTTTATTTTTTTGGGGGCATTTTTAGCCTTTAATGGACAGGACAGTTAAGTGTGAAAGGGGGAGAGAGAGAGGGGGGATGACATGCAGCAAAGGGCCACAGGCTGGACTCGAACCCGGGCTGCTGCGGCAACAGCCTTGTACATGGGGCGCCTGCTCTACCACTAAGCCACCGACGCCCCGTTAAAGTTATTATTTTTCTGAGGTGAGTGTTAATGTGTGAGGTGAATCAATAGCTCATCACTATTCTACTTAGTAGTTGTAGGCTAGTGTATCGTGGGACGGTGAGACAGTGCCTGGGTGTGTTTATAAAATTGCACCATGATGATATAAACATTTCATACACCAGATGTACAGCACACCTGTCAATTCGCATTCAACCCGTTCATATGAGTCAGCTGTGGTTATATGGGGGCAGGGGTGTTGAGGGAAGGCCTTTTGACAATACCCCAGGAAATCAGTTCTTTTTTCGCAGCCTAATGTTGGCAGGTATGAAAGAGTCAGAACTGTTGTTTGTTTTTGTTGTGTTGGTAATAGTGATGTTAGGTTGATTTGGTTCAGTCAGGGCTATGGAATATCAAATCATCTATATTTCCTCACTACATCTCAGCCTTTCTTACCCTCAGGCGTAAATAAACTACAAGTTATACATTTCTTCTTAAAATACAAACATGTGAAATGATCAGTTATCGTATCTGTTATTGGCCATGAGAAGCAGGTAAGTCAGTTGGAAAAAACCATATTGGTGCATCCCTAGTTTGAAGTGTACTGACAGCAGACAACCAGTAAAATTAACATGCTCAGATATTTTGTGATGTTTTTATAACATGCCTTTTCCAAAACCAGTCCCAAAACTGCTTTTTCAAACACTCACTTAGTTTGAGGTCAAACTGTTTCAAAGACTTTCTAAAGCTGGACTTCTGAGGCAGAAAGAACGAGAAAAAAAAAAGGTGGAGGGAGAGATCGGGACTGAATGAAAATGAAGAGCAAGAGATGCAGGCATTGTGTCTCTGCAGCTCTCCAGCTGGGCAGTTCACTGGCATTCTGCCTTCGCTGGATGCTCACGATACAGATAGGATCATCCTATCATTGCACTCATTAGGAATTCACAGACAGCAATATCACAAAAAACTGCAGATTAGCCAAGACTTAATTTCTCAATACAGCTGGGCAGTTGGCTGGCAGTTTGCCACTTCAATAAGAGTCAGCTTTTTCATATTATCGTCACATCATTGAACTCGCTTAGAATATAACAAAGGCTTACATTAGCGGAGCCTCTTAATTTCAGATGCAGTGTAATAGTTTGCTGGCATCCCGCCACTTTGAAAGGGCTCTTAAGTCATGATTTAAACAGGCACAGCAATTTTTCCCCCCTCCATCATCAGGGCACATACGCCTAGCTGATCTACTTGTGGCTATCTGCTAATCAGGAAGCGACTGCAATCTGATTCTTAAATGCCTAGAGAAAGGTGTGAAGAGATCACTTCTGCAGCAGAAACGTAAAACAGACACAACAAAAGCTGTAGAGAGCAAGACAGATGTTGTTGGGTCAAGAACATGTTTAATTTGCAATGCAGGAAATGCACCAAGTATTATCTAGTATCTTTGCTGCACTTACCTGTGTTGCATGTCTGATTAACTGTAGCATACTCGTTCTACTTTGAAGATAAAACTTAATTTTCATAAATTACTTTCTATTATTATATTTTGCTTCCTGCATTGATTTCAATATAGGCGTAATTACTTGACTGTGGAAAACAGAGCTGCAGCATTTATCTTATGGAGGTAAATTACTGCTGAAAGCTTCTATGACTAAAATTTGCATCCCACAAAAAACTATATTTATCAACTTAATACGTGGTGGCATGTTGTATTAGCTGGAATTGCACATGTCAGCAAAGCCTATTTAATTCCACCCTGGCAGCCTGGCCTGGAGTCTGTTTCCAAGACCAAGGAAATCCATGTGCTGAAGATACATAGGGTATTTGCCAAGTCAGAAACATCCTGGGAATGTGGATGAATACTCAAAATTAATGATGTATGAGACAATAATCCAAAGGATAACATTAAACATTTAGAGCACTTATTTTAAACATTGTGCTACATGCTACAAAAATCACAAGTATCATTTCAATTTAGGTGCTATCACAAGTCAGCCTGTTATATAAGTAATAAACATCATATTAATGAACATGTCTAAACTGTCACCCTTCCGCAGCCCCAGCTTGTGAAGACCCCCTGTAGATTTCAACAATTAGATTTAATTAAAACGGGAAGACAGCTTTTTAAAATTGGTAAAACCTGAAAACAACAAACAGGAAGCCACAAGATTGCCTGGGGGAGCAACTTCATAGCATTTCTTCCTTCTTTTAACAAATATATTCATGTAAATGTGAGAGCACAATAAATGCCAGAGTATGTGTCTATTAATTTCTGACCCTGCCTGTAGTAGCACTGCTCCGAGGCCAGTCTGATGTCAAGCACTAGAATTGGTAATCGACTTTCAAGTACATGCTCCCCGTCAAGCTAACTGACCCCGGGACACTGGCCTGCTGGGTTTTTCCACTGCCTTCAACACAACCACCATTTTAGTCCAAATGGTCACTTCTGAGCAAATTGAAATAATTTTAGGGAAGTGTTTGTGACTGATGTGCCTTTGATGATAAGGAGTCAGGCAGTTATTTTCGTGCTGCTAAAACGCATCCCCTACTGCGTCTGGGTGATTTAGAATACAGGCCGTGACCTCGCTAAATCAAGTGAACAAAACCAGACTCCCTGCTCCCCATTTTTTCTGTCAATCTTCACTGAGAAACATGCACTCAGATAAATACACCAAAGATAGTCCAGGAAGGAAATTTTTGTCCCAGTTGTAGCTGATTAAAGTGCTGCAGAGTTGGACCAGAATGAACAGAATACCGAAGTGAACTGAGGAGGATTTTGATTGACAGGCAGCTTGTTACCACTCCAATTAGAGAATGTTTACCACCTCTTGCTGTGTGCGTGTGCACGTGTCTGAGTGTGTGTCTGAGTGTGTGTGTGTGTGTGTGTGTGTGTAACTGTGTAGATACATATATCAGTATAGGTGTGCGAGACAGTGTGTCCGTCTCTGAGTGCATGAGTGTGTTTACAATTCCCTCAGCAGTTCTTGTCCTCTCGCCTTTAATTGGTATACGCTCGTATTGACAGCTCGGACCAGCAGTCACATTGGCACATTGACATATGGATGGAGCAGGTCTCCAGAGGGAGGTATGTGACTGGTTCAGCTTTTTGTCAGTCAAACTGTCCTTGTCCCCTCTTGAAGCATAATCAGTTTTCTCTATGTTCTTATGTTACCATGGAGAAGGAAAGCTGATGGTCATGTTGCAGAGTTTTTAATATGTTGAAAAGATGAACAAATATAGCAACAAGCATTTCATGGTCTTTTGAATGCTTTGGATATTTATGTGGCTGTATGGCTTCGAATTCCCATGGGTAAGCTCTTATATGACATAGTCATACAAAGAGTTAATTTCCAAAACATTTGAGGGGATCATTGTGTTGAGAACATGGACACAATATTCCCTTGTCAATGTATGTGTGAGAGAGACACAGAGAAGTAGAGTAGCCCTTTTCTCATTGCTCAAAAAATCCGCTAACACCTGTGAACATCTGGCTTTGGTATTTAAAGGGAAAGGTTAGAATCGGCGTTCACTCCCGGGTCAAATGCCTCTGCAGTAGTCGCAGGTATTTATCGGCTCTAGCTCAGATCAGCTTCCATTGGCAGGGATGGAAACACAGGATCTGGATGGATGTGCTAAATTTTAGCCACTTTACCAGTGCAATGCAATGATGCACCACCAGAAAATACCATCTATCTCCAACCAAGCAGCACTCACATATCTCTCGTTTCACAGTGAGACTGAATAAGTTGGAGAAATTTCTAAAAAAGTAACCAACATAACATTTTGGCTGGCCCCCATGCTGCCCTCTACAGTTTACTAACCTGTTGTCCAGCAGGCAGGCAAGCTGCGAGGGTTTAGACACACAGAGCCGGATTGGCGAGTTGATCCGAGGTGCCCAATTTTCCACCTCGTAGGGTAGTCATATTAGCGGAACCTTTTTGGTTCAAAAAGAACGAGGCGCCCTTCCGCCACGGGAGGGGCTGTTGAAGACTTGTGGGAGGAGCTGTTGATGACGCCGCACGTGCGACCCACTGGCGGTGGACTAACAGGAAACAGATGATAGCAGCAATGAGCAGCTAGTAGCAAGAGGGAAACCCAAACCTGACAGACACTGTAAAGATGAGCAACTGGGGAGACAAGGAATTGTGCGCCCTCCTTGCCCTCGCAAACGAAGAGGCCATTAAGCGTCAAGTGACGGGGACGGTGAAGGACGGGCCAACTTATGAGAAGAATCGCCGAAAGACTGACTAGCCGTGGCTTCCCCCCCACGTCACTGTGCAAATTTGCACAATTCCTTTTTAAAAAGGGCTACAGAGAGTGGTAGGAGTGAGGCAAGTTGGAAGTGAGGTAATCAATATGTTGTGCTAGCTCAGTCAACTAACCAATCACAGATACTGTCGTTCTATCAGACAGATTAAAAAATATTAAAATTTAAAAAAGCTAAAATAGGTCACCAAATATACTTTGGTAGCTTAATAACCTTGGACAGCCCGCCCAAGTGAAGTCTGTGTGTGGGAAACACTGAAAGATTAAAGGTCCAGTGTGTAGGATTTAGCAGTATCTAGTGGTGAGGCTGCAGAACTGAAGCTCCTCCTGTGTAGGAGAACAACAGTGGCCATTGCAAAACTGCAAATGGCTTCATCTAGTTCCAGTTTCTGGTTTGTCCATTCAGGACTACTGTAGAGGAACAGACTCTGTGGGAAAGGACACGTTCTGCATGTAGATGTAAATGGCTCATTTTAAGGTAACAAAAATAAAGGATTCTTATTTCCAGGTCATTTTGAACTATGGACACACAGTTATGAATCATTTCTGCCAATAGCTGCCTGAGAAAGCTGCACACATGGCCTTTAAAGCAAGTTAACTATAAACTATACTATTTCTTTAATGTTTTTATGTTGAATTTTATTGCAGTCAGTCCAATTAGCTCTGTTCATTCTGTGGCTAATTTTCCCCATTTCCTTTTGCACTGACTGTAATAACCTTGACATGGCAGCCCACTGAGGTGACGCAATACACTGTAGTAAAATCAAAGCTCCACAGCACACCATATGGTCGGTCTAGCATCACTCCTCTCTGCTCTCTCATGACCAAAGTGCTGTGTGATGTGACCTGTCAGTAATGTGCAATGTTCCTTTAGCGGCTGGAAAGAATCACTGAGGTGAATGACATACTCTGTCCTCCTTTCTTCTCTGTGTCCGAAGCTATTAACTTACACATGAGTTATAGAGAGGAGGGCTGAGTGAGTCTGAATGTTTGTGTAAGACTGTGTTAAATATACTATCAATATACTTCTACTAGTTTTGTAGGGCGGTGTGTGTGTGTGCGTGTATTTTCCTGTGTATGTGCGAAAGTAAAAACGCATTTGTACATTTTCAAACAACGTCAATCAATGTATTTTTCTCTGAACATGTTTCTTTCATTCTGGAGTGTGTGTTTGGTGTGTAATGGTGAGGGTCAAGTTTGGGCTAAGGAGTGAATATTTCTTAGATTGTCTTCAGACGTGTGTGTGTGTGTGTGTGTGTGAGTGAGAGAGAGAGAGAGAGAGCTAAGATAGTGAGTTCTACGTCGTGTTGTGTTTTGTGCCTCAGGTCTCTGCTTCTCTTTGAAGTGTGAGAGCTGTGTGCTTTTGATATGAAGGCATTTAATAAGCCTCCTTCTCTCTCTCTGTATCTCTCTCTCTCTCTCTCTCTCTCCAAGTGTGTGTTTGTGTGTGTGCATCAGTCTGTTTAGCACCAAGAAATCCAATCTGCCTTGCCCTCTCAATGTGCAATGGTCTGTATATGTGTATATGTTAATTTAAAGGCATTCAATGAACCCTGACTTGCACTACACACCGTCATGGGTTGAGTCCTTCATCATAACATGCTTGCATGTGCTCCTTGAAGAAAACAAACACATACAGTAGAAACACCAATCCATCAAGCTACTGTTGCCCTGTATATTTGGTTTGAAGGAAACATATTTAAAACAGCAGCGAGGGAGAAAAAAAAAATCTACAAATGGCTGCACATGCAGAAAGAGACAGGCAGAGACTTCAGTACTTCGACAGGCAGACAACCTACTATAGTCTATAGAAACACTTCCTCTTTGCTTTTATCTTCTCAGCTGATGCCCAAACAAACTTCTTCAATCTTGCGTGTTCAAGAAAAAGACTGTGTTGCTTTTTTTTTTTCTTTTATCGTTGATATCAGTGCTTTCATTTCTATCTTGATAGCAAAGATGGCTGCACACCTTTCAAGGTACACTATGCAGGAATTGTCAGTTACTGTTTGTAATTACAGCATTAAAACTCGACCCCTCCTCCCTACAATACACTGCAAGCTATTATTGTAGGAACATTACATTTGTTGTGATGGAAACCTGATACTTTAGCACGCTAACTCAGCTAACCGGCTGCATAGTTTCCTCTTGGTTGCGTGCTGCTTATGGTCTGGCACCTGGCTGCCACATTTTTATAAACGCACTTCAGACTGAAATATTTCAACAACTTTCGGAGGAACTGCCATGAAAGTGTATACAGACGTTTATCATTGTCAGAGACAAAACACTTGCCTTTTCCTCCAGCACCACCAGCAGGTTTGGGGTATGAAGTAAAAGGTGTCAACAAATACTGGAGTGCCACAAATGATAGTACTGTATGTCCCTATCACATGACTTTCATGCAAATATGGATGAATTGTAATCCCTTAACTTTTTTCTGGTCAAAATATCACTGAACTTCTGCAGCTGGCATGCATGTAGTGTTCACACAGCTGGCGTTCCTGCTGCGGCGCTGCTGCAGTGCCGTCTGCAGCATAACTACTGTATTTCCCCCAATAGCCAGCACTCCACTCCACTCATTTATGAAGTCGTGCAAGACACAGCATTGTCAGAAGCATGGTCATGAAAATACTTCACAATGAAAACCCTAATGTTAACAATTAAAGGGATTCTGTCAATAGATTCCTCATCAGATGGCTTTTTTGAAATGGAAATATGAAAGACTGAGTTAAAAACAATTTATCATACTTTTCATATCAGACGGATAAAGACATTAAAACTGTAGTGAAGAGTGATACAAAGTCAATATGATTATCAAAAGACCATTTTCATTGTTAATTTTTGCTGAAATGCGCATCATGCAGAAAAAAATAGGCCAGACTCCCAACCTCTACATGTTCTGGAGCTGTGTCCGAGCAGCACTGCTCACACAGGCAGTGTGGCTGCTCTAACTTGAAATGTTCTTGAATACAAAATGTTCCTTATAAATAAACTTTCTGGGCCTTGCATTGCAACATACAAGGGTTGGGCTTTCATAAAAAAATTCAAACAGGTTTGATATTAAGCCAAACACTGGACTGGACTACCAACTTGTACTTCTAGGTGTTGCATTTGGATCAGCAGCTGCTCCCAAGTGGAACATAATTAGACTGAGAAAGGTCATCCATGAGTGTAGTGACTCCAGCCCACTTGGTGGCAGTAATGCATCTCTAAGCTGGTTTGCCAACTGCTAATAAACACTGAATAAGAGGAGGAAGCAGAGGGTGAAGCTGAATGCTTACCTTTTGAATATCAGTTAGATGAAGGTGCAGATACAACCGTCAACAGCCACAGCTGAGACAGATCCCAGTACTGAAAGCACCATGACTTGACCACGGTCTGTGGCCGTTTAGGTAACTCTAGATTAAAGTAACTCTGCCACCTTTCATCACGTAACCCCAAAAAACCCATGAACTTTCTGGTAAACGAAAACATGCCCCATGTGCATCTTCCTCCCTCCCACCTCTACTGAAATTTGATGTTCTTCATGTTGCCAGCTTCAGCTTGGTAGTAAATTGTACACAGCCTGTCACACAGTAGTGGCTCTTTTAGTCCATTTATAAAGATCTAAACATGTTATGTTAATAACAATTGCCAGTTCCAGTTTGCAGAAAAGCAAACAGGTTTGAGCTCAAACACCAAACCACACCAGAAACACCAGACACTGACCCAACTCTGCACCACACATGAATTACCTTGACTTCTGGGGTCTTAGCCATGTTTATCATACACACTATACTGTGCAGAGTGTGGGCTGCCTTGCATGTATTATACCAAATCTCAGTGCTTCCCTCGATCTGTTAGCTTTGTGATGTTTGTGTATACCACCTCACAGAGGCTAGTCCTGACTGAATCTGATATGCAGCTACAACATCTGCTCTTCTAGCCCTCACTTACAGTCTCTGAACTCCTCTATTTAGCTCCCAATTAGTGTTTCTTTTATTAGAGCACTTTAGGTTAGACCTCGCAAACAACTGCCTCTCCCTCTCTCTTGCTCTCCGTCTCCTCCTCTCTCTGTTCAAGGCTCTTGTTCTCTCTCCATCTCCCAGTACCACTTCCAGCTTTCCTCCACTTTGTCTTTCATCTCTTCTGTTAGCCTCCCCACTCATCTCCCACTAGATCAGCGCACACGCTCTCTCTTAAGCTTCCCTCTTTCTCACTCTCAACCCCCTACTGAGCCTCTGCTCAGCAATCTTGTCATTACACAGTAAAAACACCTTTTATCAGATGAGATTTCAAAATAACACATCGCCCCATGCTGTGCGTGTGCACACGTTAACAACATCCACATAGGACACATGCCACATGTGCATAACACAGACCCTTACTGACACACATGATCAATATATGGGATCATGATGGTGTTTGGAGCAATGCACTAGGTAAATACATAAGCCACACACACCGATGTGCAAAGGTACAAAAAATTCAATGTGTTCCCATTATTGTATTTCTAGCGCGTGTGATGTTTCAAATCGATGCAGGAAGAGCTGACTTGGGAGGAATTCAGTGTTTTGCTGAAGGACACTTGAGCAGGATGGATGGTCACTGTCACACAGGATTGAACACAGATCCTGCAGCTAAGAGGACGCTTTCCCAGCTCACTACCGTTCGTCACCGCGCTGTCCGTGTGTTTCCAAGTGTGTGTCAGTGTAGTTTAGCCATGAGTGACAGCAGAGATAGTCGGGGGAGGAGAGTATGTGGCATGTGAAACATGTAGAGTTTCCATGGTATTGCTCGACACTGGTATGGATCCCATTACAAGCAAATCAGGTTTTTAAGTTCTGGTTATTTTTCAAGCACTGTGAACGTAACTGCATCTGTGTGTAAACTCATATAGTTAGCATTTTCCTCTTGGCAAGTTTGGTTTTCAGATGGTATTTTTACTGAGGACAAAACTTACAACATCGAGTAATGTGTCCAGTGGTATGACTCACAGGATGTAGACTGTGTGTATAAAGCCAGATTTATACTTCTGCTTCGAATCGATGCCGTACCCTGCACCATTGCCTGATGTGCTCCTCCCCAGGAACGTGACGTCGTGGCAGTGCAGACCTTATTTATTTAATTTCACAGAAACAATACATTGTGAAGACAATAAAACCTCCACAAAATAGCATTTTAAATCTTGTGTTTGATTTATCCTAGCGGCATATGGGTAGAGGAAATGTCTGCTAGCCACTAGGCTAAATTATGCAATGTAAAACGCCATAGGCTGTGGGCCATAGCATGTTGTATTTGTGGAGAAAAGACAAGTGCTTTGTCAGTGAATGCTGCGAGTTATAGTGAAGCCGATTTGTGTACTTGTGTTTGAAATTATCTATTAAGCCATGTTTCATGTGTGCTGGGGTGTGTTTTGAATCAACTTAACTCTACAGCACTTCACAGAAACCCCGCCATCAACTAGTGTTTTGGAGGTGTAAGTGTAGAGTGACACAGACACACCACCCCACAAGTATAAATGCTCACAACGGCATAGGCCACACGCGTAGGCTACTAATACCTGCCATTGGCCACCTATTTCACACTGAATTCTCCTCCCCTTCCACTATCTCCTGACACTACTTTGTAAGGGCACCATCACTGCACACTGGGCTTAGCGCTGCCCAAGACAGTTGTGAGTGTTTTAAAGAAATACAAAAAGTCCAGACCTCCCTCCAGCAATGGCAGGGTGCTAAAACAAAGTGTGTAGATAGGTCTGGCTAAGTGCTGCCCAGTAATTATGGACTGGAGATGTCTCCAAACTATGTAATTTATTTTGGCCCAATAGCTGAGAAACAGGGTCTACTGTGCCTGTATTTCCAGGTGTGTGTCCCATTGCTCATGCTGCTTTGTGTTTGTTAATCTCATTATTCTCTTCATCATCTTGGCTTTGTTGGCAGCTTAACACGGAAATGGGATCAGGCTGGATTTAGTTTCCTTTTTAGGATACGGAGAACAGGTTCCCCACACAACTTGTAATTGTGCGTCACTTACCTCGCTTTACCCTACTTTTCTCGCTCCATCTCTCTCTGTTGCTCTCTGATGACGATTGTTCTCCCATCTTTCTCAAGAGTCATCACGCTCTCCTTTGTTGTTCTGCCATTACTCCCTGTCCCTCTCTTGGCGTCCAATTCCCATCTCTGCGCTCACTGATTAAAATGTGTTTTGTAAATGAGTCAGAAAAGAGAGTGGACTCATTCACTGCTGTATTGATAGTCTATCTGGCTAAAGTGGAAATTTTATTTCAAGTGGTGTTATTGTTGGCGCCGCCATTGTAAAGTCAACCTGATCACTTTCTGTTTTCCTCAGAGCCGAGCTACTCTGGCTGTTTAACTGTCTGTAAGTTCTTTGCTGTTACTATCCCCAGTAGCAGGAATGGCATGGATACTCTTTGGTAACTGGGGATAGCCACCAGGGAAAACATTAGCACTATCCTCTCCCTGTTTTTGTGCACAATGTTGATGCACCTCCTTCATGCCGTAAACTGAGCCTTCATTTTCCCAGGAGATCGTACCCAGTGGCAGAGAGAACTGCAATGTGACAGCGAGGATTATTCTGAACCAAAGTAAATGCCAATGGCGTATTCTAAAGCCATTACATTGTTCAATCAACATTTTCTTAATGAGAAGTTAATACCAAAAACAAGCCAAAAAAACATCTATTTCCACTTTAATTCAGTTCAATACACACCTTAAGTTCATACAAGCTCATGTTCCCATACATTCAGTAATGCCATACCACTTGAGGTGAGACAATGGTGATTTGATTTTTTAGAGATAACAAGAAATATCCCACATCTGCCAAAACAACAAAAAAGTTGATTGTAAGAGTTCCAAACAAAGAAAGAAAAAGTTACATCAACTAACTGGAACCAAACTCTGTTTCTGTGGCTTCACAATCCCACTACTTTCATCACTGTCACTCAGAGCCAGACGACATTGTGATGCCCCTCCCACTGTCCTACAGGATGTTCCAGCCAACCTCATCAGGCAGCTGGCTGTCACAGGAGGGTCGCTGCCAGCAGACATCCACCCTCCATCATTGCTTTTTGGTTTGCGCTTTCAACACCTCCACAACACACCTGACACACATCCATGTTGGCTTCCATGACTGACTTTGCTGACCTACACACTCCATTAGTCTTGATCATTTTGATTATTATTTGATTTAATTGGTGAAACACTGACTGGCATCTGCTCCCTGGGGGCAACTAAAGTAATGCATTATCTGACTCAGAAAATATTAAAATGACATAAGGTTGTAGATAATGTTTTTCATTTTCAACTGAACTGTTCAGCACCGCTCTTCTGAGTTAAGTACCTGCAAACTTGTGATTCACATTTCTTTCAATCCTTTTTGCATGTTTTAAATTTAAAGAAGATTATCACCTTGTGATGAACAAGATACTGAACCATAAATTCAAGGAGACTTTGCCATAAGGCAAGGAAATGGGGACAGAACTGGTCGACTCACTCCACCACCTGAGCTAAAATCACCCACGAGTGACAGCTGTCACAAAGGTTTCTTCCTCTTCTTCCTTGTTGAGTATCTTTTCCCTGCGCTCTCTCTCACAGTCTGTCTTTTATTCTACAATTCTCACCGCTTCTCATTTTGCCTGTGTGTGTGTGTGTGTGTGTGTGTGTGTGTGTGTGTGTGTGTGTGTGTGTGTGTGTGTGTGAGCGTGGAGTTCCTGATGAGGTTAAGCACATGATTAATGGGTCTATCTAACAGCGTTTACACTGCACTCATCTCCACTTAACTACACACAGGAGCACACACGTATGCACTCTCGGAGATACCCACATACACACACGCGTCAGCCTCTCCTGCACCTCGTCGCCCAGGGTAACAGTATGTAAATGATATGCAGATGACAGGAAGTCAATTAAGAGACCAGAGAGCTATGACTCTGCAGAACTCCATTAGAGAAGCACTGATCAGCTCTCTGACTGACTATCTGTTTTCCCCTCCCTCTGTTTCCATCCAATGTTATGTCTATTTGTTTGTGTGTGTGTGCGTGCATGCTGTGTGTGCGTGTGTGTAAGAATCCATTAGTAGTGCACTGATCAGCTCGCTGACATAGCTGTGCTTTGCAGTTGACAGGCAGTCTTTTTCCATGAGTGTTATCTCTCAACATTACTTTAAGTTTTTTATGATGTTCTTGAATAAAACATTCAGCTGTGCACACAAAAAGTGACAAAAACAAAATCTGCAACAAGAAAATAATAATTTGAGGACATGATTACTGGGGTTGGTTCTAAAACACAGTGGACTACACTTCACCTGGGTTTGGGTCTCAACTTTTGCGTAGACAGGTTCAATATTTCAAAGCCACTATGTGTTGAATGTGAAATTTCAGCTTTGAAGCCCCTTGAGAGGTAGTATAAAAACACACAGTGGCAGACAGGTATGCTGCATTTTACCAAGCAGCTGCCTCCATGGCTGAAACATGAAGCCAACTCTGAAGTGCCAAAAAGTGCAGTTCTTTGAACGGCCACTAGAGGCTGGCTCCGGAAGCCAGTCAATCTCCACTGACCCTCATGTTAAAATGCCCAACTTTACAGCTGAAATAAACATGTTTACAGCCTGGTACATAAAACTGTTTTGGTCTGAACAGCTAACTCCCCCCTCCATGACAACTGTACGGAGGGTTTATCTCAACTGTATACATTTTATGATAACTTAAAGCTACGCATAATTAAGGACAGGCCACTTTGAGTGACAACCCTCCACCCCTCGCTCCTCCACAGTAGGGTTGTCATGAGAACCGATACTTCGGTACCAAGTCGATGCCAACACGCAAACCTGTCGGTACCTGTTTTTTTCAGTACCATAAGTACCGGATACTGTGTCGATTCCTGTCTGAACTGACGGGGGCAGTAAATGCGCGTCAGTTGGTGCCGAGGACGAGCAACGACGAAGAACGCCTGTTCTCCATCGTCTTTGCTAGAAACAATGGATTTTACAATGCTGCTGGAGCCACGACACCTTGGCTTGTCGAAAAGTCAGGTAGTAGTAGTAGTCGTGTGTGGAGACGGTTGGCCTCATTTACACTGCAAGCGATGCGTTCGTGTAACGCTCGTAAATGGTCACTGTTTGCTCACGTTTTCATTTCGGCAAGCACGTTAACAGGTTCAAGCATTCACACCGCATCCGTTCTATGCACTGCCTAAGTCACGCTGCTTTCACGATCAAGCTCAAAAATAGAAGAGACACTGATTTTTTTAACTACAAAAAACACAAGTTTGCGTGTGTTGTGACCTCTCTCGGCCACCATAGACATCTCCCCCTTGACCAAGTGAGACCTGACAGGCACATGTTTCATGTACTTACCCATTTGTAGTGCTAAATATTAATTCTCCAAGCTTTGAAATAATCACTGGCGTGCGAACCTGTCCACCCTGGGCTTTGGGTCCAAACTCACTTCTTCTTCTTTGGGGTTTATTGGAGATTTGCAAACACGGTGCACTACCGCCACCAACTGTTCGGGTGTGGTTTGTATTTTGACGGGACAGCAGTGGCGACGTGTCTGTTCGGTTTTTATGTTAATACACGTGTGCTGCCGCCACGCTTGTGGACCACTTGCAAATTCTACGCAAACGCATCGCTTGTGGTGTAAATGAGGCCTTAGAGTTAAAGTCAAAGTCTGAAACAGTTTTAATAAAGTAGTGAATTTAGAAATACATGAGTTCTGTTTTTTGATTTTTATCGTGGTATCGAATGAGTATCGAGAATCATGGAAATTCACTGGTATTGGTATCAACTACTGAAATTCTAGTATCGTGACAAGCCTACTCCACAGTGCCAGTTTTTTGCTCAGATTTGGTCACTTTTGGCTCCAAAAAGAAAAAAAAAATCTAAAAAATGGCAATGACCAGAGTGCTGAATTCGAGTCTTCAAAACAGGCGTCCACAAACCAGTGGGTGACATCCACAATGTGATTTTGTCAAGTAGGATATCAACCTGCATCAACATCCCCATTGCGTTCCTGCACCAACATTGTGATCAACCAATCACAGCCTTCTGACATCATCAGTGTGCTGCTGCTCATTCCCTGCCCTTCTTTCAAAAAACGTTTCCTTTTTGGCAAATCCCATCATGCTGTTTGACATCATGGTAGCTCCATCCATTATTTTTACAGCCTATGCATTTAACTCAGGAGTTGGTGGAAGAAAACTCCAAAGCTGTGGTTGCAATTGTTTTTCTTTTCATCTTGTTATAAAGATATCCTGTTCTGATTTTGAGATGATTAACTTTAGTCATTTTCTCCCTAAAATACAGGTAATTATCTCATTGTTATACCCATAATCACAAGGGAATGATTTTATACACTGACTGAAAATAAATAAATAAATAAATACATAATTAAACGCCTACACACTGTGGCTTTATTTCCTTAGATAGTTGGTTGATTATTTGAGCATATGTCAAACACTTCAAGGGAAAATATGTTTTCTTTAAAACAAGTCTATTGGGAGTAAAAGTTATATTTTATTTTAATGGTAAATACAATACTTTCTGACATATTTTCACAGCACAAGTAAATTAAATGCCCATATTATACACACATAGATCTGGATGGCAGAGTTAAATCACATGTGGTTTTAAATGCATAATGAAATATTTGGAAGGTTAGGATGAGCAATATTGAACCACTGTAGACTACACAGTAGTATTATTTTGGAAAGTTGGTTTTCAGTGGAACTTTTCAACTCTCTAAAATATATATTGACTTTTCTAATTTCATGTTAGTGAAAATTTATTAACTATAATCCCTCCTGTACAAATACCACTTAATCTGTGGGCACACACTGTAAGATACACTCATCCGAACACTGACTTTACATAATGCACAAAATGATTTTTTGCTGTTTTACTTCTAATTAGTATCAGCAATCTGTAGACCTGAAATTAAATGGTTATTATATGGTAAACCACAGCAGAATTCAAATAAGAACTTTTTTTCAGAGATATTCTTTTCACTCTACTCGTTTAAATTCAATGCATATAGCCAGCTGTTGATGCTGTGCGATTATTCCTCAGAGATCCAAAATGTCATGTTGCCTGTGGATCAAAAGTGCATTTACAGATTTCCCTTTGACAAGGAAACCATTCTTGATCTGAATCCCTTTGGGCGACACACACACACACACACACACACACAACAAATAATTATATAATAAAAATAATTTTTAATTATCATTTCTTTAGCACAAAGGAGTGAATTTAGTTAAAGAAGATAATAAACAGTAATAAACATTTTGTTGTTTCAGATGACAGTTTTTTCCCTGAGGCCATGTTCAGCATCTCAGGGTCTCAGGTGGTTGCTAGTTCTTATGTAGTTCGCAGCGTTATCATTTTCAATTGTTGTCATAAAGTAATGTCATACCTGTTTCATTTCTGTGAACTAAGACGATCACAGTGATGTCTCTCTGGTGCACTTGATGATTAATGTACGCATAAAATATTTCAGTAATATATTGCTTTCTGTGTACATTAATCACTCCAGCATTACTACAGAACATTATCAAGGCCCAGGCTGGTAGAGTACCCTAAAGGACCTGCACAGCCCACATCTACCAAATAACTTTCTTCACCTCTTCTGACTTCACTTTTACACTTGGGGTGACCGACTTCTGTCTCCAACTTTAAATATGGCCTTGCATTCGTATCTGTCTGACCCCTTTTTCTTGACCTATTCTCTTTCTCTACATTCAACCCTCACTGCAACAAATGTGTACTATCCGTTTTATGACGTGCAAGGAGCATAAATGCACAGTTTCCAGCCACTGCCCACTGTCCTGTCCCTTTCAAACTTCTAACCATTTTCTAAAAACATCTCATCTTAAATCATGCATGACTGTACCTTCGCCAGTCACAGTCGGTGAAAATGGGTTGAGAGACTGAAGCACACCTGAGTCTGTGCTATTTTTCTTTCCCCTCTCTCATCTTTCCATCCTGTCCTCTCTTTCAGTGTGTAGTAATGAAGTTAGCCAAAGTGCTTCCTTCCCTCCCGCTCTCTGTGTATGTTCCATTTCATGAGCTCTTCCTCTTTTCTTCCTCCATCCTCTCTGTCTTGTATCTGTGTCCAGTCATGCAGCTGACAACAAACCTGTCCTCATCTCTGATCCTTTCTTCCTCCTTTCTATTTTGCTCGTCCTCTTTACCTCACTCCATCAACCCACTCCTTTATTTTTACCCTCTATCTTCCCTTTGCCTGTCTGTCGCCCCTCTCCTCATTCCTTTCCGCCAGCCTCTGTGTGACCGGTCATGCGGTTAACAGCAAAGGCAAGCAGGTAGTTGCTGCACACCAGGTTGATTCACACGGTACACTGAGCCTCTGACTTGCCCTGGTCTAGCACAGATACACACAGACAAGACCAACACTCGCAGGCATTCACCTCCCACCTATGGAATTTTTTACTCCCTGACTAATGCAGGATAGCAACCTCACAATTTTAAGATACGGCATCTTGCATTTTCACAATTTGTCCAATAAACTGCTGCAAAAATACAAAAACAGGTCAGCACTCCAGAAACTGATCCTTTTGTAAATTGTAATGGTATCACACATGTGACGTTTTGGGCACCAACCCCTTTTCAGACTTGAGCAAGATAAGGAGACACTACCCACAACCGAGAGTGGTCACCTAACAGATCATGTGGTAACACATGTAGCTACACAGAAACATAGTAAAACACACTGCAAAACTAGCGCAAAATTACTCCACAGCAACTGTACTTCATCCGTGTGTATTCTGACACAGAAGCGGACACATTTAAAAAGAAAGAAAAAAAAAACTTTACATTTATTGTTATTGAAATAACAAAAGTAAGTGCATACTGATAACTAGAGACCATCTCGCTGTGGGATCACACCAGCCACAATACAGTGATCTGTGATTTTGGATCTGTGATTTTGGGGGCGACAGTAGCTCAGTCCATAGGGACTTGGGTTGGGAACCGGAGGGTTGCCTGTTCAAGTCCCCGTCCGGACCAAAAATATGGAGCGTGGACTGGTAGCTGGAGAGGTGCCAGTTCACCTCCTGGGCACTGCCGAGGTGCCCCTGAGCAAGGCACTGAACCCCCCAACCGCTCAGAGCGCGGTTGCACCTGTGTGTAATTGACAACAGAGTGAAAAATTGAATTTCCCCTCGGGGATTAATAAAGTATATAAAATTAAAAAAAAATTAAAATCCGGTCCCACTCCTCGGACCACGCCCATCTTGGAGTCTGGCCTTCACATCTGTAAAGTTCTGTAAGCCAGGCCTCTGGTTGGATGGTCCAGAGGAAGGAGGGATGTGTTGTTACTGCTCAAGAGCATGAATCATAGCCAAGAGACTTTAAAGCCCCGTTTTCACCAAACACTTTTGGTATGGTACCTTTGGAACCAAAAGTAACCCTTCAGACATGCTCCTTTCATTTTATAGTTACAGTCTACATAAAACTCTGCACGGTATGAACAGTGGTTACAATAAGATTCAAAAACCAGCCACAGCTCAGCCCTGAGCAGAGTGACGATCCGCTATTGACCAATGAACAGACTGCAGTGTTCACAGCTCCACCTTTTAGAACCAGATCTGTGTGCTAGGTACCCCAACAGAGGGGGGACCGAAAATGGGGATGATACCGAACAGTTCCATTGATACCATCCACAACTTTTTACAGTGGAAACAGAAAAAAAGTGTAGCAAACTGAACTGAACCGCACCTTGCTGCTTGATGGGACTGGAAAGTCCGTCATTGTGGATGAGAGGAGAGCCAGAGAGCCAGAGACCGCAGAGCGTCTTCGAGAGCCACAGGGAGGTCAGGAGGTCTGCAGGGTCTGTGCCCATGGCTGAGTGCCCACCGTTGGCTGTCCTTCAGGGTCCACACCTTGTTTGTGGACTCTGACTCTCCTCTCAGTCACTCTGACTGCTTCTCTAGCCCTGGTAAAGCCTCAAGATTTTTACTAAAAAAAAAAAAAAATAAAAAATAAAAAAAAACTCTAGCATTGCCTTGCCCGAACATGGACGACTGATAACATCACAACTAATCACAGCAGAGCGTCTTTCCCCCATCCCTCTGGAACATCCATTCTAGCACCAACAATGGTCCCTTTCCTTTTTCCTAACCCCTGCTTCCAGCCCCCTTGCTCGGACATCACCCATCTTCAAATTCAACCTTCAATTAGATCCTAACGCCACATTCACTGCAGGAACATTGTATTGCATGACATTGTGCAGGTGTTTAATTTCAGTGATCAAGCATTGTCATGTGGGCTTGTGTTGTCGCACACAGGGTTGCTTGTTTGCTCATGCCCCAACACATCTTTGCCTCAAGCATAAAACCAAGGATTTCTGTTTGTCTTTTACAGGTAACAGCAGCACATAGTGTGTTTCCGTACATGAAAACATGAGCAGCTCGAATTCCCCCGAGGTACAACTCAATGCCCAAACACACATACATGCATGCACACAAACCAGTCACCATCAAATCCTTGACATATGCAAATGATAAAAACATATTAATTCTCTTCATAAACAATGTCCCAACACACACACACACACACACACACTAAAAAAAAACCTCAGAGCACGCCATAACACACAGCACACATGTAGCGTAAACACACACCTCAAGGAAACTGTGTTGAAAGCGCAGCCTGTGCAGTTGTGTGGGCTGCAGAACGTGTTATCAGCATCAGAACAGTTTGAGTTCCAGATAATTGAAAGGAGCTGAGGAATCCGCCTCTCTCTGTCAAAAAACCACACACACATCCACACAATTGGGGGGGGGGAAAACAGCTTCAATGACTTTTCCTAGCTCTCTCATTTAGTACAGCTGTTTCACTATATCAAAAAGATTTTACTGCACTGCATATAAGTGCTGAACAATTTAAGTTTAATACTGTAAAAGGCTGTTATGTATCACCAGGAATACACGGTGCTGGGAGGCTGCTAGATCTTGATGCAGGATTGCTGCCACACTTGTAGAAATACAAGGGTTTAAACTAAAGTGATTTCAAACACTTGTGGAAATGTGACGGTGAAAACAGCACTCAGCTTTTTTTTTTTTTTTCATTGTCATTTTCCATGTTTGTTTATATCTGCTGAGATTTGTTGCCTGTGTCTTTCCTTCTGTTTCTGTCCCTTTGCTTCGCTTGTATCTCTTTCAGGGAAGAAACTAAGTGCTGTCACTCAAACACCGTTCTCAAGTAACTTGCTCCTGCGTTATCCTCTGCTGTACTTGTCTAAACTGTAGTTACAAAATGTGGCTGAAAAACGATTTGGGCTGAGAGTTCAAACCCTCCCTGCCTCTGGAACTACATTAGTGTCCCCGCCGCTCAAGGATCAAACCCTGCCAGAACTTCCTCTCCTGGGTTTCACTTTCTTCTTCTTTTCAAATAAATAAGGAGGAAGAATGATTTTTGTCACTGTACCAGCTGTCTCTGAGAGGAGGCAGTTGTGCTGAGAATAAATGGAGCAGCGACAGATTTACTTAAATCAGCAAGTATAATAATTTGACAGCGGCATACTTCTTCACACATCACGCGTGCATTTGCAAATTGGCGTTCCCGGAATCAGAGTGGCACAAAATTGAAGTGTTTGTATTCCAGAGTGCAAGCAGAATTCTATTTTTTTTTTTTTGAACAATTAACCACGAGAGGGTTTTTTTTGTTTTTTTTTACAGTGATTTTAAACCAGCTAAGAGCTGTTCGTAGGCTTTGCAGTGAGAAACCCTCTCAGTTATTCTAGAATCACTTTAGTACAGCCTCAAGTGGATTATTGCTTTTTATGCAACAAAGGTTACAAATTATAATGCATCAAAAAGGTTCATGTTCAATTCATCTTTTATGCTTTTAAATCAATAAAAAATGAATTAAATTCTTCCTACTACCACTACCCACCAGCTTCCTTACCATTTTCTCATGTGAAAACACAACAGCTCAGGCTAACTAGAAAAAGAACTTCTATCCTCTCTTGTTGTTGTTAAAACAGCCTGGTCTTAGTCATAGACTGTAAAAATAATGGATGTAGCTACCTTGACATCACTATTTGTTTTCCTGGACTCCCGTTTCGAAGCTTTGAGTTCAGCTTTTCAGCTGTCAGTGACCATACTTAGACCAGAGTAGAGCTGTAAAGGAGTGAGGGGCAGATCTGACTGAGGAGACAAGCACAGCATCAGCAGACAGCCTGTCACTCAAAGCGGCCAGGCCCTTAAATATGCGTATCTTTAAGCCCTTATAAAATGTAAACGGGTGAGTTATATAAAAATTCACTCCCACACAGCTGTCATGAATGGGGACATTAGCCAAGAGACCAAAACTGTTTTTTGTAAATGACTGTAAACATGTTTATTTTTGCTGTAAAGATGGGCATTTTAACTTGGGCGTCTGTGGGGACTGGCCTCAAGGGGCCATTCACGGAACTGCAGTTTCTGGCACTTCTGTGTTGGCTTCATGTTTCAGCCCCAGAGGTTGCCGCTTGGTCTCACTCCCAGGGTATCAAAATACTGCTTGAATAGTGTCCCTGGTGTCACTATAATGATGCAGAGGACAGCTTTTAGCGTTCGTATGAGACATACCAGGCTTTTAACCAACTTTATTGTGAACCCATCCGTGTCATTATTAGATGCTCATAGCAATGTATGTAGTATTAAGAGTGTGTAAGTCCACAAGCACACAACTTTGACACAGGAGCTCACTGTTCATGTCATCTGTGAAACTAACAGTCAATGTTCAGTTATTTTATTACATCAGTTGTTTAGGGGGGTTTACACTTGTGTGGCAGAACCTTTGCTGTAGCCTACCCACATTGCCTATGCCGTTGTGAGCATTTATACTTATGTGGTGGTGTGTCTGTCACTCTGCAGATACACCTCCAAAACACTAATCGGGGGTGGAGGTTTCTGTAAAGTGCTATAAAACACACAATGAACATGGCTTCATAGAGACAATTTCAAACACAAGTACACAAATCAGCTTCACTATAACTCGCAGCATTCACAGGCAAAGCATTTGTCTTTATCTGGACACATTTTCCCCATAAATACAACATGCTGATGTTTATAGCACAAGCCTATGGCATTTTACATTGTATAAATTAGCCTAGTGGCTAGTGGACTTCTCTCTAGTCATGGAAAGCCAGGGACGACAGCAACATTTAACGAAAGTAATGTTACAAAATTCGGCTCCAAAACAACTCACAAGGTTCACCAACAAAAAAAAAACTTATACCAAGCACATTTTCCAAACAAATATAACGTTATTAGCACAAGCCTATGGCATTTTACATTGTATAAATTAGCCTAACAACAAGCGGATATTTCCTCTGCTCATATGAAGCCAGGATAAATCCCGAAGTATAAATCTCCGAAGGATAAATCACACACAAGACTTTAAATGCTATTTTTGTGGAGGCTTTATTGTCTTCACAATTCATTGTGTCTTATCTGTGAAATTAAAGTAAATAAAAGCTTTGTTTCTGCTGCGGGAAATGGTTTCAGCTTACAAAAACAGACAGGAGGTCTGCAGAGACATGACGTGTAGTTACATTTCTGGGGAAGTGCACGTCAGGCTATGGCTTGGACTACGGCATGGACTATGACGTAGGGTAAGACATAGGTTACGGCATAGGGTACGGCGTAGGCTCTTATGTCAAAGCAGAGCCTATGGCGTCGATTCAACGCAAAAGTATAAATTCAGCCTTTGTCAGCCACAATCTTTTCCTAACCTTAACCAATTAGTTTTGTCCAACCCTCTATGTCAAGACACAAAAGGCTGCCCATTATTATAATGCTGGGGGCTTCAGTATGAAGTAGTAGGGATGAGATCATGTTGTCTAAAAAGTTACATAGTGTTTATTCCTTTTAAACTAAATCAAAATCTAAATTTGTCAAGATGGCTATCAGAGTTGAGTCACCACTCAAGCCTGGGCTTAATGTGGCTAAATCTGGTTGGATTTTGACTGGACTAAAAGTGCAGGGACAACATCTTTAGACTTACAGCCTTTCACTTTCAGAGTTTCAGATTTGCCCAACAAACTCAGACTTGTCCTGATGGTTCAAATGGTCCTGTCAGTTTTCCAGTTGGCAACCATTTAGTATAACAAAGCCTTTACTCTCCCTCCCCTCCGTCTTTCTCTCCATCTGTCCCTTCTCCTCTAGCCTTCTCAGTAACTGCTCCCTTTCCTTCTGTTTCTATTTCCTCACATCTCTATTTTTTTTAAGTCCCGTTTCTTTATCGTTAGTGTACTTGTTTTTGTCTTGATTTAGTTCATCTTAAGGCTATTCATATAGTAATTGAAATGTGACTTTAATTCCCAGTGGAGCTCACCAAAATACAACTCATTGCACTGCTGCTACTGCCTTTACTAAAATAAACCCAAGGGAAGAGTATAAAAGACAGACTCAGCTCGGGGTATATTCGTGTGTGTGTGTGTGTGTGTGTGTTTGTGTGTGTGCATATGTCTGACAGCAGAGAGCAACTGGACAAAAGAGATGTAAATAAATATATGGAAGACATCTTAGAGAGTAAAGCAGGGGTGGATATGGAGAGGAAGGAGGAGAAATAAAAGCCAGGAATGAAAGGATAGCCTGGATGGATTTGTTGTGTCTGCATTGTAAGATGCTAGCAGACAGGGGCCTGAGAAAAACAAAATGATGATCAAAATGACTCAGGTGTTGTGAGAAAGTGACTGATGAAAATGGAGACAGATGCAGAGGACTGAGAGACGGGAGGATGTCGAAAATAACAGATGAGACAAGAGTGTATGAAGACAGCAGTGAGAATTAGAAAGATAGACCAGGAGAGAGAAGGCGAAACAACAGGCAAAATCTGCCTCGAGGCAAATTTACTAAATGATTTAAAGTAAAATGGCCTTCACCCTCTAATTTAGGGCTTATATCCTATTAGCCAAAGAAATTTTGTACTTTTACAATTAAAAACTCAATTCAGTCTCTGTGTGAAACTCTATCTCCTGCTGCTGTTTTATGCATGCAAGCAAAAACACATCCACTTTATCAAAAGTGAGTCAGTAGAAGCAATTCACAACCAAGGGCACAATGATTTGCCACATAAAAACCACTGTCAGATAAAGTGAAGAACATTGATCATCTCGTTGAGATACAATGTTCTGCTGGGAGACCTTGGGTCCTGGCATTCATGTGGATACCACTTGATGTGCACCACCCATCCATACACTGGTGCAGATCAAGTACACCCCCTCATTGCGATGGCACTCCCTGATGGCAGTGTTCCCCCACTGGCAGGACAATACACCAAGGACCACCAGAACGTGACAAAGTGCCAAGGCACTGACCAGGCCTCCAATTTCCCCAGATCCCAGTCCAGTCAAGAATCCGTCGGACATGCCAGTACCCCAAAGGTGCTGTGTCCATGCCTCGACAGGTCAGAGCCAAGTTCGATCCACTGTGGGGCCTTTGACCTGTCAAGGCATCGACACTGGACCTCTGGGAATGTTCTGCAATGTCTGGCACCAGGGAATTGGCTGAAAATCCTTTGAGTACTGTGGGTTGCAAGGTAGAATACCTATCTGAGGAATGTGGATGGCAGGTTGCCTTGAGCTCTTTTTCATCTTTCTATGAAAATTCCTGTGCAGTTTTTGCAGTGTGGCATGGTGCACTGTCCAGTCGGGGGGCATCTGCTTGGTCTGAAGCGATGTTTGGGTGGTCAATTGATATCCACATGAATTCCAGGTCCGAGGTTTCCCAGTAGAACACTTCATTGTAATGGGATGATCAATATTATTAACTCTGTCTGTCAGTGGTTTTAATGTTGTGGCTGATTGGTATATTTCTGCAGGTGCCAGGGGGTCGGTGCAAAGATTTTTGGGCAGATCAACTAAACAGGTCAGAGTAATGGATAAATAGAAGAAACAATTGCTGAAGGTGAACGATAAAGACTATGAAGTCCAGCTCCTGCCACTCTTGATAGTAGTTGCATGTATGATTGTACACTTAACAACACTAGTCTAAACACTGACAGTTCATTTGTATGAAAACAAAATTGGAACATCCACCATCATATAATTAAAAGTCAATATCCAGTTTAAAGTCAATTAAACACATTTGCAACACGAAGAGTGTTTTTAATGAAGGAGTACTGCGGAGGTACATTAGATAAAAAGGATGTGATTAACTGGTGTGGAGGGCTTTACTCTTCATGTTGTGCCTAATAATGCCTCGGAGCTTTTAGCTTGGCTTAGTTATTTAATAAACATCTTCAAGTCTGACATTTAGTGGCTCAGGCTCATCCTGCGACACATGGTCAATTAAACATGCTGGGCTCCATGACAACTGGGCACATGGTTTAATTTGTTTCCTTATCTATAAATGAAAATAACTATTAATAGGTATCACTTTTTTAAAAATATGCATGTCAAAACCAACCTCCATCAGAAGTCACTTCACTCACACAAACACTTTCCTGCAGACTATTGGAGCATCATATCTTCCACTGCCCACTGTTCAATAAAATATTCTGGGTCCCTCTGTGTTTTTTTCCAAAGTAATAGCTGTGTATTTTGGGGGGGAGAAAAGTGTCTTATTTTTAGACTTGGCATTAAGATCTCCAGTTAGGGTCACTTGCCGTTTCACGTGCTGCAATAAAATCTTCGTGCTGGCTGCAAAATATTACAGCAGGCATTTTAGTGCGGACATCTAAAACTCCTGTAATGTTACGATTGGCCTTGGGGACCTGCTTGATATTATTTCCCCAGCAGCCCCACCCGGCTTTTTAAACCACTCTGACTCTGCTTGTGGAGTCTATGACGGCAAAGGATAAATAATGCAGTGTTTCTTATAGTGCTCATACTCTTGTTGCTTCTTACAGAACTTAAGGTCTAAAGGAGTGCTTAACCACTCTGAGACACTTCAATACCCTCTCTTTTATAAAATAAAATAGAAAAAGAAAACATGACACCTGGCAAAGAAGAGAGAAAGAAAGACAGGTTCAGAGTAAGAGAAAGGACCCCAAAAGATGTGTATGTTTTGAATCTTTCTTTTGGTAGTGGAAAGGCCTGTAGGTCAGATAAGAGTTGAGAAGAGACTTCTTTTAGATCCTAGAAGTAGAAGCAGCTACAACAATATTTGGCTTTTGGGAAATCAATGCCGATCCTATCCAGACCCTTTCAACTATAAAAGTTTGAAGAGCTGCTTTGATGGAATCTAAGACTTCAAGTCAGTAATGTGTTGTAGGATCAGCAAAACTCACGGGATATCAGTCATGGTCTCAGGGCGAAACTGCAGTTTTATTACCCAGCTACAGTTACAGTACAAAATGGCACAATTTGCTTTAGTCTGCTACCCTTGTTTATTTATTAAGTCATGTCCCTCATGTCTAAATAGCAAGTGAAACGTACCTAAAATAAATGCAGCTGTGCTGTTGTGCAGATCGGCTATTCAGAATAATCTCAGATCCCAGCATGGGATCCGTAAATGTTCTGTGTAGCGGCAGAGACTTACTGTAACGACCTCCTCCCCAGGGTTCCCAGATCCTAGAGAGATTATGTGTGTGATCTCCAGTAAATGTCTGCAGTAGCTGTCACTGTATGCCAGCAGCATCTTTTGAACTCTCAGGATCCAGAAACACCTCCAGTTCATTTTGACATAGACAAGGTTTTCATATTGCGAGGTATTCCCGTCAGATCCTGAAGCATATAATAAATCTCTGCATGCACGTTCTGGAAATATTTTAATCATGGGGTACAGGATAAACAATGTATCAGTTTTTGCAGAAAACTATGATCTAAAGTAAAATAACAGAACTCATGATACTGTCTAACAAAAGCTTGGTACTGTGAACCAGGTAAATATACTTTTTAAATATAATTGTGCAGTGGTTCATCCATGTGAAAATCTCCGCCTCTCGAAATGAAAGAAGACATTGCTGATGAGTCTTATAAATATAGCCTTTGGAGACTTTGCAAATGACTGTAATTATTGCAAAATTCAGAAAAATTGAGTAAATTGCACAGCACAGACGCCTGCTGCTATGGATACCTATCTATGTCACCATGCAGAGATAAGCACATGTTAAAACTGGAAATATTCCAAATTATTTTTGTCTGATTAATCTCTATGTACGTATGTGTAAATCCGTACAATAACAGAGAAAAGAAAAAGAGTCATCAAAAAAAAGGTCTAATCCTTGAAGCTTCACCGTGGATGCGTGCCAGGGTTTCTTTCACGGGTTGTCAGGTTGTGATAATTTTTGATAAATGTACTTGGAACATGTTGGCTCTAATTTAGAGATTCTTAAAACATTTCAACCCACGACCCGTGAACCTTCTTTGCTCTCATCCAGAGACTCAGGCTAAAGCGCTATGGTAAATATAATAAGCACATTGGTACTCTTGTCATGTGTAAAAGCACCACAGGTAGGAAGCCCTAGACTGAAACGTATTAGAGAATTATTTATAGGGAGGCTGCTTGAAGCAGGTACAGCCTGGCACCCATGGGTGAAATGGTTCCCAACAGGTTACAACAAAGGCAAACAAGTGATGACAAATAGCATGTGGCACATTTGTCCATGTGCTGTAACTAATGTATTTCTATGTTAATGTAAGTTGGTCCCACACAACTGTAACCCTCATGTTAAGAAAGTCACTATGAAGCACAGTGACTTCAACAAGAGGCCGAGCCCCGCAGTGGTCCTCACCTTGCCTCCTGTAGGGTGACAAAACGTGCATATTGCAGTTACACTTTCATGAGTTTCATGCACTGTCACGGTAATGCCGAGCACTGAAACAACATGAGTACTCTCCAGACAGCAAATCAGAGAGAGGCTAGTCTTTGATAAAAATGTAGTTCACCTACTTGGAAATAAGGGAAAAAAACAGTGCAGCATCACTTGCAGATGCCTTTGGGGCTTTTCACTCTCTCCATTTCTCAAACACAGACCCGGTGACGATTTGATGGCAAGATCTCCTGTGTATGCTTTCAAGATGACTTTTTTCTCTCTTCTTTTGACTACCAGTGTCAGTCCTCAGAAGCTGATGCTTTCTGTGTTACTATTGCTAAAGATTAAAGAAATTAACTGTAGACTTATTTGTACTGTGATATTACAAAGCAAGAGGCAAGAAATAAACACCAATGTGTGACCTGAGCCATGCATGAGCTCAGGATGCTGTGATGTAAATAAGATAAAACAGTTTGTGTTATCAAGACAAGAAATTAATACAAACACAGTTAGCTACTAGCTTTGGAGAAATATGGTTTCTTGGCCATGTGCACACGATATCACATTGATTCTTTGGACAACCATAAAATGCTTTCCCATATAACAAAATCTGTCACGCAGTTTACTTCAAACTGACTCCGCTAACACACATAAAACAGCACATGGGATAGGTTAACCTTCAGGGCTTTCTGCCAGAAAGTCCTTTCTAGAAGAAATCTTTTCATTTGGACCCAAACCGTGATCTATTCCCTAAAACGTCAGGGTTATCTGGCTTAAAGTCGTGAAGGCAAACATGGATTAATAATAACGCTGTTTAACAAAATTATTAAATTCAGCTCAGTAATAACTGTCAAGGTTCAGAGACAAAACAATAGTTTTTTGCTCGTCACACATTGTTAGCTTCAGCATGTTTACATTGTATAAATTAGTGTAGCAGCTAGCATATTTTTTTTCCCCTCTAATCATAGCTTAAAGGAGAAGTCTGGTATTTTGCGTTTTCAAAGCCATGAAACTCACCGAGTGGTCAGGGGTGTTCGTTGATGTTCCGACATAAAAATCGTAGCAAACTGTGGTTTCCATCCATGTTTTTGCTGTTCATCCTGATTGTGGAACTATTTTTTCAGCTGCCTCACAGCCGTGTGTAAACTTCTGCTTGATCGTTCGTTTGACCCTGAAGCGTTATACACTCCAGCCCACTTGATGACGATAATGCTCCTTTACGTGGGTGTTGCCAACCGGCAGGAAACCATTGCAATGTAATGGGACACAGAGAAGAAGCAGAAGAAGAAGGTTGGCGTTGTATTCAAAGGCATCGTACTGCAAAGGTTGTTTACAAGCGAGTAATCCATTATGCAGTTGTTTAAACTTATTACAAAACTTTTTCGTTAGTTCTCGTTCTTCCTCCGGGAACGCACACAGCACTGTCGAGCCGGCAGTTTCGCTGAGCTAAAAGACTACAATGACTACAACGTTGTCGTCAACAACCCCCTTTCCATTTCCAGTGGTGGATTACTACCAACGGACAATGAGGATTCCTATAGAAAACCAGTGGATTAGACAAAATGTCAAATAAATCATCATGGAAACCACAGTTTGCTACGATTTTTATGTCAGAACATCAACCAACACCACTGACCACTCGGTGAGTTTCATGGCTCTGAAAATGAACGTTTAGGGTGGTTTTAGGACAGGTTCACACATGGCCATAGGCAGCAGTGTTAAGCCAGGCAGGGGAAAGCCAAATTCTCCGAAAACGAGCAATCGTCACTATTTTGGTCTTAGCCACTCTATTTCATCATAAACAACCCAGAAATGGGGCTCAAAGTGCAAAATACTGGACTTCTCCTTTAACAAATTACATGTAACGTTATTATTTTTCTTACTCATCGTTGCTTTAAGTCACTGCATCACTCGACAGGACAGCATGGTTGAATTTCAGCCTGCTTACACGCTTTTTCAGCCAAACATTGTTGAAACAGAGCAGCTAATGTTGCTTCAGAGAAAAGTTAGTGGGGTGGGATGTCTGTCCAGACAGGTACGCCATGTTTTATCTTGTAATGGCATTGTTTACGTGTGGTATGTGCTGTCTTTTGACCTGTATTTTCTCCAAAATACAAAACCTTTTGATTTATTCGTAAGTAAATAACATTATCCTCATCGTCTTTCTCTTGGCTGTTTGCCATCTGCCTGCTGCTGTTTGATGGTGACAAAGACTTTCAAAATAAAAGCGTATCCTAAAGATGACGATATGGATCGATGTTCTCACTTTGCTTTGATAATGATGGATCGTTGATCACTGAATTGATGTATGGATTCAGATTGACTGTTACGTCCCTCATAAGGAGTAGAAAAGACAATACTAGCAGGTTGTAGAGTACACAGGTTATTACAGGTCATGTAAGCACGTTGTCCAGTTTCCTGCTTTAACCTGATCTCACCTAGTTGCTCGTGCGTGTGCACTGTAAATGCAGTGAATGAGTTTGAAGCTCTGAGGTCATATTTTACATATCTACAAAAAAGAATAAGATTTAATATTTTCAGTAGAATAATATAGCTTTGATAGTGGAGCTTTGTGAATATAATACACCCTTAATTAATAAAAAACAGTCGTGTTATTATTTGCCTGGCTTAGAATGAGATTATTTTTTTACTTAATTGGGTTCTGGGCTGGGGGAGTTTAACAATTCCCACCACATAAAGCTCTACATTAATTGCTGTATTTACAGTTTATGTATCAGTGGCTGAGTTGCTATACTCCGCTAGGTCAGCACCACATAGTGCAGAAGGAAAAGACTGCCACTGAGTATTGAATAATGCATGGAATAGAGTTAAAGAGATAATGAGTAATGTAGTAATGCAACAGTGCATGCTTCTGGCAACATTATTAACTACAGGCTAGGAGGCTGCATTACTGTGGGGACAGCCAGACAGTCTAAAGAGGATTATATAATAGCACCAAAGGAGATGTGACTTATGCAGAGGTATGACAAAGCAGATATGACTAATGCACTCCCCAACAGGCAACAAGGCAGGAGCTGGCTGGGATATAAACCCTATGGACCTGTGTCCACCAATCACCATTATTTTTAGCAAGAAGTGCCGAACTGCTGCTTTGGGAGGCCACTACAGTCTCCATCTTTAACTGGAAAGTTTTTAGCTTTCAGCACCTACACTTGAAAATACTAAAGCACATGCTGCCTTCTCTGCTGTCAACAGCTTCTGTAATAGAAGGCGAGTGAGGATGTAAGACGACATCCTCGGAGGAAAGTATTCTTTAGCCTAAGGAGGAGAATGACACATAGACCTGTTGGAGATCTTTCACCGGGCCCAACAGGGATTTGGAGATTATGAGTAACACATAACAGTAATAACAGTGTACTGCTGGCTGCTTTTTATTCACTGTGGGCCTGAGGAGCTTTGGTCTAATTTTCTCTGTGGCCTAAAGATGGATTTATGTGCCGCTTCAGGAACGGATTCACTCACAAATAATTGGTAAATAAATGCTTCCAGCGGCAGATAAAAGGGAGAACTCGGAAAAATAAAATGCATGCTTTGTTTTTGGTTACATATCTCTGATTAACATGTCTTTCATTTGATAAATATTCTTTGTTCTCTCCCTCTTTGAACGGTTCAGTGTGATTAGAATACATATTGAAAAAAGCTCCACCCTTGCATAGATACAGTCATCATCAGTCTATGTTATGCACTGTAATTCAGGAGTTTTATCACAAGGTGTTGTAGAAAATATTGCTCTACTTCCTCTCCACCTGTGTTTTCTACCTCTGCCTCAGTGCACAAAAGATTTCCTGTCAGGAAAAAAATGAGAGCATTGCCCTTTACTCAAAACACAGCATGTTTTAGGGTACACTGCATTGTGATCTACTGAGGCGACCGTCCCTGGAGAAATTGGTGTCTGCGCTTCATCCCAAATATAAATTCTCCTTGTACGATGGTTTGTGCATCGCAGTGGGGTATTGCTCTTTGATTTGTAAAGGGGTTGAAACAAAATTCTGACATTCGGCAGTGATGCTTTCTTAGCAAAACTAGAAGTACCACCTAGCAGTTGTATGCCTCTGCCAGTCAATGAAGTTGCAGTTTACATCTATGTCTGTCCAGACTCATATGTAGCCATGACAGCTAACAATGCTGACACTGGGTGTTGCTGCAGAGAAGCTACAACTTCTAAAATGTGGATGTCTCACACACATCTTCAACTGAGCAGCGCAGAAGATGTATACAATCAGAACAGTTTCAGGGTGAGCACCCAAGATTAGTGTCACCAATTCGGCATCTGACCACGTCTGCCCTTCTGCTCCTGAGTTATGGAGTTCAATAAAGGCCAGAAAAAGGTTTTTGCAAGACATTATGATGTCACAGTGAAGCTGACCTTTAACCTTTTGGATATAAAATGTAATCACTTCATTATTTTATCCTATGAGACAGAAATTTGGTCATAAATAGCATATGAATTCTTGAGTTATGGCCAAAAATGTGTTATGTGAGGTCACAGTGACCTTGACCTTTGACAAACAAATTATAATCAGTTGATCCTTGAGTCCAAGTGTATGAAAACCATGACCATGACATATGACAATTTGCTTTGGTTCGGTACCTTGAATCCCACTCATTGGCTTCACTTCTATACAAACATAGGCAGAGTCCAGATTTTAAAGTTCAGAATTGTATCGAAAATTAATACAGACAGGCTAGTGAATGTTGTCACTCTCCAAAAGTAACAGGTGTAATATGATGATTGATTTGACTGATAAATGGCTTCTGAAAAACAATAGAGAAAAAAAGGATGACAGCAAAAGACATTCACCATTAATGTAACCTTAATGGCACAAATGAATGACACTGACATTAAACAATGGTCGCAACACAGTATTGTAAGGCTGTAAACAAGGTGTTAAAAATGCATTAATAGGCAACAATTGTCACAATTAACATTCATGAACATTAATTAACTGAACAAAGAACAAAGGAGATCAATTTCTGATGACTGCTAATGTTTTCTACACTTAGCAACACGAATGATAATAAATCGTAACACAAAGCGAGCATCCTGCATCACAAACAAATTAATGGAATTAGTAAATGGTGACGTGGCACACATACCTGGCGGCGTGCCAGTGTGACACATAACAGACAAGCTAGATTCAAAGGAAATAATCAGCTTCTTGGTTCCCAAGGGCAAACAAGACAGTAAAAGTGGACTCACGCGTACATTCACTCATGGCGTCAGTCATTACGTTTGGAGGATTGGATGAGATAGAATAACCTGAATCATGACCCTTCAACGCTTCCTTCTCATACTTGGCTGGATTCAGTGCACCCTGTGCATCCGTGCAGTTTATATAGAGTGCATAATGAATGGGAGCGTGCGGTGAGACAGAGGGAATTCTTCACAGTGTGTTTGTGCCAAATTTAAAGAAATTCCCTGAAGGTGTTCTTGAGGTATCATGTTCACAATAATGGGGTGGACAGATGCAGGGATGGAAAGGTAGACAACCCAAAAACATAATGCCTCTGGTCATGGCTGTCGCTGGCACACAGGCATTACAATGTCTGTTATCAAATCTGTTATCAGTGTATTGTCGCTGCTGGAATAACAAAAACAGCATTGAAAAATACTGGGGGCCTGACACATTAAGATACATCAACAGTAAGTTTGTCTCTTTCAATGACTCACAATAAGACAGCAGATAAGGAGATTAGGGGCGGTGGAAAAAAGTTTGTGAACATATTAATGCATCACCTTTTAAGTCAGTATTATTTATTTGAAGTCACGTTTCTAGCCTCACAGTTATTTGATCCATTGTTGGTATAAAAAATCTGAATTATTGAAGCTGTAAAGAAGCACCGTGTGCTTCTTGTATTGGCACACAGAATGGAAAGTAACCACTTGAACACACACACGCACACACACCAGCCAATGAGCCACACTGTATCTGAATAATGTGGATCAATGTACAACACAGTAGCCTGTGGACCAGCTGGTATTAAATCGCCCAATCATACCGCAGAACACTGACCAGCAGGCCCATTCATCACCCAATTATGGGCCAGCATGCTAACCACTGGCTCATGACTCAAGGTCTGTCAGGAGGAAGGAGAGCACTTTGGAAGCCGCATGTACAGATGTGCATGCCTGCAAAATATGCTTAAGATTACACAATGTGCACATCCATAACAAAAAAATACACACACTGACACATATGATGCTTCTGTGTAAAAGCAATTTGTCTTTTTATGTATCCTCCCCCTCCTTTACTCATTTATTTCTCATTTCAGCATATCCTGCAGTATCCCTGTCAACACTTTCCGTCCACATACACAAACACAAACACACAGCCTCACACACAGACATAAAACTGCTGCAGAATGAGTCTCCTCTCTCACAGTGTGACAGATAGTAGATCAACCAGCTCTATGTCCCCCCCGCACACACATTTTCTCTTAACGCAGAGCATACACACATAAGTTAGACTCCTCTCTGGCGGTGTAGCAGATAATAGAGAAGCAGGACCAGAGCCCCTTGCTTTCTACCTGCAGCACCGGGTCATTAAGTTACTGCAGACCCAGTGTGAAACGAGACAGCATGGAAGACAAGGTGAGACATGAGGGGAGACTAAAGGAGAGGGAGGACAGCATGTGAGAGGAAAAGTGGTGTGAGTGAGAGATAGAGACAATGAGCGCACGGAGGAGTGACAGAGTCGGCGAGAGACAACAAGAAACATAGTGATAGACAGACAGAGTTTTGTGGGTGGGATGTGATGAAGAGATGAAACATTCCACCCATCATTAGTGAAGTTGTGCCAGTCTCTGAAGCTCCCCTAAGGCCTTGATATGGAGGGTCGAGCTAGGGTCGCGTCTTTCAACTCCACCTGGCTGCTGTTTCAATCAGTCAGCAGTACATCAAGTTTCACTTTCCCTGGCATCGCTGCTGGGAACTTAAAAACACAGAATCCACTAAGCCATTTACGGTTGAGTTGATGCTGCCTGGAATCACTGGTTGAACACAACACTTTTATTCCAAAATGCTCTATATCCATTTTGGAAAACAAGTTCTGCCTGAGATGCACCAGCTAATATTTGGCCAGTGATGCTCTACATAAATCTCCTCTGTGCTTCTCGGTTTCTCTAACTCACTTTATAGCGCTTCACTAGCTTCTCTAATGCCTCTCCAGAGTGAAAGGTTGCTGGTTTGCTCCCGGCAGGACTAGCGAGATAAATCCAGGTGGGGAAGTGAAAAAGCTGCTGCTTGCTAAGACGCCCTTGAACAAGGCACTTAACCCCCAGTTGCTCCAGCGGGGCTGCTCACTGGCTAACTGATAAGCCTCTGGTCGTACTGAGGCAGCTTCCAGGTGTGAAAACTGTGCAAGTGTAGAGAAAACTGCGCTCCTAGAAAAGTAAGAGCATCCATGCACAGCAAAACTACACTGGTAGTTACTGTGACTCAGAATGTCAGCTGTAGTTTAAAATTTACTTTACTTTCATGTTGCTGTACCAATCATTTATAAAGAAAATAGGTATCCTTTGTAAGTGACTTTCAAGGTTCAGCTGGCAAAAACGTATCAATTCATCTAACTATATAATGATGAAAACTCTGTGTGTCTGTGGGTGTGTCTGTGTGTCTGTTCCATGTTTTTCTCCTCACTGACTTGGTCAATCCATGTGAAATGTGGCACAGTGGTAGAGGGTCATGGGAGGATGCAAATGAAGCAATATTACATCAATTGGCCAAAGGGGGGCGCTATAGCAACCGATTGAAAATGCAAACTTTGAATGGGCATATCTCACGCCCCGTATGTCGTAGAGACATGAAACTTTGCACAGAGATGCCTCTCCTCGTGAGGAACACGCAGTTATGTAGATTTTCCCATAACTTGCAGTTATGTAGATTTTCCGCCCTTTTGAATTTTTTTTGAAAAACACTTAAGATCGATCTCTTCCTAGGAAGTCTGACCGATCTACATGAAACTCGGTGAACATAATCTAGGGACCAATACCTAAAGTTCCCTCTTGGCAAAGTTGGAAAACTTACTAAAACTGAGCTTCTATAAGGCAATGAATATTGCGGAGGGCGTGGCTCATCACATAAAGGTGTATAACATCTCAAGGGTTTCACCGATCACCACGCAACTTTGTAGGCATATGACCACACATAATCTGAGGGGACCCCTCCATTATTGACCCCATCAAACAAAATGGGGGCGCCAGAGAGCTAATTTCTTATCTAGGCCTAACCGCCATATCAATATTTACTAAACTTGGTAGATATGTAGAACAGGACACCTCAAGGTGACTGGAGAAATTTAACTCTAATTGGCAACTGGGTGGCGCTATAACAACAGAAAAATGCTTAAAAATGTCTAAAACATGACCGATCGCTGTGGCTCCCCCTGTGGCCCAATGTTAGGGTTTTTTTTTCTAATTTTTGGTATGACTAAGTCATGGTATGGTATGCTGTACATAATCATGGAAACTGTCAGTGTGTCATTCTGTCAGTCAGTCATTCTGTCTGTCCCACGTTTTTCTACTCACTGACGTGGTCAATCTATGTGAAACTGCACATAGGCATTGAGGACTGGCATAGGTAGAAGGTGACAAAGCTACCAATGGGTATGGACTAGTTTCAAGTGACTAAGAAGTCTGTCAGATGTGGTGTTGAACAAGTTTAAAATACATACCTACACGAGTATGGGGCTTTAGTAGAGGACTGGACATTTAATTTGACAAAACAATGACATAATCCCACCTGTGCTGTAATGCAGTTTAATACTGATTACAGTTGGGCCAGTGTAAAAATGTTGAAAACACTTTCATATAGGCCAAACACCCCGTTTCCCAACAGCAAACAAGCGTCCAACTTAGGGCTGTCAAGCGATTAATTAATCTAATTAATCTTTTTTGCTGTAAAAGTATTAAAAAATTTGATTCAAATTAATTTTGGCAGGTGTGTCGTAGTAAAGCTGCTGGATTTTTGATGTAATTGTCCCCTTGACTTCTGCCACTGAAACTGGTCTACAGTCCATTGCAATCCAATTTGCAAGGGAGTTAGGAAATAGTAACATCCAATCACAACACCACTCAGGTTAAATGGAACATATGGCTTCTGAATCATCTACACAGTGGAGGGAACAGAGACGATGGCTCAACAATCGCACACAGGATGTTTTTTATCTCAGATCACATTGAGTGAGAAAGAAAAACATAATCATGATCATGATAATCTCCGGTACTAAATATAAACTTTAGTGTGTAGTATTCAAGTTGCGTTCAAAGGAAGCAACAGATGTTTCTTGCACTTGGTCCTTTATATAGTTTTACTCTGGATAGACTTACTCAGTTTGCGTCTGTGTGTGAGAGTGTGGCTTGACGATGCTGGGTGCCAGCGCTAGCATCAGAGTCTGCACTAGCTCGGACATCTGAGTTCGCTGCTCAATGCTTTGTGTGGAGGTGATATTTCAGGCTTTAAGTTCTCCGATGGTACGAAAATTCCTTGCTGCAGAAAACAACGGTGCTCCTATCAACAGTTCCATCTGGGTGTTTTTTAAATGTAAATATTCCCTTCACGGGGCCAAGCAGCGTCGTCTCGTCTGCCTCAATCGTGTGACAAAACCACAGTTGTCTTCAATGACACACCAGATCAAAGGGCACCACGGCATGAGATTAATCAGCGGTATTTTTATCTGTGATTAATTAATCAACACGTTATTTTGACAGCCCTAGTTCGACTATCATGTTACTTCAAGAAACTTCAGAGCTCTCTGTCCAAACTGAATCCATCAAATCTGCACTTTTGTTACGTCATGTTAAAAACAAACAACGTAGTAGCAGCTGTGCAACTTAAAAGATGGGTGAGCACTGTCTATCAGTCTACGTTTGTACTATTTAAACAGAAAGCACATGTTTTATATTTATAGTTAAATTTACTGGAAATGACATACTATATAGCCGACAGCAAGCAGCCCAAGTTTTTGGTGATGGTCATGTTCCTTACCAGAAACTTCCAGCACCCTAGTGATCTCTCTCCAGCCAGCTGCCACTTTATGATGATCTTTGTAGTGATGTAATAAAGTATTGTCTAGATAATTTTACATCCATTGCAGCGCTTTCAAAGCGAGTGACAGGCGGTCCAACATAGGTTCAGCACAAAATGGCTCACTGTGTCGCTCGCGGTTATTTAGCACATCTTTCGTTGGCTTCAAATCCAAATTGTTGTCATATTGGTGTGGTTTCAGTTGTCTTGAGAGACTAATTCTGCAATGTCTCATCTCGTCATCCAAGAAAACCATAAGAACTGTGGTAAACAAACACAACGGGCCATGCTGTTTCCCCTCCCACCTCTGCTGACATGTTATCTCCTTTATGTTGTCGCCCTGGCTCATATTTAGTCTGTTAGCTGACTTTTTGATCCCTTCTACATGTGCAACTTTTCCACTCTATTTTAGCATTTAATGTTATTCCGTAATTATGGCAAAACCATGGTCACAGTGGCCGCTATCAGAAAAGTTATACCCTTGCTTTAGCTGTGAATAAATTACTTTCCCTTATCCTCTACCTTGTAAAATACAAGAATAAACCTCTGTCAAGCATGCACGCACACTCACACACATGCACAAAATGCGTCTCGCAATCACACACATTCATATGCATAGTGCCTACACATACACACACTCAACAAGAAAGAATGAGAATCAAGACTAGAGTGTAATTGCGACCTAAATCCTGTGATTAGAGGGAGTGAAGCGGAGAGAAGCTGATCAGCTGATTTGGTTGATTAGCCTGACGCTGACGACTTTAATTCACTGCACAGAGTCAGACAGAGGACATGGCAGCATAAAGGAGTGTACAACTGTCTCCTGTTATTTGCAGAATAGCCTCTCCCTCACTTAGCCAGCAGTACCTTGGCAAAGCTTGAAAGAATTATGTGTTTTTGTACAGCGTATGTGTTTTTGCTTTATCATGACTCTGCCTTCTTCTAGAAATTAACAACTAATCGAGAGTGCTTTGTCCACATTTTTAGAGTAAAATCAGACATTTATCATAAGTACATCTGGCACTTCCTCCCACACACTGAACATTCTCAGTAGAAAAAACGTTTGCAATGCATTTCCAAACTTCCTACACAAAAGAGCAACTACACCAAAATGTATTTTTTGAAAGTGAATCTTCTCTCAAAAGACTCAGAGGCTTGAGTCAAAAGATTCTGAACCTTTCCCTCGCAGTAACCCCAGTTTCTGGTTGCGAAATTCTTATTTTGTCCAGATTTCCTGATCTCAAACTTCTGAATCCAACAGCAGCTTGACAGAAGGTCAAACCATGAGGCCCAATTCTCAGAAAGGTGCTAAACCCCCTTCCTCTCCTGATGAGTCTCTTGGCTCTGAGCGCTGGTGCTGAGGAGCTGATATGGCTGACAATTTGATGGAGAATTGCCAGAAGCGATGTTGCCCTATATGTGCTGTGGTGGACAAGTGAGAATGTAGTGCTAAGTATGTGAGCTCTGCCTGACTGCCACTGCCTCTCCCCGCGGTGCTGGAGCTGAAGGGCAGTCTTGTTCATGGATAGGGTCCTAATTTCAGAGCGGCACAGATCAAGCAGAGTGACTGTTTCCTGGCAAAGTAGCAGTTCCATTGGGATCTAGTGATTTTCACTTCCACCTGGACCAGTTCGGTAATTTCATGGCTTGCCTTGACATCAATTGCACCAAAATGGGTGGCGGAAGGCACTTAAGCAAGTCATGAGCATGTCAGCTCAAAGCACCAGCTGAGAAATGTGCCTGAATTGCCTGTACGGCTTCAGCCAGCATTGGTGGATATATAGTCCTCTACATGTAGGTTACATTTACCTTTGCTCTCTTGATATAATCATCCCTGCGAATTCAAGTGGGATGACAGTGGATAAAAGTTCTGAAGCTGAACCCCTTTAGGGTAAACATGCCGAACAGTCTGGAGACATAAAATCATAGAAATACTGTCGGCTTGTGCACAATCTGTCTGATTACAGCTGCCCCATTGGATGTTGTCGTGATATCAAAGTGCTTCCAGGTCTATACAATTACGAGCTGAGTACGTGGTTATCACAGACCGGAATGGTGCCCCAAATTATGAAAAATAAGACCCCAGTTGTAACAAATCTGAATGATCCTTTAAGGTAACAGAAAGGCAGTTTCAGTCTAACCTTTGCTATTTACAGGCAACCTGTGTCATTACAGCAGTGATAGCTGCTGCAATTACAGGACTAGCACCAACTGCAAACAACAAGGTGATCCAAGTGCATTTTTTCTTGTTTTACTTTTTTTGTAGCAGTTGATTTTGTGTGTTGTTCAGGTTTTAGATATTAAGCCTGCAAAATGTTTTTAGAGTTTTTATAATTTTGTTTGAAATGAAGGCGGAAACCCAGTATGACCTCAAATTACACACAAATGTAAAGAATGGCTATACAGAAAAATGTGTTTATTAAAATCCAGTTTAATCAGCATGTAATGACATCATTTTGTCAAAATTAGTCCGGCTGCACACTCAGTTGGAGAAGCAACCTCTTTCATAGTACACGATAAGGTAGAGGGGTTCTATGCCGTACTGCTTGGGATATTAATGTGAATGTGCATTGACTCCATAAACACAAGCACCACTGCTCTAGGGGAAATGTGTGATAAAAGAGACTGAGAATTAGTAAATGTTTTGGTTTAGGGGGAGAGTCTCTGACTTAAAGGATTTCCCACGCTGGAGCTGAATAAAGGAGGTAAACAGTTTCAGTTAAAAACACAGCTGAGGAAGAGAGCATGATCTATGGACTGTAAATTTTGGCACTTACGCTAAAGCCCATGGGCGATTCAAAAGGGCTGATAATGAAGAAGACTTAGTGTTATGTATATAATACAGCTTGTCTGTCACAAAACAAGAATATGGAAACAACATGGCAAGGCAACGTTTACGGTGCATGCATACTCCATCAATTATATAAACTACACATGCATGAGTGGTTTTCCATAAACACTTTTTTACTTTATTTTTGTACTTTGACTACGCACACAACCACAAGGCACATGGGACAGACTGTTGTGCTTCGATGAGGAGAGGAAATGTTCACAACATGCACCAGCGTCTAGAGAAAAAAGATTTGCGTGATCCACCGTACTTATCTCTTATCCCTTGATGACATTTGGTGAAAAACTGACAGACAATTCAAGCTGTCTAGATTGGAGTTTATGCACAAAGGCTTAACGACTTTATGCTGACTGTTTGAAAATCTGTGGTTATTAGAGAATACTCTAGATTTAAAAACTGATATAGACGCATGTACTTTGAAATACTTGACATTGCCTTCATTAATAAATATTGTGCATTGTGTAAACAAATGTAGAGGAGTAACAGCTGCTGTAGTTTTGTTTTTCCATTACACAAAAAGTGACAATGTGTGGGTTTGATGGGGACATCACTGATCAGTAATTCAGTGTCTGTGATGAGATTAAATTAGCCCACTGGATGGCATTTATTATGTCATTATATCCTCTGACACACTTGCCATACCGCTCACTAACAACGAGCAGGGTTATGGTCAAGTGACTAATAATTAAGGGCATTTTTGTAATCTAGTCAAAACCATTTTATCATACTGTAGGCTTGCATCAGAGGCTGCGTTAGATGTTCTCATTGTCCATCATTTTGACGGACAGGGCCATTAATATACTATCAAAATCTATAATTACCCCTCATTTAATTTTCTTTTTTTAATTGATATACAACAGAGAGTTGTTTACAAGACAAAGCTGGTCCATCTGTGTTGATCCACCCATGTAGGGTAAGATGATGTAAACACATCCAACATGCTACAGCACCCAGATGTGCAGATCACTGGGATAATAAATGTTTAAGTGCTTTGAATAGTGGTGGAAATAACTGAAACACTCAACACCATCCATCCATCCATCCATCCATCCATCCATCCGTCCATCCATCTTCAACCGCTTATCCAAAGCCAGGTTGTGGGGGCAGCAGGCCATCATAACCCCTCATTTAATTTTCTTTTTTTAAATTGATACAAGACATATTTGATAGTGTTTAACTTCCATCTATTTATTTTCATTTTTTGACAATTAATGTATCTAAAAAACTAATGGATTATGCATGTATAAGGGTGTAGCGCTGTTTATGTACTGGATCACACCAATGACACAGTCACAGCTAAAGGCCCTGAAACACCAAGCTGACAGCTGGCCGTTGGTCAGTGTTGGGTGGGGTAGTGAGAGTTGTCAGGTTCCCTAGTTTTTGCGGTGTGTCCCCAATGTTGGCACTCGTTGGCTATTTTTCAGCTGATTCAGTATGCTGGATCAGTATCAGAGACGGTGGAGTCCATCGGTGAATAAAGTCACTGTGACTGACAGTTCAGCTCAAAAGAATGAAAAGACAAATGGAAGTGTGGAAAGTAAATGGCTCAAGAGTCAAGAGGAAATGATACTGAATCAAACTTTTTACATAAGTTAAAATTATCTTTTAAGCCATTAAACTCTTTAGCAGAAATAGTTTTATAACTGTGTTATTGTTCACTAGATCATGGTAAATAGCCTTAGTTCTATCAATATCGTGTTGTATTGTTAATGTGCTAACTGGCTAACTAGTGTCTTGAATCTGTCCTGTCGGTCTTCCGGTTCCCCTTTCTGAATGGAATACAGACCAACACTGCCTGCTGGTATGGATATATTTCTTCTCACACAGGCACAGAATGCACACGCTGACTGAACATCAGCTCCAGTCATTGCGGTGTGCTCAGGGGCAACTTTTTGGCCACGATATAGGTGACATGAAGCAACACAACAGTCGTCATCCAGTAAAGCCTGTCGGTGCGATAGCTTAAGTCAGCTAGACAATGAGGTCATACACATGAGATCAAAGAAAAGATTAGGGAGGGGTCTTGCTTACTTGAAGTCACAGTATATCGCCCTCAGTGTTCCAATCTGTCAAAATGACGGACAACCTTCAGATATTTTTGGCATTGTTAAATCAATGCAGTCAATGACGGATGATCCCTGTGACAGTTGTTTTTGCTACCTCAACAGCTCTGATATTGTCTGGTCACCAGCTGAGGTCAAGAGTAGGGATGTGGTGCAACAGCTGGGTCCAGTTTGGATCCGGCATTGCAAACAATGCAAATGACTCAGATTCAGATTCAATTCAATAAAGCCCAGTACAGACCAAAGATTCGTGACGAGACAAAACCGTTTTAGAACGTTGCAGAGAAATGATGCAGCAGTGTGAACTGGCAGTCTGAGCTCAACTCAAGCCAGATGATGGTGTCACCTGCAACTCCACTGGTCAAATCACATCTGGTTTTAAAATATAAAGCTCGTCACCTGTTTCTACAGCTAATCTGCTTGTAGTGAAGTCCGCTGGGGAGGTCAGAATGACCGCAGATGGCATGTTCACTTGCTGTGGGTGCTCCATCCCCACCGAGGCCTCTGTTTCCGTCCTCACATGTGCCGGTGTCGGACAGTGGGTCACTGCTGAAAAGCTGCAAACAGAGTGGAGGTACAGAGAGTTGTTGCATAGAGATGATACACCATCTCATCTAGTTGCATTGATGTAAACCAGCGGATTTTTAGAATGTTGCATAGCGGCGCATTGCAAGTAGTTGCCTGTTTCAACTCATCTCGTTGCAAATCTTTGGTCTGAACTGGGCATAAGGTGTTCAAAAGGATTCCAATTAGATGAGCAGTTTCGGAGCTGGATAAAGATTTAATAAAATGGCCCCCTCGCTAACTAAGCACCATTGTAGATACATAGAACTTCCCTTTAAATACTCCACTCCCCATTTTGTGTCAATGGAGGTACTTTCTGCTGCCAGTATTTTGGTTTTCCATGAGTGTCAAGGCAGGATGTAAACAGTTTTCAGACAGTGGAATTGAAATAAGCGTGGGTAAACACACATTTGTAATTTAATGGTCTCAGATTTTCAGCAGCCCACACTCTTCCTCAGCCCTTGCAGTCAAATTTAATTTTTAGGTGGAGTGAAAACACAAACACTAAAACATGATAAAACAATGTCCCTGTTTGTATGGGGCTAAAACAAATGCATCTGACAATGTTGTGGTCTCATGGGTGGCCAGACGACGCAGTGCTGTGCCCCACTGATTGATTTTCAGCAGTAACATTTCTATAGTCCAATGGTTGTTACAAAATCAAATTTTGAGCCACAGTGAAATGCACCCACTGCAGAGCCGTGTCTCCGTTTTGTATGCAGCTGACTCTGGAACAGAACAGGATTTTCATTCAAGGGCAAACACACATTTAATATTAAGTGCATTCAAGAAAGGCTTTTCAGCAGACACTGAGCTGTACAGACCCTTTTACAATTTAATTTAATTAACTCTGAGGGACTTTATCAGCAGTTATTTCAACAAATGTTGCAGCATTGCTTTAAGGACTTATCACTGCATCATAGGTAAACAGCAGCCCAGTTTGTGTTCATCTGAATACAAATTCATAATAGTCTCGAGGGAATGCAGCAGACGGTCCACACAGTAGGAGGCTATTGGGCAGATAATTTGTAATTTCAACATTTTCATAAAAATATTAAATTAACAAGTCTGTTTTGACTATTGCAATGAAATCTATGTGTAAGCCAGCACTGCTATGTCTCCGTTTTGTAGCAGCAGTGCTTTCAGCTGAACTGACAACAATGAGCAAAGAGCCCTGGGACACGGACGATACGGGGTCATAGATTACTGGGACCCTGCTTTAATGAAGTGGCTGTTAGTGAGATTTGCAGCAGATAGTAAACGAACATAACAACTCTGCTGAAGTGCAGTCTCATCATTCTGTACATGTAAACAAAGTTAGTGTCTATAAAGCATGTGTTGTTAGCGTGGAGGTAACATGAAGTTAATGGTATAACAAGGAGATACATGTGCCCATTATTACACAGCAGCAGGGCACCATCAAAACACTGGCCTCATTTTCAGTGTGGTGTTATGGTGCAATTTTATGAGGAATTTGTTCATATGATGTCCTCTAGCATCAGGAAATAACTATATAAAACACACTTTTTTTCCATGCCCTGTTCGCTATGAAACAGCAGAGCGGTCGTAAGATGGTGGAAAGATAGCTTCAAAAACAAAAACCACAATCAGCTACAGGAAGTAATCTGCCAGGGCTCGGAGAGGCTGAGAACTCTGACAAGCATCCAATTGATGATGAATGGGGTGTGTGTGCGACTGTGTGTGTACGTATGTGTGTGTGTGGTGACCCAGCCAATGGGAGTGATAGCAGCACTGTGGATAAGGGGGCTAAAAAAGTGCCCCAACCGTAAACCTCTCAGCCATGCCACTATGGGCTTAGCTAGATCACTAGCTGGCAGCTGCTTTGGCTCAATGGTTTTGACACCTTTCTACGTTGACATCACAAAGGGAGCATCTACCTGAATGAACTCCCAGACATATGACTATCCCCAGAACCACTTTTCAAAATATTGTGGGACTGCAACTAAAGATTTTTTTAATTAGCTATCAAGTCATCTACCCATTATTTTCTCAATCACTTGGCCCAAGGTGATATCTTTAAATGAATCCAACCCCAACCAACAGTGCTAAACCAAAAGACATCTCAGTTTACAATTGTTGAAAACTAAGTAAACCAGCGAATATTCACATATGAGAAGCTGAAACAAGCGCACAATTAATCAATCATTAAACTAGTTGCCGATCAATTTTCTGTTGAGCTACTGGTCATTACTAATCATTACAGCTCTAAAATGTTGAGTGTTGAATGTAAAAGACTTTTTAACAAGACAACCAAACCCAAAATAGATCTTTCTGGCCCGAGCAGTTCTATTAAATGGATATACTGTGAATAAGCGATTCCGTGAGCCAACCACGAGCTGCAGCCAGCAGCTACTTTCGATTCTTCTTTGAGCTTTGATTAGCAGGTTAAAAAAAGTAGTGCAGCCTCGTTTCTCTTAACAGAAGAATATCTCCTTAATTGAGCAGTTTCTGTCCTCAAGCAATCTGAACAAAGCTGTCTGTGTTTCTAACTCTTCTCACTTGAAAAAACTTATCTCTGCGTATTACTGCCAGCTGGAAATCATAACAGATGATAACATCAGTTTGAATTTAGCATTTTAACATTGTTTCTTTGTTTCAGGATTGATTCAATTTTGGGTGTTTACAAATCTTTGTTATGCATGGATTGGTCTGGAACCAAGCGCTGTGTTGGCCCTTTTAACCTTTGGTATTTGTGACTGAAAGATTAGGGGATTCTTATTTTTCGGATGCATTCACATTCAATCCATTGCATTCAGTTCAAACCAGGGCTGTCACAGTTTGTTTATTCATACCAACCATCACAATCTGGTACACGCAGCCACACCCAGAATACACAGTATGTAGACTGATGCACGTAATGTGGACTCAAAGTTCACAAGCAAAACTTCTGCCCTCAAACTTCTAGCTGTATGCTTTTAGCAGCATATGCAAAGGTTAGCACAACCAGCAGATTTGCCTGCGGATGGGGCACACTATGGTGAAACACCAGAGCTGCAAGACCCACCTGCAGGTTCCCAGTCAGTTACAACAACAGAGAGAGAGAGAGAGAGAGAGAGAGAGAGAGAGAGAGAGAGAGAGAGAGTTGTGTATAAAGCAAGGCCAGTCCGTCTGTGTTGTTCCACCCTTGTAGGGGAAGTTGATGTAAACACAGCCAACATGCTACAGCACCCAGATGTGCCGATCACTGGGATAATAAATGTTGAAGTGCTTTGAATCTTGTTGGAAATAACTGAAACACTCCTCCAAATAAACATCATCTATCTAAAGCCAGGTTGCCAGGGCAGCAGGCTGAGCAAAGTTTAGACGTCCCTCTCCTTAGCAATGCTTTCCAGCTCCTCCTGGGGTACCCCGAGACTTTCTCAGGCCAGACACATTTTATTTAAATAAAAATAAATACATGAAAAGAAATGAATCCTTGCATTTGTTGCACCAAACTGGTATGAACCATACTGTGACCCTTGTGTACCGTTACACCCCTAGTTCAAACCAACTGGTGTATTTTCCTGTTTGATTTGCTTTAACTGGAGGTGTGTGAAAGCTGTAAATCCAGCTCTACTGCAAACTAAACAACCGGACCGGGCATTTATGAAGTTCTTTTGCAGTGTGAAAACAAAGCAGACCAACCAAAGGGTTTTATGATAGCCATTCTCAGAACCCATCGGCTGTATTCAGCGCCTGACTTCCGGCAGACGGCGATACAGCCTCTGGGGGCAGACCCCCGATTTTTTGACATTCCGGTTTGATTTGGGCGGAGGAGGCGAATTTCCGTTTCCGACTTCCGTTTATATATAAGTAAATATGCTGAACCATTGCGATGGATTCAGAGTTTGCAGTGACGCCAATTATGTTCCGCCTCGTTAGTTCACCGTATGGACCGTTTAACCTGGCAACAACTGCAGCCGGCTCAAACGATAATTTGGAAACCATGGTGACATATATGTTCGTTATTTGAGTTCAGGGATCAGAAAAAAAGGCGTTAAAAACATCACATACAGAAGAAGAGGCTCCGTTTTATTTCGGTCTCTACCTGTCAGTCATCATATATATGGCATGACTTCAAACTGAAGTCTTGACTAATAACGTGCATGCTGTATCTTAGTGAGTTCTTTGTGACATAGAGAACATAAAGAAACACATAACACGCCGCAAGGCCACACTTCTGAATTACCTTCGGATTGCCAGTAATCAATCTGGCATATTTTTGATTTGTGGCTTGAGTGGTAACAGACATATTACATGTATGTAGATCGCAGCAATTCCACATCACTGCAACAGTGTTTAATGGGAATCAAGGGATTTTGTCCGGGCCCTGAGGGGGGGAAAAAAAAGATCTTCTGACATGATGTTTTCCAAGATTAAAGGCAACAGCGATTTTGTGTCGGGCTAGTTTGAAGATTTAGGATCTGTGACTCCACGGCAGATTGAAATTTTCCGGAGACAGATTCTTAGTGAGTTTTCTCAGTTTGCCCTGAATGCAGAAGTCCCTGGTCAACAATAGCTTTTTCTTTTTTAGGTGGGGGGACAAAATGATGAACAACACTGTTTCATGTCACTTCAATCATCTTGATGGATCAAACCTTCAGTCTCCTGCCTTCACACACACACACACACACACACACACACACACACACACACACACACACACACACACACAATCATGCTGCAAACAGAAATTTGAAGGACAACACACTGGTTTTTAATCCCCCTCTGTAAAGATACAAATTCAAATAACTGTGCATGTGTGTGCATGTTTCTGTGCAACCTATTTTGCCTCAGCAACTCCCCCCAGGGTGTTGCTGTACACGAAGAGTTTATTCTTAGCCATCTTTCCAAAAACGGCTAAAAACCAAATGAAGCCTCCCATCCCACATGGCACTATGGTACATGTTGCATATTCAGTACATGAGGTAAACTAAGGGCTGTGTGTGCATCTGTGCATGCATGTATGTCTGTACTATTTACTTGAAATAATCTCAAGGTTACACCTTAGCTTCAAATGTTTATTTGATAAAAGACTCTTTGGTCAAACTGTAATAACTCAGAACTTGTTCTCTGTAAGATTGTTATGTGTATTTCCAACACACTAAATAAATGCCATGACCCCGGTCTCCATGAAATCAATATCAAAGCATTTGCATAATGGGGAAAGTGCAGAAACATCAATCGGAACATCAGCCAGTATCTTTCTCAAATTTCTCAACACAGATTTTTCTGATATTCTGTCACACAGTTAATACAAATGGGTTGCTTTGGTTCACATCAACCTCCTGGTCTTTGTGCATCAGAGAATCAGTGTGAAACAATGATGAAAATAAAAAGCAAATGTCAAGGAATCCAGCAAAACATTTATATAACCTAGAATCATCTGTGGGAAGATGTTTTGTTTTCTCTTCTGCTCTGTTGCACTTTGTGTGTGTGTGTGTGTGTGTGTGTGTATCAGTGTGTGTCAGTGTGTGTGTAAATGGTTCAGTGATATTTGAAATCTGAAGATAAATAAGCTTAGTTGGACAGTCGAAAAATACGGAGGAAGAGAGGGGAGTCGCATGAAAGAAGAATAAAAGGCGGTGAGGCCGTGACGGAGGTGAGGGACAGGGTGTTACAGGAGGGCAGGGTGAGTGATGGAGGGATGATGGAGGATAGGTGGGAGGGAGGGAGGAGGGAGGGTGGGATGCAGGGAAGACGGAGGGAGAGATGGAGGAATGATAGGATGGTGGGAGTATAGAGAGAAGGAAGAGGGAGGGGGGGAACAACAGTGGGAAGGATGGAGGAGGAAGAGTATGTCATGCGTTGTTTTATTCTCATCCAGAGGCCAGTGAGAGGAGGCAGATACCTGCTGATTATTCTGTTGTATTATCTAACACTAAAGACAGAAAATGTGAGTGTTGTTTGTGTATTTGCAGAGTGTTAGATAAGAGCTGCTGTTGATATAAAGCAAACATGCACACTCTTGTTACTCCCTTTTCTCCCCTTCCATTTCTTTCTCTTCGCCTCTCAACTTGTCTCTCCTAATTCTTCTTCCCCTCCTCTTCCTCTTCTGCCTGTCCTCTCCTGACCTACCCTGCCTTCTTCTCTCCTCACTTTCATGCCTCCTCTCTTATCCCTTCCTCTCCTTTCTTCACTTCCCCTTTGCTTTCATCTCCCTTCTTCCGCAGTATTCTAAACAGGATATCCTCATGCTTTGCATCCAAACTGCAATGAAGGGGGGAAAAAAAAAATCATTCTTAAAAGATTTCTGAACGGCCCAGTCGCCATACGTTACATAACCGAGCTTTAACAATGCATAGAACTGCACACACACACACACACACACACACACACACATTGTTAAGAGGGCGGGAGAGCGGATGTAGAGGTAAATAAAACTCCTACACATGAATGCATCAATGCATCTCGCTACTACCGCGTGTACATTTCTGTCGGCGCATGTGATTGCAGCACCGCCATGTAGATGTTCCCTGGAGGCAGACGCTCTCAGACGCAGCCACAACATTTACATTTCCTGAATATGTGGTGTGCATGTGAGTGGAGAAAACAAGGGGGTTACAGATTTCCCTGTATACCCTCGTTTAAATATTTATGTTGTCACTGTCACACTGTACATCCCACACATGAAGAAATCAGAGTGTTAACCGAGTGCTCTCCTCCTCTTTCCTTCGCACAGAGGCAGCTCAGCTTTGGGAAGAGGTAATACGTCTAATTTCATACTGGGTTTGTTGTTGCGTGAGTGAAGGCAGGAACGGAGTGGCTTACCTGCCATATGAGAATGAATGTTTGATGAGGTTGATATGGTCTTTCCACGCATTAATGAAATGTTCATGGGCGAGAATGGAGAGGACCAAATGAGCGTGTATGTGCAAAGAACCTGTTCTCATTCCCAGGGCATCAAAAACCACTGCTCTGTCATGCCCCTTGGTGTGTGATACTAATGCCAAATGCAACCTTTAGTATCTTTTTGAGATGTATCAGGCTTTCAACTAATTCCAATGTAAAACCACCTGTGGCGATACTTGACACTGAGAGCAACTTATGTAGTATAACAAGCAACAAAGTCCACGTAGTGTGGGAGGAAGCAGAGAGGTATGTGTCAGACAAAACAGCACTTTCACCAAGTAGAGCGCAGTTTGTGTCTCATTTCAAACCAAAAGTCAATCAACTGCTGATCAACTGGGATTTTCACACACAACCATCTCTAGGGTTTACAGAGGATGGTCCAAAAAGAGAAAATATCCAGCAGTAGTTCTCTGGGTGAAAATGCCTTGTTGATGTCAGAGGTCAGAGGAGAATGGCCAGACTGGTTCAAGATGATAGAAAGGCAACAGTAACTCAAATAACCACTGGTTACAACCAAGGTCTGCAGAAGACCAGCTCTGAACCAACAACACGTCCAGCCTTGAAGCAGATGGGCTACAGCAGCAAAAGACCACACCAGGTGCCACTCCTGTCAGCTAACAACAGGAAACTGAGGCTACAGTTCACACAGGCTCACCAAAACTGGACAATAGAAGATTGGAAGAACGTTGCCTGGTCTGATGAGTCTGGATTTCTGCTGCTACATTCAGATGGTAGGGTCAGAATTTGGTGTAAACAACATGAAAGCATGGATCCATCCTGCCTTGTATCAACGGTTCAGGCTGGTGGTGGTGGTGGTGTAATGGTGTGGGGGATATTTTCTTGGCACACTTTGGGCCCATTAGTACCAACTGAGCATGGTTTAAACACCACAGCCTACCTGAGTATTGTTGCTGACCGTGTCCATCCCTTTATGACCACAGTGTACCCATCTTCTGATGGCTACTTCCAGCAGGATAACGCACCATGTCACAAAGCTCAAATCATCTCAAACTGGTTTCTTGAACATGACAGTGAGTTCACTGTACTCCAATGGCCTCCACAGTCACCAGATCTCAATCCAATAGAGCACCTTTGGGATGTGGTGGAACAGGAGATTCACATCATGGATGTGCAGCCGACAAATCTGCAGCAACTGTGTGATGCTATCACATCAATATGGACCAAAATCTCTGAGGAATGTTTCCAGCACCTTGTTGAATCTATGCCATGAAGAATCGAGGCAGCTCTGAAGGCAAAAGGGATCCAACCCGGTACTATCAAGGTGTACCAGTGAGAGTAGATTATGCCCATGAGTACAGAGGGGCATGACAAAGCGTCAGGAACAGGGAACGGGGAACTGGGAATGAGAATAGGTCGGTGTCAACATGTTTGCAGTGTGTGACTGCATTTGTATTTTGGTAAATAAGTGTGTATAAAGTGTTCATGGGTGATTTTGTCTGAGTTTATACTCTGTAAAAGTCTGTACAGTATATTTAAGGATGCAAGCACTTTTCAAATTTCGTCCTACTTCGGTCTATTTACAGTTAGAAATGATCAGTCCTACTGAGAAGAATTTTAAAGTGACTAATCAGGAAAAACCAAAACTCAATTAGGTAACTCAGCCAGCAGCAACCAGTATATGCAGTGATAACAACTGGAGCAAATGAAATATACTCATATACCCCTGATGCAGATAATTAAATGACAGAACAAGCGTGTGTGTGTTTCACTAAGCAAACACTCAGTGTGGAAAACACATGACCGGGTCAGTGGCACCGAATGCAAAACAGCACTTCCCCTCTACTGTGTGTGTACTTTATCTTAGCGTGTGTGAAAACCTAAAGAGTCACTAGACACAGACAGAATGAATCTCTTGTGTATTTCTGTGTGTATTCTGCTGCTATGGAGAAAAATCTTTAAGAAGGTGCTCATGCATATATAACACGATCTGAAAAAAAGAAGAGCATACACAAAAACCTACGCACTGCTGGCTGCTTCAGTGTTCTTTTTACTCACTCGTAAAGGCCTGAGATAAACCAAAGTTCCTGCTATCCATTACTCAACTTTTGGCATACACTGATTGAGACGTTACATTTATGAAAAAAAAAAAAAAAAACTTTAACAAAAATATTGGTAGTAGAGTTTGGTAGGGTATCTCTACATCACTGCAGCAGTAAACAGTTTCTCATGAGACACCATCAGTCAGCATTTTAAATCGGTCTTCGTTTTTATCGTTGAAGTTTCTTCCCTTGGAAATCTCTCCTTTCCCTTTTGGCTGACAAGTAGATACAGCACAAATTTAAAAAAAAGGGAAAATGAGAAATGCATGAAATGTCAGTGAACTGGGTGCAAATGTGGTGCACATTTCCAGTAGTGGGGGAAGAACTCAGATCTCTGACTTAAGTATCAGTGCCAATACCATCATGTAAAAATATTCCACTGCAAGTGAAAGTTCTACGTAGAGATACAAAATTATCATCAGCAAAATATACTTAATTATTAAAATTAAAAGTACTTATTATGGAAAAAATGTCCCCTGTGACTGATATATTATTATATTTTAAAGATATATATTTTTAGGGCATTTTGCCTTTGATGGACAGGACAGGTAAGCGTGGGGGGGGGGGATGACATGCAGCAAAGGGCCACAAGCTGGATTCGAACCCGGGCCACTGCGGCAACAGCCTTGTACATGGGGCACCTGCTCTACCATCCTAAGCCACCAACGCCCCGTATTATTATATTTTATTATATTATGGTTACACGCATGTAAATTTCAGTGTTGTAGCTGCTGTAGATGGAACAAAGCTTTAATTACTAGCCTATATGAACAGTTGGCAAGTTTTGTCCCATGGTTCCCAGCCTGGGTAAAATTTACATCTGCTAAGTAATTGGGGTGAAGTGGAAGTATAAAGTAGAAGAAGATAGAAATACTTAAAACTGCACTTAAGCACAGTACTTGAGTAAACATTACTGTCCACCACTGCACATTTCCCGTTTGGCCGCATAATTACATGCACTATTGTTACATTAAAAGGGACAGTTGACCCCAAAATCCAAATTCTTCCTCTTATCTGTAGCCTATGTATCAATCTACATTGTTTTGGTGTGAGTTGCAGAGTGTTGGAGATATCAGCCAAAGAGATGTCTGCCTTCTCTCCAATATAATGGAGCTAGATGGTACTCGGCTTGTGGTGCTCAAATTGCCAAAAAAAAACATCTGAGGAACTCAACAGCCAAGTTTCTCAGCAGAAATCATGACCTGGAGGCCTCATTTCTAAACACTGCATGCGCACAAAATGAGGCCTCAAAGAAGCGTATGCAACTTCCCACGGAAAAGTGGTGATCTATAAAAACAGACTTGATGGGAGAAACTTTAACCCATGTTTACGAACATTTGAATCTATTGTGGAAGCCTGATTTTAGAAACTGTCAAATATTTTTTGGCGCACGCCATTTTTGGCTTTTGTCCATACATGCATTTTTAGTATAGATCCTACACACTGTTTTATAAATAAGACCCCTGGTTACTCAGGATAATCCACAGACCTTGTTGTGAGCAGTTTCATGTTGGACCTATTTCCTCTCTACCCAACAACACCCACCTACCGTACCACTGCACAAAAAGGAAGTGGGCAGGTACTGCCAGCTCACCTACCACTGAGCTAACTGATATTCCAGCTCATCCGAGAAGAAGACAATTAATTCTGTAACAAGCATCAGTCGCTTGTCCATGAGTAGATGCACATCCTTCTGTGCGCTGATACGGTTGGCTTGCGTAGCTTCCTGAATGAAACATCTCACAACAAGGTCTGTGGATTATCCTGAGTCACAAGGTCATGATTTCTAGAAAGAGACATTGCTGCTGAGTTTTTGAAATGTATTTTATGACACTTTAAGCACCACAAGCCGAGTGCCATCTATTTCATCATAATCGAGAGAAAGGCAGACATATCCGTGGTCGATATAGCCACTCGGCAACCCACACCAAAACAATCTAGATTGATGAATAGAACAACAGGAAAGAGGAAATTTATATAATATTTATATATATATTATATATAATATATATATAATATTTCTGATTATAGGGTGAACTGAAAAATACAAAATACAGCAATAAATAATATGAGCATGCAAAACTGAAACCATTCAGATCTTTCAGTATAAATGTAGAGCTCCAGTGATTAGTTGTTAAAGTGACTTGTAACTCTCGGTCCAATAAATATATAAAACGATAAGAGGTACACAATTCTGGGGACTCAACGACTTCATAAATATTTCAACAGTGTGAAGTGATATATCATTTAATTATATATTTAATTACAATATATGTGTTTATAGTTACATTTACAAAGTCTAATATTCCAGATAACCATCATTTGTACATTTCAAAACACCCTCCGCCTGGCAGACATTAATGCCATTGATGATGATGTTATGCAAATAGTTTTTTTATCAGAGCTAATGCAAGTGCTCCAGGGCACATTTTCATAAAAAGAAGGCATATGAATTCTGACTACTGTTATAAAAGAGGTGAAAATGATATTCAAGTTAATTTAATTATACGTGATCAGGGCCAAAGTCTTTATTCTACAAGATGAGTAGTAATATTTTGTCGGACTTTGTTCAGGGTGGGTGTCAAGATGAGATCTCCTTTGCCCATCTTAGCTAGGTCTAGCCTTTTAGGCCGTGTCATCTCTGTGTTATGTGTCAGTGAAAGGATCGACAAAAAGGGCACTTGGGTACAGTCTTCTGTGCTTGCTCTTCATCCCTTCGGTTATGAGCTTGGCTATGATTTTTAAGGTTAGCTGGCTGCATCTAGCATGTTTCTTACATAATACAGCTTCCAAATCATTTATAGTGCTCCTTGTAGATGCCAAAATATCCTCTAATAGCTTGTTTGTTTCTTCGGCGATCTATATGATCACAGTGTCTTAAACCCACCTTCATCCCCACATGAAAGCCAGCCTACCGGCAACACTGCCATTTCTGAGCCTCTACGCATTTCTAAAAAGGTTTTTGAGGAGGCAGTGAACCGGGTTAAGGGTGAGCTGTAAAGGATAATATAATGGGATAGACATGCCTGTTCTGTTTGATAACCATTTTAAGCTCTGTTTTTTTTTTCCTTTACCCATGATTCAGGGATTCATTGTGTTTCGTGTGTGTGTGATGTGTTTATTCCCAGGTTCTTTGCCACGTGTCTGTCCACCACCTTCGGATCTGGCAACTATTCCAGATGGAGCTATGAGACAGAAACAGAAGACTCACTGAAGCTGAAGGTCAGAAAAGATACTTTTTAATAATGGGTTAAGGAAAAACTGAACAAAATGTTATGGTTTGTAAGTTGGTTGCCTGGAGTGAGAATACACGTAGAGGAGATTAAAAAAGTTAATGATCCTTCAGTCAGCAACACTCATCATTATGTTAAATATTATACAGTTGTATACAGCTCTCTGTATGAATCCAATCAGCTTGCACACACAGGCAACAACTGTCATAATTAATATATACTTGAACAAGAGGAGATCATGATGGTGAAGGGTGAGACCAGCACAACAGCGTGGAGCAGAACACATGAGGAGAATAACATATTGGCAGCTTACAACACCATGTTGAGGTGTCAAACATGATTACAGATTGGTTAGATCAGCTCGCGGTCAGGTCCTAACTTAAGTGCCTGCCATAACTAACGCAAGCTTGATTTGTGAGGAAAGTGGGTCAATGCAGCAGCGGAAGTAACAGGATAGAGCAAAGAAAAACAAAGAACAACCATAAAAATAGAGCAGAAACATAAATAGCTAAATAAATGTGTACTGTATTATTCAGTTTTGCATATACTGAAGAAGAAATCTACCGTATCAAACATATAGAAAGTATAAAGCATGTTGAATTTAAGTCCTTGTGGAAAAGTGTGAAATGGGTGGAACTGTTAAAAATGTCATCAGGCAGTGCAGCCAAAATTTGCTATGAAACAGATTATTACAAAGATGCGTGAAAATGCAAAAGATGCAAATATCTTATATCCATTCAAGATAAATTAACTTTATCCACCCCCAGTGGCTGATTTAAACTTCTTTCATCAAGCAGTTATCATGGTAGTGTGATGTGGAGTGCAGAGTTTTATACCGAGTAAAGTAAGTGATTAGATCGCATTACACCACGTATTCACTGCATGTGTGTGGGTGCCCTAAAATCATCACAAATTAGATCCTGAAAGCTTCCAAAATGTGCCTCGAAATGCTCTGCACCCTTTACCACTGATTTACAAAAAAACAGCCACGTTTGCATGTGGCGACATATTTACAGAAAGCAGAGAAGAAAGCAATGCAGAAATGTCTCTATATGCAAACTAAATCCAGCGTACTTTGAAGACAGTGCAGTGCTGGCACCCAGCCCCTGCAGCACCCTCCTAGCTGGCTGATGCTGGCACCATTTGGACTGTTGCTCAGGAGAAAAAAAAAGCCACAGCAAAATCCATTTTCAGTCGCTACAAAATAAAATAAATAAAGTTGAAAATGTTGGCCTGAAGACAAAAAGTGGAGTAGGTCAATAAAATGCTGTGAAACAGTTAAGGTCAGGGACTGGAGCAGATACCTGTGGTGTACAGTGACACCTATTGTACACTGTGAGACACATCGTGTACAAGCTCTCACACACACGCGCACACACACACACACACACAGACGGCAACAGCCTACAGACACAAACACACACAGAAATACACACATGCAAACTTGCTGTAATACTCACTGGGTGACGCAGCCAAAAACCCACACACTTAGAATGTTTAATGCCTGTGAACAACTTTCTAAACTTTCTTTTTATTCATAAATGGAATTTCAAATCACTGCCCTAATTTCCCTTCCCTCTTCTTTCCTTTTCTGGCTCACTCGCTCGCGTCTCTTCTCACACTTGCAGTTGAAATGGAGATTGTGTTTTCGCAGCAATGCAGAGCAGACCTCCTTAAAATTGGCTCTCTTAATAATTCAGCATTTGAATAAAGCTGGAAATCCGAATGTCACTGAGTGTGATTGTGTGTATAAGTGAGAGTGAAAGACAGCTTGTGAAAAGAGAGAGGGGAGGACAGGGGGGGAGAGGCGGGGCAGGGGAGAGAGGCAGGAGCGAGCGAGGCTTGAGAATGAAAGTAGAGAGGAGAGAAGAGCAGGAGAAAGTGATAAAGAGAATTTAGAGAGGGGTGTAATGGGGTTTGAAAAGCCTTTTAACATTAGCACTTACGGGCTACTAAGACTGTGTGCAAGCATGTAGATAGTAGGGAAGGCTTGAGTGAGTGTGTTTTTGTGTGTGTATGTGTGTGTGTGAACTGTAGACTGGATGTAGCCTACACAGTGTTAGACAATTTCCTCATGACAATCCACCTCTCAGTTATCTCCCTGACCTCCAATCCTACTTTTCTACATATGCTTATTTTGACTGGTACATAGGATGTCTAATGTTTAAAGGAATACTCTGACAATTTAGCTATCTTGCTGAGATTTAGATGAGATGATCCTTTAAGAACCATAAGATAATGTTAACGTGTGATGCAAGCTGTTTGTCACTGTGTGTGTGTGTGTGTGTGTGTGTGGGCTGACTCTCAGTAGCTGTCCCCAGGCCGGAGCTCACGCTCCTGCAACAGTAGTCTCATGATAAACAACAGCAGGGCTTGGAGGTGCTGAGCAAAGCAATAACACTGAGTGCAGCTCTACAATGAGATATGATTTTACCGATTTTAAATAGTTAACAAGGTATAATGGGTCGATACCAAGGTGGATACCAGGTATCAGCCAATAGCCAATATCCATACTGATGTTTTTACATGGTTGTATAATTTGTTTTTGCTGTTCCCCCTTTCGTGCCAGCTGTAACTTAGCTGTTATAAAGTCAAAAGCCTTTTCAGCATATATAATATATGATAATTTCCTCTCTCATATCTACACATTTTTCAGTTTAACAGCTGTATTTATTCAAGTTTCTCACCAAAAACTGTATTTTACAAGATTACATTTGAACACATCATGATCAGGTTATAATTTACCTTCACTCAATACAAAATTTTCCTGAGAAGAACTTAAAGGCATCAATTGTAACTTAATGCAACCTCCATGAGCTGTTGGTGGCGGTCACCGGCTGCTTAGCGCTAACGTTAACTAGCTCTTCTCCTGCCGAATTAGCCAAAGTTTGTTGTTCACAATGTGGCATTATCAGGGAAACAATAATGTGCACCCTCCGACCCAATAATATTGAGCTTGCTGCATCCCTTTATCCCAAATGTGTCCCTGAGGAAGATCTCTGTTTATCTCACACACGTTTTGTATTGTCCCCAGGACAACGGGATGCCAGCTGCTAACATTAGCCATCTCATCGCACATCAGTGGGATTACACAGCCCATTGGCAAAACAGTCATTGTAATCTTCTTGAACCTGCTCATTTAACTTTGTGGCTGTTAGTCTGGAGCCCTGTTTTTGTGACACGACAGAAAAACCTCGGGTCACTGCCATCGGTGAATGACATGGTATTTGCCGATAGGCCGATGGTAGTCCACAAGGCCAATATCAGCCGACACCAATGTTCAGCTGTTAAACTGGTGCATCCCCATCATGTACCCACGTCCAAACATAATACCAGCATCTCTAAAGCTCAGATGTTTAAACATTACATTTGGTTAGAGGCTTTGGTAGGGGTGTTTGTTACCCCAAAGCAGAGTTCAAAGTTAGCTAGTCCGTGGTTTTAGCTTCATATTTATAGTGCTTTTATTAGAGCAGTATCAATCTCTAACTCTCAGCTAACAAAGCACATATGTATATCTTCCAAAATGCCCTTTATTATTGATACATAAATATGGAAAGATGGTACCTGTTCTAACTGCATTCGTATAATTCATGAGGAGAAAGTTGATGTGCAAATTCAGCATGCTTGTCTTTCTTTGTGCATGTGTATACACATGCCTGCTGCACGCCACCACCCAAACACACGAGTTTGTGTGAAATTTATGAGACTATGTTTCAGACACATCTATGTGGTGTTGGTGTGCCTCTGTGGGTACCTGTGTGCAGCCGCTCTTTGAGTGTGTATTCAGAGGAGAAGGTGGTGTGTATAAAGGCTTCTTTTTCTGTCAGACCACAGTAAAACACAGAGTGTGTAGTGGCGGGCTATAGCTGGGTTTAACTGAGGCGTGCAGAGTGTAACAGCATTCAAGCTGTCAACCCAGTTCACTATAAGGGAACTGAACTAGACAGAAAATCAGAAACACACCATTCTCCACTCCAAAAGAGCCTGTGTTTTAACGCTCACACTGACGGCGCTCTGAGCTCAAAGAGGCGGGTGCAGGCTGTGGGTGGGCTGGCCTCCACTGAATTTCAAATTGATTTGACAAACAACAATAGAGTTGATGTGGCATTTTCAAATGTAGGGCAGTCATTTCAGCACACAGAAGAAACACAGAAGGCAGCAAATACAAGGCTGAGAGGAGTATATTGAGATGGGTTGTTCAGTGGGATGGTGGTTTCTGTGTGACGAAGAAGTGATGTGTCAATAAAAAAAAGGGGGGGGGGGGGTGGAAATACCATTCATTTATTATCCAACCCTGTTGTGGCATATTTTCCTAGGCTCAGTTCTCACATCCAAGTGAGGAAACCAGCTAAACTCTGTCTGCCCAGGAATTATCTTTGTACTGGATGATTGATTCTGCAGCTCATGATTTACATTCAATGCCAATGTTTAGTGCCAGTGCAGGAGATGCTGTGGTTTGTCCTTCAAGGCAAAATTTGAAGGCATGGATGGGGTGGTGAGTACAAGTATTAGACCGCAATTCGAACCAAAAGTAGGGCAGGGCAATATATCAGTGTTATCGTCATATTGTAATGTGAGACTACATGTCATCTTAGATATCATTATATCGTAAATGTTGTCTTTTCCTAGTTTTAGGGACTACATTACAGTAAAGTGATGTAATTTTCTGAGCTTACTAGACAGTTCTAGCCCTTCTATTTTTTGCCCCTACCTGGCTGCACGGGGTGCAGTGGTTAGCATTGTCACCTCACGGCAAAGTTCCTGGTTCAAGCCCAAGGTGGCAGGTTCGAACCAGGGGTGGGGGAGCCCTTCTGTTCTCCCTGTTTCAGCATGGGTTTTCTCAGGGTACTCCAGCTTCCTCCCACAGTCAAAAGACATGCAGGTTAATTGGTGACTCTAAATTGCCCGTAGGTGTGAATGGTTGTCTGTCTCTATGTGTCAGCCCTGTGATAGTCTGGCAACCTGTCTAGGGTGTACCCCACCTCTCGCCCAATGTCAGCTGGGATAGGCTCCAGCCCCCCCACGACCCCTAACAAGATAGTCAACCCTACTATATTGTAGCAATATCAATATTGAGGTATTTGGACAAAAATAATGTGATTTTTAATTTTCTTTACATTGCAAGTACTTTTAAATGTCTGACCTTGACCAAAGCTGTATCATAGTCATGTAGATTTGGTAGAAATTAACATTAAATCAGACTCAATGTCAAAAAAAGTCTGGGTGCACTCAGGGCATCTAAAGAACATAGCCTTTGAGACTCTTCAGTGAAAACTTAAAACTTGTTTAGATGAGTAATCCATCGCAGTGAGCCACGTTTCATTTTATCGAAGTTGGATAAAATGGATGGATGAATTAATTGATCAATACAGAAATCTTTGGAAAATTTGGAAAATTTCAAAACTAAACTGCTGGGTGATTCATGGTGATAAAACAGGGAATTTGTGTGGATGTACAAAGCTTGAAACACAGAGTACAAAGTTCTTTACATTAACACCGAACCAGCCCTCCTCTAAGTCACAACTCCTTAAAGCCTCTGTAAAACTCCTTAAAGTTTGTTTCCCATCCCTGCTGTGCATACTTCACAGTATTCAGCAGAGTGTCAACATATTTAATTTGAGAAACAACTGTGACGAGTGGAGAAGCAATTATAGTTTTGGATTTTGTGGAAAAACGTCAACATTAAAGAGCAAAGAAAGTGGCAAATGAGAAGCAACTTCTGAGAAATGTATATTCAGTTTTACAATCATGGCTTAAGCAATTTAATTCAAGTATTTGAAATTTAAATTCAAGCTGGATTTTCTCTGTAGCAGCAGATAGTGTACGGCAGGGCGACTGTGGAAGCGTAATAACATGGCTGTACTGTAAAGGCGGTGCACAGGACACAGCACACTGCCCGTCTTTAATATTGATGGACCCTTGACTCCTCCAAGTGTGAAGTGAATCTGCCATGAGATAATATTATTACCACACTTAACCCTGAGACCTTTGACCTTTCTCACCTGGTATCTGATGATTTATTCATTCACATGGGAAACTGTCAGACAGGCAGACAGGAAGGCAGATTAAATAGGGAGAGGGACAGATGGCTTAGAGAGACAAGTAAACAAGCAGACAGAAAAACTGAACGACAGAAGACAGTGCTGTAAGCTAAGAGAGACAGAGGAATTAGATAAATGACTGAACAATGGCAGCTTTGACAAGTTCTGAATTTGCAAAATCATGCAAAAAGCCAGACTGACAGAGCAGTAATGGAAGTGGAGTATGGGATATGAAAACCACTAAAACATGTTGACTTGTAAGTCAAAATGAGATCACCTCAGACAGTCCCAAAGAAATGGCTGAGCCCTTGAATCCGTCCAGTAAATGGGCCGTTCCCAAATTTACTTTACTCATATCAGCAAATACAGACTGCCTGAGAGAGACAGGGGCTACACAGGCAGTATCATTGTCTTTCTCACAAGTGGTAGTGGGCCTGGTGGCTCTTTTACTGACGCGAGCTACCTCTTGGCTAGCAATGTTGGCAGTATCTTTATCCTCTTGGCTACCGTTCGCCTCATCTGCTGAAAGCTGAATGAAAAAAGTTGGTCACTGCATTATTATTTTGGCTGTAATGCCCTGGCATTTCTTTCTCCGCAATGGTTGCATACCAAAAACAAAAGAAATGACCTGTACCATTTACAGGAGAGGAGGGTTTCGTTATAAAGCAGGCTACACCTGCAGCCGTGCTGTGTTTACACGGCAACTCGGGTGAGACTCGAGAACGTTCAGAGACGTTCTTGTTCGCGAGTTGCAGGCTAACTGACTACGGTGAGAAATGATGCTATAAAAGTGGAGCAAATGACGTCTTTTCAAGTCAGTTTTGCATGCCGCGACTTCAGGGCACTTGGATTACGACGGACGAGCCGTTCTGACGTTTTTGAAATGCGTTAGCAGAGTTTATTACATTTTCAAAATAATTTTGGACGTGGGTTCCATGCACTTCAAGTGTATGGAAGAATCCGGCTAGCTGTTATCCTCTGATACCCCGAACGAGTTTTGTGGTTTAAAAAACTACACTGGACTTCTTGTTGGCATGAGGGTCAGTAAGTACTGTCTGTATTTTCATTCTAAAGTGATAATTTCCTTTAAATAACTTAATAGGCAATGGAGAATATTTGGGTTCGAATTTAAATCAGATTGCCCTTGTTTATATTTAGGATTAACATTATTGTTAGTGCTGGCATCCTTGGAGCCCTGGGCCCCTGAGAGCTACACCCCCCCAATCCCCCAGGACTTTCTTAGGTATGACTTCCGTTATCTTAAATCAGATCTCTAGATGGTTCTGTATGTGTGAAAGAGAACAAAAAAACCTTTGAGCTTAAGTTTGCTGAAAGAACAGCTTGAAATTTACTCAACATGATTGGCTAGATAATAAGATTCCCGTCTTAAATGCCACGGCAATTACATGAAACATCCTCGTGTACTTTATACTATACAATGTCAGTGACAAATTATCGCCAACTGAACTTGTTTAGGCTGCGTATTTTTCTCTGTGCAAAAAGCATGAAAACAAAATGTGTTTTGAACCCTTGTTTCTCGCAGATCAAAAGATCTACAGATGTATTTTACAAAAAAAAAAAAATGGTATATAGTATAGTGAATTGAATTATGGATGAGCAGGCTAATGAGCAAATTAGTGAGTCAGTTACAGCTGCAGTGTTACTCACCTCCTGAGAATAATTTGTTTAAAAAAAATAATACACAAACACATTTCATTAAATTGTTTCCTGTCAGAAAATAGAAAGCTAGGGGATTAAAAAGGAGGAGGCGATATGATGTAAGAATATTCCTCTCCGTTGAGTGACAGTTTGGCTCGTTTGACGACTCACATTGCGAGGCTTTTGACAAAAATATCAAACAGTTTGATAGCAATCTGGACATCCCAGACAAGGTCATGAGCACAGGATGAAATTAAACGGGGTCGCCAGCCCTTTCACAGCATGGGAGCGCCGAGGTTCCACACTGACCCTGCTGACTTGCTGATTCCCCAAAAAAAACTTGTCTGGGACGGTCAGACAGAACACAGGCCTGTTCATTAACACATGAACTGGACATCTTCAGAGGGTGGCAGTGTCACTTTCCCTTCCTGCTCCCTCTGTGGCCCTGTGTGAATGAGGAGCCATGCTTTATTCTGTCTTGAGCCAATTAACATGACCTAAAAAAGGTGTACCAGCTGGCACAGCAGAAACCGAGGCTGCTCTCTATCCTCAGTAGGGGTGTGAGAAAATATCAGTACACTAGAGTACTGTGATGTTATGTTATGTGATACTGTACTGATTCTTAAAGGGTCTAAAAGGTGACACAAGAAGAAATACTATATGAGATTTCAATTAATAGGAAATCACCACTACTTCTAAATGAAAACTGTTCAGTTAATCCATGTTTTAAACTGTTTTAAAATGTCCTTTAATATTGAATTGCCTTGTCTGTTTTATGTCTATTATGTCTATTTTCATGTGGAGCACTCAGTGCTCATAATGCCCTTATTGTAAAGCACTTTGTGCTGCATTTCTTGTATGAAAGGTGCTGTATAAATAAAGTTTATTATTATTATAATTATTATTATTATATTACTAAAACACAACTGATTTTAGGCATGCTGTTACTTTTGTGTGTGTGTGTGTGTGTGTGTGTGTGTGTGTGTGTGTGTAAAGAATTCTGCCAACACTTTTACTTGATTTTTTTACTAATATAGGAAAATGTTACTTTCTTAGCTCCTCTGTTAGAGCACTTGTCTTCCATGCGGAAGGTCCAGGGTTCGAATCAGGCTGGGGTCGATGTCACCAAAGGCATGCGGTTGCAAGAGGTTCCCACCGCCAAATCAAATGGGATCAGATTCCGTAAGCAGGCTTCAGGATAAGAGATTAACTCCGGAAACTGAACCAAGTCCTCAACGAGGGCGCATCTCAAGCCTGTTGTAGACGGGAGGTTCCAGGCGTAAAAAGGGGATTCTTCTTAGCTCCTCTGGTGGATGTTATAGGGACTATAACACAAATTAGGGGTTGACCAATTTCTTGGTTTGACCAAGAAAGAAATAGTTATCAGTGCTACTTGCATCCAGTGGTGGCTGATAGCTGCATAGCAATCACCAGTCACACAAGGATGTATATTTCCAACAGCAGCTGAAGAGGGGAGGGTTGTGCAAAATGGAGCAAAAAGGAGCTGATCAGTGGGTACAGCTCCAGAGAAAGCGAGTCCCTCCTGTAGTGTGACTGTCTTTAAGCTTACTGTTCTTTGTTTTAACATGTATTCACATGGGGTTTTTGCCTGGACGGCAACAGCTGTAGAGCGAAATTCTGTGAGTCAGTGACTGAGTGACTGCTGCCACTTACAGTAAGTACAATTAAAAGCTCTCATTTCAACATAAAAGCCCTGCAGTGTTTCATACACAGTCCAACCATGTACCTGGTTTTGACCAATTATAGTCTTAGGTTTCATGAATCAAATTATTCTGAGTATTTTGTCATTTTAGAGTAAATAACACCAGAATTCCTAAAGTCACTGGAAGATATAAAGGGCTGGACAGAAACCAGAGGATCTGCAGCCTCTGTGATGATAATCGCGTGGGAGATGAGTATCATATTTTGTTTGAATGTCAGAATGTGAGCTTGATGACTTACAGAGGAAGATATTTGCCAAAGTATTATTATCAGATAAGCCAAAAGTTTTCTGTAAACTAGGTGCTTTTTTGAAGAATGTCCTTTTGTTTAAGTAACATTGGTTGTACTTCAGCCACGCCGCATGCCCTTGTTTTGTTCTTGTATGTAATGTTTGTACTCCATACCATGAGATATGGCTGTGTGTCAAATAAATGAAAAGAAATTGAATTAAAATACAAAAATTACTGAAGTATCTTTTTAAAAAAACTTGCATTTGAATTTTTTTTACCAAATACAAAATCCTCAAAAGTAATCAAATTACATATTTCCAAAACAAGTACCAGACAAACAGCCCATCTTGATGATATCATCAGATTAATCAGCTATCTGCTTCTTCATGTTCCAAACTATTGTTATTAAATCAGCCTTTAAAAATCCAGTATCAGTTTCCCTCAATTACTGATACAGATCCTGATGTTCTGACTGCAATAAAGCATTTTTATGCATATGATGGTGTGTTGTTTATACTATGAGAGTCTTCCTAAAATTTGATTTTAAAAAAATAATTGAAAAAAAATCTATTTATCACCTTGGTTACAGTATCGCCATATCTCTCAATACAGTGAATCGTAACCCCTGTATTGTGATGTGTATCAAATCGCCAGGTTCTTGCAAATACTCAGCTCAAATCCTCATTTAATTTTATTCAAACAGGAAAGGAATTAAACGTATAATTAGCCACTGTTTGGCCAGAACACACTCACCCACAATGCAACAGAATGTATGCATGTCCTCTGTGACTGTTATTCATTGGTGCTCAGAGAGCTTCATAACATGGTAAACATTGTAAAGTGAATAACAAATGATCTTCCATTTTATTTCAGTGAACCTGTAACCATTTGCTAATCACCCTCATACAAGATGAATTACACCAATCTAATTACACCCATGGGTTCAACTTCACCCTCTGTACACATATGCACGCTGCACATACAGACAGTCGCTCTGTTTCTACAGAGTGGGAAGAAAAAAGGCAACACCACTGAGGAAGGATGAGGGTCACTTTCATTCAAGAAACCATGATTACAAACATATATCCAGTATTGGTGCTTTCAGGACATTATTCAGGAACATTAAGTCGGTCCCCTGCACCTTACCAATCTCCTCTATGTGTCATGCAAGTCATGAAAGTCGTTGAGCAACATTATGACTGGCTGGGGTCCAATATGTAGTCTGCCGTGTCTCTTGGCCAAGTTAGAATCTATGACACTATGATTGCCTTATCTGCCACAGTGACCATGTCATATAAAGTAGAGTGATCTCTGCATTACAGTGCTTCCTGGGTGTCATATATGTCAGCAACCTCATCATCATAGCTGTGATCTATGTACCTGTTTGTAATCCTTCTGGAAAATAAGCAGTCCTCCTGTTTTGTTTTGCAAGGCCGTATGGTAGAAGTCAAACGAGTATCAGATGCATCAGAAGCTGGTAGAACGTAGCAGTGTAGTTAAGTGACTTTTCTCTACAGTGATTAAATCAAGCCATGAAATAAATATTCTGTTCTTTGACTCTTTGTAACAACAGCGCTGCACTACCACTCTGTTGTTAAGAAGCAGAACATTTAAGGTCCATGTAATGTCACTCTTATCATGCATACTCTCCAAGCACCTTAAAAGTGTAAAAGCACTTGTGCCTGACACGCTCATGACATCACAGAAACAAAGCGCACACGCTGATGCTTTGTGGACGTGTAGCTTTTATATCCGCATAGACTCCTGATCTCTTCTTTCTAATGTTAGTCATGCTCGCTGTAGTGGTAAATACCTCCGCTACGAGAAGGCTGACCGTTCTTGTACTGCAGAGAAATGAGCTGTAGAAAAACCAGCTTGCAGTGGAGTCTCTCTCTAAGCCTCACGGTCACTTTCCTCTGAACAGTGAGGCAGACCCCTTCACAGAGAGGGGTAACAATGTTTGTACAAGGAAAGTATGAATCACTGGCTGACAAAGGATAGCATAGAAATTGGACTTAAGCCTTTGGTTACTCTGAGGGGTCAGATGCAATATTTTTGTCTGAAATAAAGACCTCGTATGTTTAAGTCCAAGATGGCATGCCTCAAGTACTGTATATAAGACTGTTGGTTCTTCTACAAAGCCTATTACATCCTCTGAAATGTGGCATATCTGGCAATACCGCACACCATCCTCCACCACAATACTGTCAAAAATGCACTTAACACTTTCTGATAGCAGCATGTTCTGAGTTCAAAACTTGAGTGTGGTGCGTCTGCTTCACTGCGCTCACTGGCAAATAACAGCATGTGCCTGTCTTCCTGACTAATTATAGCAGCTTGATTGCAATTATACCTACCGATACTGCTATAAATACAGCCAACAAATCTGAGAGGAAAGAGCGTACAGGACTGATCGATAGAAAACTCTCAACCAAAGTGATGCTGATTAATGACCTGATTATGGAGCAGTGTGTTGACATTAATAGGTTCTAGTAAAAGCAGTCACAGCCCATCATCAGTCTGACTCGTATGAAACCATTCAATCCATACAGTAGAGTCAACTCATAAATTGGCTCTAGAATAAAAAGCAGGAATAGCACTTTTATACAGCAGGCCAGCCTCACTCACAGCATTACTAATAGGTGTTGTGTTTGAGGGCGATTATTTCTGTTTAATAGCCTTTCAAAACTAATAATATTGATAGTCCTTTGTGAATACTTTGTTTATGTCTACCTAGTGATAGTTTGTTATTATCTGTAATTTATGAAAGACTTCGTAAAATGTAAAATGGAGTGGTACATCACTCAAAGGGACATTAGGTCAAGAATTTATTAATAATGTGTTTGTATCTTTTGTAAGATTGGTATCGTCAGGCATTCTTCTAAGTCCTCAAGCCTGTTAAAAGTAGCTCCCTGTCGACCAGACAAATCTGGGAGCTCGTGTTTCATTTGCTTTGGCAGGTGCATCTGGTCCTCTTCGCTTTAGACAGCTTTCCAGTGGCCTGAGACATAATGGACCAATGGTCAAAGAGAAGGTGTTGGTTGCGTGAGCCCAAGCTCACAGAAAGATAAAACAGGAATAACATGAAACAAACTACATATAACAGAATCTATGGATTCACCTTATATAATCAACAACAGCAACATATTAAGCAAACAGAGAGCTTACTCAGTTGTGCAAAGAAATTATTGCATTATTACTTTTAACAGTGGCTGAGATGATCCACACATAAAATGAAACATGAGAAATACACACAGAGTGCTTTAAAGTAACTAAAGTCATGGATTTCACTAGACAAGAAAACAACAACAGTCAAGTTCTTAACCTTGAAGTTCTCAACAGAATTATTTATCAAAACTTGGGAGTCTCAGGGACGCACAGGCTCTCTCAATCCACAAAGTCTTTCAATAAAAGAATCCAGGAAGGAATTAGTGAAAAGAAAATTTATATATCCCGCCAACAATGCAACTCACTACAATGTTAAGCACTATCAGCAACACACTGAATTTTACAGAGCATGAGATACAGCCCTTACTGGTGTCCATCCTTGCTTGACTGAGACCTTAATTGGCAGTTTACACGACATGGAGGGGCAGAAATTAACCTTCTGACTCAGGCTATTTTATTTATGTCCACAAGGCGGCGCTCAAGGATCTGAATGCCAATTACATCCATTTATCTAATATGGGGCGTGTCTGAGACAAGGACTGTGAAAACAGTCAAGCCAACAACAGCTGAACTTCCCTCTGAAGCCATTATGAGCCAGTACTGAACAAACTGGATGGTATATCGTTGCTTTTTGAGATCCGAGATGTGTTTGTCGTTCTTCCAACTGAATATGGCAAAAGTGTAATATACCAACTCAAGATATTTTAGCTCATCTCTGCACACTGTAGTCTGTTAACATCTGTCCATCATGCTTCATCACATGTTTGTAGCCCATTGATAACAACCCTTGGAAATCAAAAATCAACTGAGTAGGACATCATGAAATCTGTGTTATTTTTTTGTCCAGATTCTGTTTTATTCTGTTTTATTTTACCAGAGCACTCCAACGTTAGCACCAACTGGTTTGACCAAGGACATGCGTGTGGCTGCTCACGTTAACCCTATGGGCCCGAACGACACATAGTGCGTCCAAATTCACACCCGTTCTTCTCTGTGGATTTTCTCCGAAATCGTGCGTCATAGCGAGAAGCCACGCATATCACGTGAAACAGCAGAACTGTAGCTTTCCGAGAAGGCCAAACACTTGTTGGTAGTCCAATGTGTTCACAGTGAAAAAAAATGATAAAGTTACACTAAAATGATGTATAACAGAGCTTTCATACAGCTTTGCACACACATTACTGTTGGATGGATTACTCGCGAACGCAGGCTCACACAGAAATGCCATGCATATCACATGAAAGCGCAGGAGCAGAGCTTTCCAGGGATACCACACACATCATTGTACTGTCATCCCATCATGCTATAAATACAGATTGATTGTCTACAAAATAAAAACCTGACGAATTTCTTTACAATCCATTATACAGATCTTCTTATCAGTCACTTCATATAGTGAGGAATATCGTATCTTACCACGTCTTAGGCTTGCATGTGTTTCTCCCTGTCTATCCACATTTGTAGTCCGGCTTTCAAGATGCAAATATTTCCATATTGTCCAGTTGACACTCCATCAAACTTTGTATGACAAGACCAGCCACTTCACCTTTGCGCATCCAGACAACTGCAGCCTAATTATGCATGTTGACAGGGCCGTAGTCACCATATACATTGAGGGGGACACGTGCCCCCCCACCAATGCCCAAAATGTTCCCCCAGTATATAACTGAAACTGAAAAACAAATATTATCTTGGAGGACATCATTGCACTTGGTTGACTATTTTTCTATGATCTTAGATGTAAATATTGCATGTTTCTTTCAGATAAAACACATTTTTGACTTGTGAATGAGTCAATGGAATTTCTTGCAATAATGAAAAAATACTGGCAATCATTTTCCACCTGGCACAAACCACATGTTTTGGACAGCTGTGAAGTGACAGAATGTCCCACCATCATGGTTCTTATATTGCCAGATTCCAGAGAGTCTCCCCTCTTCATATATGGCAGAATATGTCATTTTCCAACTTGCTATGGTGAGATACATGTAAAAATGTAAGAATTTAGTCACACGGATTTGTTTTTTTCATTGATATAAAAATTAATATAAAATACAGGCACATACAAGGACATGGAATGATGGCAAATCTGGTTAGCCCAGATTGTCCTGAAAAAAAAACAAGATATAGCATGTGTATGTAGCCTTTATAATGACTGTGATATGAGCTTAAAAGTAAAGGCAGTAAAAATACCCCAAAAACGCCTAGGGCCCAAAGGGTTAACTCAGTTTACTCAGTCAGCCAAGCTAGGTCAAATCCTGTCCTCCTGAGCTTCTCAGCCAGTCCAGAGGCAGCATCTGATGTTCCTGCATCAAACTAGCCGTCACTGTATCTCCGTGACAAACCAGCTGCCACTACTATTGGAGTGCCCCTTACTCTGACCTGTATATTCTTTGGAACAGCCCAGACTACACACATGACTATATTCCCTTTTTTAGAGACAACACAGACAGAGCTGAGCAAAGTCTCAGTAACAACTGACCCGGTGTTCCCCCATTGTCAGCGGCCTTGCTAATGTGTGTTGAGGAGCTAAGTCCCACCCTTGGTGAAACACCAACACAGAGAGTAGACACCAAAACATAGCAGCACAGATTTTTTTTTGTTCATTTAGATATTGTATCCACATTTTCCATGATCCACAACTTCCATGATATTCCAAATGTCACAGATGATTCCATTTTTATTATCAGATACTACTATTATGTCTTTGTTTCCTGAACTGTGTCATCCATAGGGCCCTAACTGAGAAGTTTCAGACTGATGTGCATTTGCATTTTGGTCTGCCGCTGTCAGGCCAGCCTACATCAGCACTAAAGGTTGACTAAAACAAAATAATCAGTCAAAGGACATCTCAAACTCCAGACTAAATGCTATCATTGTTATATGCTTTGGACCAAATGAATATAATGTCAAAGTACTGTTTTAACATCTGGCAGCGAGGTCTGAATCTGGCTTTAAAAGGGTGTTTGCTTCACAAAGTCCAAATCTGTTGGACTGAGTCATTAATTTAACTAATGGTCAACTTACTGATTGGGTCCAAAATGTGTCTTGATCTCCTTCCTTGAATCTGACGGCAATCTGTTGTCCAATACGTACACGTCCTATTATGGGCTGAAAATAAAAATGACAACAAGGACAGGGACCAAATGTGCACTGACGCCTCATTGTAAAGCCAGATGTTCAAACACTCTTTCAGTTGTTCTCTAATCATTGGAGTTTGAGTGAACTTTCTGAGACAGCTTCTGTTGTTGTCTTGAGGGGGTGTTGTTTTTGTTTTCATTTATAATTTGACAGTATGGGTGTTCTGAAGTCCTCTGAGACAGATCCAGTGTTTCACAAATAAACTTGACTTGTTGTCTAATGAAGTGTTGTTCAATTACATAAATACCAGGTGGGAATACAGAATGTACTCGTGTACAAAAACAAAATCAGGGAACCTTATTCATAAAAATCACTGTTGTAAAGAAAGTAAAGTTTTGTTTGTCGTGTGTTATTTTTAAGTTCTGAGGTCATTGATGTCACATAGATGAACAGAGTAACAGCCGGGCAAACACATACATACTGTACAGTAAGTATGCAACTACAGACCCCCTGGTACTAAACCATTTTCTTTGTTCTGTCTGAACTGGCTTATTATCTTCTTTCACTTCCTCTGACTTCGTGTCCCAGCTAGCCAGGGTAACCAGACACAGACAACTAAAGCTTTAGGGAGTGGGAGGCTCCTGCAGCTCACAGTAATGAGGCAACACACCGAGTCACATCGCACACTGTGACACATAGCCACAGATGCAGAAAGGGCTGACAGCAGAAATGGAGTTCAGCCAGAGACGGACTAATGCTGACCTTAAACTAAATTACATCTGAAACAATTTCAGAGCTTTAGACTAACGTCCAGATGTAGTAAATGAGGGCAAACACCTGTATACTTGTCATGAAATCTGTTAATGTGATGGCTCAGTTGTGCTGTCACGACTTAAAGTGCAAATAAACTAAAAATAAAAGCAAGACTAAACCTCCAATGCATAGAAAGCGGCCCCTTAAGACTGCAACGTTCATTATACCCCGTGATTCACACTAATGGTGAGGACAGAATAAACATTAGACTTTTTTTTTTTTTTTTGCCATGTTTGATATGATAGCCTTTTTTTTTCCCCAGTAGAAAAAAAAATCAGAAAATGAACACCAAATACCTCGATACTAATGCTGTACAATGTTGCTAAGCATCACTGTAACTTAAATTCTGTGTTTAGCCATTTGGCATATGACCTCCTGATCAATAACCATGTCTTAAAATCAGTTTCCATTGATTTGTTTTTCTTTTGGTCTTTTATCTAGGCTTAATCTTATACAACAAGCACTAGATCTTGCTGAATAACTTCATGCATATTTCATTTTGGGCTGCAACAACTGAACATTTTCCACTTTTTCATGATGGGTTTGCTTGTTCATTAGCAGAAGAGGTAGAGTGATGGTGATGATGACAAAATAAGTTGCTTGTTGGCACTGACTGTGAGAATTCTTGTGAGTGTAATGCTAGGGATTTGTTAGGTTACTTATCTTCTGATTTTTTACTCACAGTTTTGGCACAAAAAGAGGCAATTTAAAAAAAGCAGAGAAATAAATGTCTTACACTAATTTTAAAACACAAATGCTTTCAACATATTGACAAAGGATTGACATATCTTATCATCAGCTGTATTTAAAACAGTCGTCATCACTCACATTTCGCTGGTGTGACAGTGACATTGGGTGACAGCCAGACGGCGGCCCTTGACATGGTTCTAAACTGGCTTGGTGAGCAAACATCCTCGGGAAAAAGTGCACTCATTAATGATGTAAGGTAGATAAGGGCAGATAGCCAGTAATCAAGTCATTAACTGCTCAAATGTCAAGATGAGTCATGTAAGGTCTCAATGGTGTGGTACTGTTACACTAAACATCCCTGCTTCCTCTGCCAGCTCCCAAAAGATGAAGGTGCATTGCTTGATAATTTTGATATGCATTTCGAGGCGATGGCCTGGCGCAAAGTTTTGCACAGATATTATGGATCCCCGATAGTATTTCTTGCTAACTACAGTGTTCTAGTTTTATTTTTACCCCGTCTCCCCTGTTCAACAGCAAGTTTCTAGTTGCGGAGACAAAACGACTCCATTTCCTGAGAAATACAGATGAGAGCTGGTAGCCTACACATAAAGATGCCATGTTGGCTGTGTGGGCAAAATTCAGGACAAAACAAAGCTACATGTACACTGTCAGAAAACAGTGGGGTGTACTGCAGCCTCTACAAAAGTGCTCAGTACGATGGGTCTATGTGTGTTTGTGTGGGGAGTGAGGAGAGAGATACAGTGTGTCTGCACTCAGGACAGACAGGACTAGACGTCAGGTTAGCAGTAAACCATGTAACAGTGAATGTCAATGGAAGCTAAAGTTTGTCAGAACTGCCAGACCAGTGACGCGATTTCAGCAGTGCATAGAAAAATTCATATGCATGTTTTGCGTCATCTGATTGGCTGACCAGCCTTTAGACTTTTTAGAACAAATAACCATAATGATCGGTGGCTGAGCAGTCAGAGCACCCTGATCTGGGGGTGTTTGATTTATAATCTTGCTCATCCCTGACTCTCATTGTTTAAAGTAGAGATAGCGAGACTGTGTATGGGTTGATTTTTATACAGCAGCAGTGCAGCATTGTTGCTAAATTTATATAAAGGCAACACTGGACTTTGGTGAACCCCTGACATTTGCCATGGGGATATACATGTGTGGTTTTCAGTGAACTATTTCATCTGTTGGATGGAAAACCATACAATCTGGTTAAGACACCGTCAGGCTGATTTGTGAAGTCTAGCAATCCCCTTAATTTTTCTGTAATATCAACAATAGAGTCCCAAATTAACTTTTTGACTAACCGGGAGCTGGTTGATGAGAAAATCCTCCAACCAAGCACATTTTTTACCAGTCGAAATAATAAATTGCCTTTCTGGGTCATATATATATCAAGACAATAAGGTGTTATGTTGAATACAAGTTAAAGAAAATGATTTTAATATATTGAACAACTTATCACTACAGCCTCAGCATTTGGAAAAGTTCCATCAGTGATGCAGTGTAAATGTCTAAGGCTTTTATTGTGAAAGGTAAGAAAGAAAAGCTACTGTGGTGCCGCTGACAATATGGGAAGCAATGAGGAGTTTGCCATCTTCGTTAAACTGTGGGGCCTCTGTGTAATTTTATTACCTTTATAAGTATGGGCACAAGGCTAGCAAGCAGTAGATCGGTGGTGAGTGATAGTTTAGTGGATCAGCTGATGTCCCATAAAGTAAAAAATTCCACAAAACTAAGAGCACTCAAGATGGTCACTTTTGCGGCATCTTTTAGAAATGTGTGTGACACAGACAGTTCAGGAGCAGTACAGCAGTGCCCCCCTACTGAAAATGAAACCAAAAGGCAATAGCGACTCCAAGTATGTATTTGAGACAAACATTTACTCACCAGTGTGGCGGATAGCCTTCAAAAATTTACTCGCCAAACAGAAAATTGACCTGCATTTGGCCCTTAGCGGCTGTTATGTTGGGACCCTGACCGCCATCAGATGAGAACTTAAAAAAAAAAAATCACAATACTCAATATGAAATTCACACTAGCCTCAGCAATACTTTGTGTTTAGCACTACATAGCTAATGTAACCATGCAGACATATTATACATGAACATGGTAAACAATTCAACTGTACAACAACATTGATGGGAGCATTAATAATTAGCTCAAAGCACTGCTGCACACAAGCCTCACAAAAGCTGTTGGCTTGGCTGTAGACCCACATTCTCATTAAAAATCATGTGGTCATGCACCACGAGCCTGCACCACCACCTGTGTCTGTCCACACAGGTAAAAGGGTTAAAAAAAAAAAAAAACCTGCACTCAGACCAGCTAGTGTATCATATCACAGTCTAAGCTTCTCTCAGCTTACAGCTTCCACAGACAGGTACTCGTTTAGCTCCCCACTGCACCAGCAGCCTTCATGACAGACAGAGTAAGAAAAAAAATCGACACGTGCAGCTGGAGTCTGAAGTAGCCGGCAAACCAGTCAGTCAGTAAAGTCTTCCAGACTAGCAGCTTATTTGATTGGACACTTCCTTTTCGGCTGCCAGATTCCTCTGCTGCTCTCGCCTCAAGGCAGAAACTCTTTCTGTTCTTTTTTCATGTTCTTTTTTTTTGCCTCTGTCCTCAGCCTGGTCTTCAGAGGAATAAGTGCTCTGTCAGTATTTTAGCTCTGCATTCGTCTCCCTGGTATGACATAGAAACAGAGATATTGGATTCTTAATCCTATGTGACCCAGAAGTGATTGCTCTGTAGCTGCCTTAACATGAGATGCAGAGAACACACGTAACTTTTAAGGTTAAGGATTGTATTCCAGTGTGAATCCAGTCTCTGATCGTAGATCCGTGGAAACTTTTTCTGAACATCCTACTTGCACTGAACACAGAAGCAATACAACCGCCCTAAAAAAGACTATGATGCAAGCAGCCAGTGTCTGTGAAAACACTATTTTTCCATCTCTTCCTAACCGTTCTCAATTACTTGAATGAATTTAGTGTTGCACAGAGCCAGGAATATCAGATTTGCCTTTAAACGATTTATCCACAGTGAATTTGTCACAAGGTTCATCTAGAGTTTCATTTAGGAAAGCCTACATGATGTCTCTTTAATGATGATAAGAGACAAGCATAAAGCATCTCAAGGGAGCTTTTTCCACACCAAAGTGAAATATAGAAAAAAAATGACTGACAAGTCTTGAAACTTTTTTTTAAGATTCATGCACTGCAGACGAGTTGTGTCCCAGAAAAGTTATGGAGTAACAAGGCATGTGACAAATGGAGAAGATGACAGCTTAGAACCTACAGCGAGAATTCTCTCTGTATCGACAGCACTTTTTTGAGAAAGACATCTTTTAACACTCATTCTCAACTTGTCATATTTTTCATGTTTTTTGTCTTTGCTCTGAGAAATCTTATTGAGTGAACCTATTAAAATTAGCAGTGAAAGGAATCCATTATCTTTTGAATTTACAACCAGAGAGGCCAATTACAATAGGAGCACACGTTAGCCTGGGAGGACTTTGTGAACACCAGCCCTGAAGACTGCCTGATCAGAAGTGACTCACTGGAATGACAGTAGTTTACTTGTCTCCCTTTCTTATCCTCAGCTATTAGCTGAATTCAAATAAACATCTTCTCAGCTCCGTGCACTGCTCATTGACCGATCCCCTTCTGTCTTCTCCTGTCTAGAAATCCAGATGTGAAAAGATTGTGGCGAGTGATATTTTTCCCCCAATTTAGATAATGATAGAGAAGCCAAGAATAACTGTTTTGTGCTCTGAACCAATGATAAAAAAGCAGTCTTTTAAGCCACCAGCCTTTAATGCCGACAGCATAACTTTTCTTTTGGCGACCAGTAATGTTCCCATTAAATACCATCAATTCTTAACAACAGGGACATGAGAAGATGTGAATATAAACTGAGATTGTGTCCTCTTAGATCCCTCCTACCTTGTCTTTCAGCTCTCCATACTTCTGAAGCTTTTTCAAAGCCCATTATGTCCAATTTCTTGCATCCTTCTCCTTTTCTCATCTCCTGATTGTCAGTGCATGAAATATACCACTGGAACTTATGATGTGGAAACTTACTGATGTCTACTAAAAAAATACTTTGACTGTGACGACCACTTCAAACTGTTCTACCTGGTGTCTTGCATCATTATCCCATCCCTGCTTGATTGAGGAGGCACTCATTGTCCCGCACATTGTACAATGAGAGCACAAACTTCTTGAGGTATTTTCTCTTTCCCCAGAATATTACAGTTTCACCAAGATAAGCCAGTAATCCATTACACATGTTGTTGTAGTGTGAGCCAGAATGATAAGAAACAGAGTGCTCAGCTCAGTTAGCAAGGGAAATTACAGGCCAATGTCAGCCTGACCTGGCATTTAGATTTGCGTGTGCTGGAGCTGACAAGCAGCGATTGTATCCAGTGCTGATGTTGTCCACAGGCTTGGTGAGGCAGCTGGACATGATGCAAGCCCTTTCTTTACAAGCTTGTGGTCTATTTTTTGTCAGACACACCACGATCTGTGAGCTGTAAAATGCACCGTTTTCATACTTGGAAGAGATGTTACATGATGTGTTACAGATTATGTGGTTACAAAGCAGCCTGAATAAAAATTTATACTGTGCCCTGATTCAAAACTGCTTTGGTCCATGTTTTATGATGCAATACCTATTAAAAATCTGAAGGCCCACCCATGGGCCCTCATAAGGTTTGAACTGATGAATATGACATGTAAACAACTGCTGTATTTGCTGTTGTTTAAGTGGTTTACCCATACAACCTATTGCTCAAAAGCTACACTCCTTGTGGTTTGATGCGGACCATTCCAAGAAACAACCACAACAGCAGGTTCAATCAATGCTTCTTTAAAATAAACAGTTAATACTCACCTATGAAGTATGAGTGTAATCTACAGATCAATATTATGCCAACAGAGATGCTGCTGCTGCTACAGTTCTCACACACTGCCACTGGCGATGATCTAAATCCAGCAAAATATTTCATCCAAACATATGATTACATCCATAGATATCCACAAACTGCAGTTACATCATTTCAAACGTTCGTATTTCTCCATATAGTCAATAATTCCTCCCGTTTTCATGTAAGCTTGCCAACCCCTCTGTATCAAAATGGTGGCGAACTCCTGACCTTTTGATTTACACCTCACTTGACCCAATAGGAGCTTCCAATGCTGCTCCTAAGGGCCTGTGTTGAAGGAAGGTGCATCTCTCATACTTTCTGGTCTTATAGTCAATAAATACCAAGAGACTGGCCCAATGGCATTGTAGTTAATAACACTCAATAGCTCTACAGGAGGTATAGGCTCCTTCTTTGAACCACAGACCCTGTTATAACCCTGCAAACCCTATTATAAATGTACATAAATGATAAACAAATTGCTCCTCTGTTGTCCAAAAGTTCATTCTCACTGCTGCGATGCGGAAATAAGGGACAGATTTGTGGAATATTCGCGCAGCGCTTTTCCGCATTTAAACCATACACACAGGCACGGTACGGACACGGTGCGGAATTTCACGTTGTTGTGTTCCAAGTCCGCGCAGTGTGAACGGGTGTGGGTCAACATGGATGAGATTAGCAGCAACAGCAGCAGCTAGCTAGCTAGCAAGCAAGCTAACATTTAACAAGCATCAACATCAACTTACTTTAGCACTGATCACTCTCACCGCAGCCACCAAGCTGGACAATGGACTGCCAGACGTTGTCCTTTCATTCATTGTTCATAAAATCATCCCTTCTTTTATCAAAAAGGACGGGGTGCTGTGAAACAAGGTTTATCAACCTTTCTCTGTTACTGTCCTGCCTGACTGGATTTTGGACTCTACCGGGTCTGCGCGACGTCACTATAAACAAACAATTTCATTGGCCCAGCTGTGTAGTTCTGCCAGTGAATTCCGCGGGGGTCAAAGTCTGGGCGGAAATTTTTTTCACTGCACAAAAGTTCCACCCTGGTGTGCAAACATAAGAACCCATGAAATCAGCGTTTATATTTTTCCACGAAAATAATCCACACGGATATTCGCCCTCAATGAGAATGGACTTTGAAGGGAAAAAAGTCTTGTCAATTTCAAATTACTTTGAGTGTTCTTAAATACAGTAACTTCCTAAATAGACATTTATGTCTTTGTTGACGTGTTTTTCACTAATTAACACATTCAGAACATTGTTTTACCCCCTTGTGTTTTGAAAAGCACCTAGACAAAACCTTAGCGAAAAAAGTGCATTATGTTTATTTTCTGTCATACTTTTGTGTACTTTGAATTTGGATTAGGTGTAGCCTTCCTTCATGCTATGGCCCCATTGTTTTCCAGCTATTACCTCCCAGTTCTAGCCATCTGCGGCATCTTTTTGTCAAGAAATATTCAGGCAAAGATTAAAAATACATATATTTCAGAGTGCTGAAACTTATAACTCAATGACAGAATGATCTACAGTGATTCTGACTGTTGGTGAAAAACTTCAGTGTCACCTTTCAAATGAGACTATGCATGTACTAAAAATGGAACATGAATAGCTTTCAATTTACTTTGGGTGTGCCTTGGAATGGCGTTTTAGGTGAATTTAGGTGAATTTTACAGGACCTTGTTAACATATTTTCCAGGAAGAGTTTTTGGTCCTGTTTGTTTCCCCGTTTCTTTGTTTATTCGTAAAAAAGGAAGACTTTGGTCAACATGGAACTTGAAGGGAGCCGAGATTCTCTGACACCAGTCGGATCTCGTGAAATGTAGCAGCTCTGTCATTTCTTTCCTTGTTTTACGCCTCCAGCATAAAAACTCTGAGAACCTGTTCATAGTTTCTGTCAGACACCTTGTTCTCCTTCTCTTATCTCACCCGATCTCCTTTGTAACCCCCACCTCCCTCTTTTATTTCACTATTACTCGCTTTCCACTGTCTTTGTCCCTATCCTCATCTCTCTCCCTTTTCTATCCCCCCCAACATCTTATTCTATTATGTTGTGATGTGCGATGTGACCTTTAAGAAAGCAGAGCTAACAGGCTCTGTGCTTTGATCTCTGGTAGATATTTTATCTCAGCATCCATTTTGGCACCGTGGAGATGACACAGTGTTCTACAGATGCAGCCCAGATGTCAAAGGGCTCACAGGGGACCACGGCTGCAGTGTCCACCAGAGACACCTCTTTACAACTTGCTCTCTGTTGCTCGTTGCTTTTACCGCAGAGCTTTTCACCCGTTCAGAGAGTTTAACGTAAACTAGAAAAAAAATACTTATCACTTCCATCATTTCCGACAAAGATCCAACAGAAATGTCAGCTTAAAAACACACTGAAAGCAATATTTCACGGCAAAAGATTTGCTGTAAGCAAAAGTGTTTTTATAACCCAGAGGTAAAAAAATAATATATATTTCAAACAGTGCAGTTCAACATCTACTGGTCAGAGTTTTTGTGACCCATAAAAAGTGCTTTTATATATCTGGAGATTGGGACTGGATATGGAGTACTCTTGGAACTTTACAATGTGTAGGATGGGCTGTCGTAAACTTGTGATCATGTAACTTGGCAACTATAACTTGTCTTATAACATCAGGTGGCGAGAGATAAAAGTGTGTCAGGTTTGAAAAGTAATGAAACTGATTCCTGAGGCCAGTGCCTCGGACTGGACAGCTGTATAACATCACACAAAAGAGTAAAATATGAGCTTGTGACTAAAGTAAAACATATATTATTATTTGAGGGGAGGAATATGAGAGTCTAAGCTCATCATTTCCTCATGAGGATCATTCCTTTGGTTTTCTACATGGATGTTTTGCTGGTAATCTATTAGGGCTGTACAATACTGGGAAAAATGACGCTGGTGAAATATTCTGTATTTTTTTTCAAACTTCAATATATATTACAGAAAAATAAATATGCATTGCTGACAGCTTTAAAAGCTCTATTTGGACTATTGATGTGATTATGTATGGGAGGGCATCTGTATAGTCTGAGGGTAGAACTGCGCCTACTTAGGGCAACAAAATAGTTTATCTTGGGTGTGTCGGTACAGTGGACAACCAAGAAAGGACGGCAGAGGAGATACCCACACACCAATGCAACTGGGCTGGACAGACACAAAATCTATCGTGCAAAGGGCACTTAGAGCACCCTTCTTTTTTATGCACAAATGTCCTAAGCAAGTTGACATTTTCTTCTGTGAACCTTTTTGTGGCTGTCCAGCCCAGTTGTGTCGATATGAGGGTATCTCATCCGCCGTCCATTCTAGGGCATCTGTATAGAGAATAAAAATAAATTCCCTTTTGATATTTTTGTGGCCAGGTTCGTCTGGCACTTTTGTGGCACTCTTGGGTACGAGGTGGAGCCAGAAGAATACATTATCAAACGTTAAAGTTGGCGTGTTAGATCTTGCGACAGTCACGGCCAGTCGGCAATCGCATTCACTACTTTCATCTCCTTAAAACAAAGAGCTCTCCTCGCGTCAACAGGGAATCGTGGGTTTTTTGTCAAAGGAAACCTATTGTTCTCTAGGACATGCACATAATGCAACACTGCATGAAAATAGATACTGTATACATACAGTATAGACGTCCGGTTTCTGAGAGGGGTAGACATTTTCCTTTTATAATGTCTGACTCCCTGGTTTTATAAAAAGTCTGAGCTATAAGCTGAAATTAATGCTGACATTTTGTCACTTCTCTCAGAAGTCACACTGTGGATTAGAAAGATTGACGGGTTGATTTAGTTTACTTAGTGCCGAAAAAATAAGATAAAATAAAGAGAATTGCACTCTGTATGGGTATTATTATACTGAACTTGAAGCAGCTGTCATAAGGTGTTATGCCATGGCATTACCACATTCCCAAGCCATTATGGTCACTGACAGCCCCATGAAGTTCAAAGGATTTTATAACCTTTCACGCAGAATGGGTAAAATGATCAAAAGCAGTTCTGATACTTGACCTTTTTAACATAATATCATGCTTGTAATGCCTAATGAGGCCGGACAGGAATGAAACAAAGAGGCGCAGATGAGAGCATTGCAGCTATAATTGGAGAGGTTACACTGATCGTTGTGAACTACGACTCTCTGTGGGAGCCACAGAGCCAAACGGAGAACGGTTGAAACAACCAACAGAAGCTAGAAAGAATCTAAGGATCCATTTTAGACCACCAAAAATGCTTTAGCTAAAAATCAACTTGTGGTTTTGCTCATATTTTTTGCATCATCAATCATCTTTGACTTCAGTGTGTGAACCACTTTACAGACTTAAATATCTTGTGTTTACTTTGATGCAAATAGTTGCAAAAATATTGACTTTTTGATTTACTGCAGCCAAAAACAAGATGAATGCTCTGAAACACGTTTCACATGTTGGTGTTTCTGGTTTGCACAAGATTCTGTATGAGGCCCATTCTGTGCTGCGTCATGTTCACAACTTATCTCTACAAAAGCTGGCTGATGTGTCCATGTTTCACACATTCACATAAGCACACAGATGCATAAACAGCTGCATGTACAAAACACAGACATAAACGAGAACACACACAAAACATAGCCCCAAGCAGCCCAATTACAAGATTACATAAATATTCATCTGCACAATGGGATTATTCAGTCGAGTGTACACACATGAAGACACAGACACAATTGCACTGATAATCACGTGCACATATGCACGCACATGGGCAGACTCACAAAAACCCACATGCAGAAAAGTGGGAGTGGGGAAATTTAGGGGGCCAATTCATTTGTAGTGCTTCGTGCTGTAGTACAAACAACATGAGCTACAACTTTAGGATGACATTAGGGCAACAGAACTCTGTTAACATTAAAAGTAACAATGCACATACAGATACATGACTTTAACATGTATCTTCCATCTTCTAACACACATACAACAAAGCTCTGATGCAGGTACAAAAATATGTTCACATCAAAAGGTATCAATGCATGCATCAAGCACATGATTTACACATTTGCAATGCAAAACATATCATAAACACCCAGCAGCAGCCTTGTAAAGCCAAATATACATTACATAGCACAGAAAAACAGAACCAGGAGGAAGAAATTCTCAAAGCCAGCTCTTTCACAACTCACATGCACCATCAACAGGTGACTGAACAACCAGTAGCCTACGTTGCCAATATTCAGAGGCCTGGAGTGTGTATGTAGACAACTTGCCAGAACATAACAGTTCAACACATGAGCGCATAACAGCCAATAACATTCATAAAATCAAAAGCAAGCACACTGCGCGTTGTGTAATCCACACAGAAAGCCACGGCGGGCCATTTAACCATTAAGAAAGACCACAGCAAGCACAGACAGGTAGGCCTACAGAGAGACAGACAGGCCTATAGAGACAGTAAAGTTAACTTAAATACCTTAATTGACGTCTTCCACCATTCCTCTGTCCGCTGGAGATGAAGCTGTCCATATCCATAATATCCCACTGCACGTGTGACTTCATTAGTCCTTCTGTTTGGTGAAGAAGTCCTTATCGCCTCTGTCCATCGCTGCTGTTCTTCACAGGAGCTCATTAGCAACACCGGCAAACGAGCGAAGTCTCCTGCTTGTTTTATTTAAACAAATGTTGTTGTTAATTTAATTGTTGGTTGTTTGTTGTGAGTTGTTCTTCACAGTCTTCTTCAGAGCTTCTCCTTCCAGACATAAGTCGCCTCCTGCGGTGTCATGGCGCATGTACCAAACTGTTGATATTTAATTGGATGTGAGCCTCACCTGTGCCGTGACTGCAGGGTGCAATGCCATGTTTGACCACACTGACTAACATATAGAAGCCGGCGCAGCCCAGGGGGGCGCTGTTTCACTCGTTAATAAAAAAATAAAAAAAGAAATAAAAGTAAACTCTGGGAAACTGAGTAATAGTTGACAACAAAATAAATAAAATAAGCATTGTTTGTGACAAAAAACGTTAAAACATTTTAATATTGCTTTTTATATTTTTTTTAATATTTTGTGTAGTGACTGAAGTCCTGGTCTTTCTGGACCTGACGGCAGTGTCAGTAACTGCAACTAGGTCATTATGTGAAATAAAAAAAGTTGCCTGCATTTTCTGTCATTGAAAATAATTAATAACTAAACACAATAGAATAAAAGACTCAGACCTTTATGCAGAAATTATTATAAATTGTTAGTGATGCTCTGATAATGTGTGGAGAAACTTAGTTGTAGGCTTTATTTAACACTTTGCTTTGTCGAATATTTCCACTTAAACTTAGTCTAAGTGTGGGAATACGTCCCCCTCATTATTTAGACTGTTGAATGTGAATGAAAAAATCCCAAACCCAAACATGAAAGCAACAGAGGACTTTTATTCTGACAAACTGAAAGACATTTATTCTATAAATTGAAGCAGAAAAGACACAAATTGGTGCAACAAAAATTACCAGAATGCAGGAAATCACATGTTTGATGCTCAAAATTTTCTGGTGAAGGCCCTGGTGTGTCCCTCCCCCCAGTGTTGAAATAAAACCTGCTCCCATATTATCTCACTGCATCTAAATAAAGCTTTGCTGTTGATTTAATATCATCACTGGCACCATAGGTTGAAAAAAATTAAATTAAGTTTACACACACAGACACACATAAAGACATAGTTTACAGCACTTCTATAATGATGGTGGAACGACAGTAGCACTGCTGAAATCTGCTGAGAGATTTTTGGCTTAAAGACATTTATGTTATTAATGTGGCCACATGCATGTCGAGGGGTTTGTGTAGCCGCTGCACAACTGCATTCACATTGAGTTTATTTGTGAACGGCAGTGTGTGCTAGAAGTATTTGTCTATTGAAGTGCGTCTAAGGTTTTGTTTTTTTAGAGTGTGTGTGTCTTCGTGTATGGTCAAGGGATCCATTTGTTGTTTTGCATCAACCTTAACTCAGCCCAATGATTAATAAAACATGCACACTAGGTAGGGGTGGGTGTTCCTGTGTGTGAATGTGTGTGTCAGGAGAGAGGGACCGCGGCAGAACATGGTGGCTGGAAATCTAGGTCATCAGCAAAAGAGAGAAAGAGAGGTACATTACAAAGACAGCAGGAGAGAGAAGAGTGAAATAACAAAGACAGAGGTAATCAGACAACAGTGAATAGGCAGCGAGGTTCTGAGCAATAAAGTCTTAGAGAAGATGTCTCTTAAGAGAAAGAAAATGTGTGGGTGACAAAGTCACTCGCTTGCTCACTTGCTCTGGGCAGATGTGGAGACTATATTTACAACCTCTGTCACTACACTTACAGTCTCTGGTATCATCTATTGAAATCATATTCATCTGAATCAGCTGCTTTAATGATGCAGAGTTACTGCAAAGATAGAATATCAATATTGTGTAAACCTAATATGAAGTTGATGTAGTAGACAGCAGTAAATAGATGTTTTTACAGCAGACATTTTGAATTGTCACAACAGCAACAATGGCTCTTTTTTCAGCGTCCACAATACAACAATGTCTGGATCCTGACACCAGAGCAGCCAAATGGAATCCAGCCATCATTAAAGGTATACTATGCAGGAATTGAAGGTTGTGGTTCATAAACAGTCTCGCTAGTGAAAGTAGAAGCAAACCCCAGATAACTCTCTTTTTGGAACGAGTTTTATCTGTTTGGTGTTTTGCCTCCTTATTTTTGCGTTTTGTCGGTGCTGTGTCTGTGATTTTCATAGCTTCCTCTTGGATGCATGCTGCTTACAGTCTGGCACATGGTCTTTTTTGATATATATGTAAAATCCCTACCTCACTGGCATGTTGTGCCCATAAATATCCAAAACACAGCAAAATAACAAGAAAATCAGAAAATACATGAAGAGGGCAGAGTCTCCACAGATAAATACAAAACCACACACATTGAATACCTTTGTATGAGTCAATATGTTGTTGGTTAGGAAAATCCTGCATAGTGTACATTTAAGTTTATTATTTGCACCTATACTTTTCTTACTGACATGTCCATTATTTACCCCATCTAAATTTCAAGCACTTAATGTAGACACCCTGTATGCAACTGCATCTCTATCTTTTTTCAGTTTTTTTCTGCTAACACAGTTAACTAGACCATTTTTTAACTTTTTTTTTTCTTTACTTGCAACATTTACAACAAAGTTATTGCACGCTATGACGTCTTAAACACTCTCCCTTGTTGCAACAAATTTTCACTCTGACCTCATCACATATTGACGTCATGGCCTTTCCACGTCCACATACGACGTGCAAGGTACCCTGGGTGCGTTGGTTGTTGACGTTCTGGGACGCCATGTTACATGCATTGTCTGGTTTCAAAATACACTTACACTTTACATAGGGTCTCTTTCAAAATAAGTGCACCACTTCACTACAACACAACAACTCAAATTGATGTTTTTTCTATGTTTTGCCCACACACATACAAGATTGGGTTTGGGCAACAAAAGCACGTGGTTAGGTTTAGAACAGTCACAATCTTACAGGAAGTGAACACCAGTCTCCTGGGTGAAAGTCTGTGGTTGGTGGACCCATCCACCACCCCTCCTGCCAGCCTTAAGTTATTTTTCCAAACCAACAAAAAAAGATCAAGCACAGGTTTTCGTTGACTTCGCAACATTGCAACATTTTTGGTCTTTGGACACATGTTTTTACAGTGTGTGGATGGTATTTAGGCTACTAATATAGAATAAGTCATTCTTACAACATCAGTTCAAGTATTGTATATCTTACTTCATATATTTATTTTAAGTATCACTTTTTGACCCTGTGAATCCCCAAATCCTCCTAGTTTATTGTTTACCTTTCTTTATGTTTTAATGATCCACATAGTTCACAGTAATATCTTAAAATATGATGGTGTATATGGACATGTCATATGTACATTATGAGTTGTCCATCTAACAATGCTTATAAAATGAATTTAAAACTTGTAACTGTAAATATGTGGTGGCAATATTACATTGTTTCAGTCATTCTTCAGTTTCAGTTTTAACTCATTACAGTTGGCTGTGCCTCAACTACCCAAGACCCTCAAAACAACACGGCTGAAATTTAAAATAAAGTGGTGTTCCACGGAGAACATTATTTTTACGCCTCTGTTATAAAATATTGTTCTCTTTTTGTGATTTATTTTTATCCTTGCGACTACATTTTTATTCATTTATTCTCACACAAGGCTGCCGTGCAAAAAAAACTCCAGCCTCAGTGGGATCCTCTTGTTAAAATAAGAATACTTAAAAAAAAAAGGAGGGAGAAAAAAACATGTATTGCCTCTATAATGCACACAGTAAATGTATGGGATCTCTGGGATTCCTGCTGCAGATTGTTTTAATTGGCTGTCCAGATCTTGGCACTCTTTTAAATATCACAGGATCTGCACACACACACGCACAAACACACACATAACCCTGACCCTGAAATCTGCGAATCAGCAGAGGAGCTTCATTAGAGCTATCATGAAGAGTAATCACACCCTGCATTGGTGCATGTTGCGTGTGAGCCCCGGGGGGTCCATTAAGCCAGTGATAGTGTTGCTATGTGTATGGAGGAAGTCATCATGAGCTTGTTGAGTCAGAACACACACTGCAGAGCTTTAACACACGCACACACACACACACACACAGCATCATCAGCAGTTCACACTAGAGTTGCTTAGAACAATAATATGATCACAGAAATGTACGCACACATGTGAAGAGGATGCAATGACAGAATGTGCAAATTTAATAATGTTTTAACTGGATGGCATATTTCTATAGCTCAGCTTCTGTGTTTATTTGCCTACAAGGAATCATATTCTTCACTCAGTAACCTGGCTTTGAGTCAGTGTGTGTGATGTTTCTTATCATATATTCAGCAAGCTAGGCATTAGACTGACTTTAATGCTGTTTTGGCCGTCCAAGCAAAGACTCACACAGCCTCGTGGGTACGTTTTGATGTCAACAAAAAAACACAGCTGTGAGCAATACTTAATATTACTACTGGGATCACCATTTCTTCCTCTTATATTAGCAGCAACCTGTTAATGCTCATTTACACAGAGAGGAGGAAGCTGGCAGCTGCACCTTTTCATACATCTGTGCTGCTGGACCTTTATGTGTGGGTGTGACACCACAGGTGCACTGAGTTTATTGGTTTATTCACAACAGCAGTGATGAGTTGCAGGGTATGTTTGTTTGTTTGTTTTGGATAAGTTAACTGTGTAGATTATTCTCTTTGCCTTGGTGGCTATCTAAATTGCATCACCCAGGCGTAAAATAGACTGATAACACTGATAGCTGGTTAGCTGAACTCTTCGGGGATCTAACCAGTGTAGAGTGATCCAAAATAGCCAGAATCTGTATGCAATGCTAATAAAAGTGTCAGATTTGTTCCCGTATCTCTCAGCCCCGAGTGTGGTGTAACTAATTTATTTGTGTTCATTTTCTCGAAATGAGACCAGTGTGATCTCTTGATGACCCACGGTGCTCACTCCAGAGCTGGCCTTTCAATAAGTAATTACTGTAAGATATTCACAGACATATGGGCTTTCATGTTGCACACTCAGCTCGAAGTTGTATTTTTTTTACCAGTTTTGTTTTATTTTTAAAGCTTTCTTAAAAATATATGATGCAGGATTTTTCCCAAAAAACAATTTTAAAGACTTATACAAAAACAAAATAAAATAAAATTAAATTAAATTAAATTAAATTAAATTAAATTAAATTAAATCAAACAAAACATAATAAAATTAAAAATTAAATTAAACAAAACATAAAAAAATAAAATTAAATTAAATTAAACAAAACATAATTAAATTAAATTAAATTAAATTAATCCTCATTTATGACTCACTAGCCTGTAGTATTTTTTTTTTTAACTTTTTTTCTTGTTTTGCTATGTTCAAGATGTTCCTTGGCAGGGTGTGCTTTCCAAAATCATGGATGCATTGCCAAAAAACACAAATATAGCAAACAAGTGAATTGAATGTGTGAATCTGTGTATTGAATAATGTGTTGTAAAGAGTTTTATAGCTACAGGAGCTTCTTAAATGTTGCCCATCCCATTAATATCAATGAGGGGAACTGATGAACTGACAACAGAGTTTTTTTTATCTAAATAAAATCTAAATCTAAATAAATAAATAAAACATCTGTTTGTGTCATTTCAGGTTTGCCTGTGATAAAGGGGTAAACTGTCACATATTGTGTCTAGCTTTATATTTTCACAATGTTCTCCCCCTATAGCCCATTACGCCCATTGTGATGTTCTCTCTGTTGACAATCGCATTACCTGAGACAGTTGCCAAATGTCTTCAGTTTGCTGCATGGGTAGCATTCTTTAAAATGAATTTCACCACATATTACTTTCCATTTTCGTTTCCAAAAATGTACACACTGGACTCTGAGACACATAGGCTGCACTGAATGTTCTCACAAAAGAGATCCTATGCAACCCTACAAGTGTAGGTGGATGAACACTCACCTCAAGTGTGAAGACAATGGCCTAAAAATATCAAAGAACATCACAAGTCAAATATCAATGCTCAATGGATTACCCTCATGTTACCTGACTCTGCAGGTGCTTTGTTTAACAACACATATACAAGCCCAGAGGTCTTGTTAGAAAGCTGTGAAGGTGGTTTTTTGAAAATGTACTCAGTATCTAAAAGGCCAATTATGTATTACTTCCCTATACCATTTTTCTGCATTTTCAGGACACCTACTGGTGCAAGAGGAAAGAAAACCTTTTTGTCTGCAGGCATTTGAAAACAGTGAACTATTACTGTGGGTAAATTGAAACTGTTAATAACTCAGAATAAAGTGCTTTACAAATAAATAAAAAGCCTAATTTCCACAGAGCAGTACAGTACAGTCCAGTTCAGTGCGCTTTTTTCCGTTTCCACTGTGAAAAGTTGTGGATGGTACCAATGGAACTGTTCTGTAACGTCCCCATTTTTGGTCCCCCCTCTGTTGGGGTACCTAGCACACAGATCTGGTACTAAAAGGTGGAGCTGTGAACACTGCAGTCCATTGATTGGTCAATAGAGGACGGTCACTGGTCACTCTGTGAAGAGTTTTACATATATCAGTAAACTGTAACCTTAAAATAAAAGGGTGTTTTGCTGTCTTAACTTAATTGACTGGACCGACTGCCGGCAACTTTTAAGGTGGAACATTAACTTGTAATATCACTCAATGCATGAGGTGACAACGTGAATCCATCAGCACACCTTAAATTTTGATGTGACAACTTTGACCATTCCATCAGTTTTTGTTGTCTCTCATAGTTTCAACCGCATTATGTGAACTACATATATCATACCTGTCAAGTTTTGGATTTGAAAATAAGGGAAATTTTCCGGCTCCCGCCGCAAGCCGTCCCACCACCCCAACCAAGCTCCAGTATCCCTTACATTTTAAGACAGGTGTACACAGAGGCGGTCCTGGCTAGTTTTACACCCTGGGTGAACCAACCCCCCACGGTACGATACCAGTGAAAGTATCACGGTTCTGAGTAGTATCACGATACCACGGCAAAAATGAGGCAGATGTGCCTTTTGTCATTTATAGAAAGATAAATCACTTTTCTATAATACATCAATGATATTTCAATGGAATAAATTATTTATTGACTTATTCATACTTCAAAAACAGCATCAATCAGTGATTAACATAGGGGGGATCAAAATAAAATAAATAAAATAAAAATCAACCAGCCACCCTCCTCCCCTGACAAGTAAAGAACAGTCCCTCCATAAGTAAAGAACAGTCCCTAAAGTGTGGTGAGGTTTGTGGACTGTTACCTGCCACAAAGAGAGAAATGCGAACGGCTCATTTCTCCTCTGACACGCCACATACCTGTGTGCCACCACGGCTCGGTTGTCCAGGTACTACTGGGCAGTCATGACACCAATGAAAGAGGAAATTACTGGACCTGGAGTCTTGACTTCTGTCGCCAGTAAGTTGTTATCTTGCGCCACAGAGCACTATAAGCCTCCGCCGTATTCCTGTCTGTAACCCCCGTTCAACCCACAACCGCCAGGATTCGCATTTCCTTTCTGCTGCTGGTTGAAACGTGATAATAGGTGTGCCTCAGCGCCCACTCCACTAACTCCGAAATGAGCGGTAGTCTAGAAAACTAGCGAGTTTTTTTTGTTTTTTTTGGAAGACGCTCAGGCGCCCACACATAGATTGCGCCCTGGGCGGTCGACCACATTGCCCATAGCAAAACCCGTCCCTGGGTGTACAGGAAATCTAAAATAACCACTTGTCAACCAGACCCACTGTCGACACTAACCTCGCGACAACTGCCACCCAGGCTACTGCAGGTGGCAGTTGTCGCGAGGCTAGTGACAGAGTTCAGTTTAGAGAGGCAGAGGAATGTTGTTTTTTTTTTTTTTTAATTATATTATAATACGGGAGATTTACGGGAAAATACTAATACGGGAGGACGGCGGGAAAGAGGGGTAAAATATGGTAGTTTCCCAGCCAAAACGGAAGACTTGACAGCTATGCGCATATTCTAATTCTCACTCGTTCCTGTGGGCTCCAGCAACACTAAACCCCTGAGCTTGCCTGAGAAGGACTGAATGCACAAACCCACCATTTTGAAATATCCCATGGAGAGAGACTCTCACTGCAGCCTGTTTTATTTTGTTCTGAAAATGTTGGCGTGCAGCCTCCATCTGTGAACGATAGACAAGGTGCAGACTGATAAAGGAGGAAATACACAGTGCTGGATGGAGCAGTGAGTGACAACAACCCCGCCCACATTTAAGAGTACTGTTTGTAGTGGAAATGTTAAGCGTACCAAGGGTCTCTAGGTACCATGTCTGAAGGGTTACTTTTGGTTCCAAAGGTACCATACCGAAAGTGTTTGGTGGAAACGAGGCTAAACAGAACATTTTAAACTATGTTATTCCACTACAAGCAGTGGGCTGACTGTGTCTATCCATTTGTCGAGAAACAGAGAGGACCCACACGCAGACTCACAAGGCAGAGGCAGGAATAAGGCAAAAACTGAGATTTTACTGAGTTTCTTCAGTAGAGAAGAGTACAGTCCGTTGCATGAGTCAAAACCAAAAATCCAAGTTATCAGGCAGAGGTACAGAGGCGTCAGGCAAAAACACAAACCAGGTAAACAGGCACAGGTCATTAATCCATAAGGCAACACAAGGAAACAGGCGGGATACGAGGCAGGCATGAGCACTAACAACGATCTGGCAAACAGGGGAAAACTGACTGGTATGAATACTGAGGGGATAATGAGAAGATAAGGAACAGGTGTGTGGTGGCTGAGCAGGCTGGTCACTGATTGGCAGACAGTCAATGCAGGGGGAGAGCAAATGGGTGTGGACAGAGTACTGGCGGGAAAAAACTGGCAGGGCTGACTGGAGGATGAGCAGAGGGGTGTGAGCAGGAGGAGCAGCAGGAGGGTGGGGCTAAGAAGCTCCAGCAGAGTCCATGACACCATTACAGCAAAAGCATCAGGTTGAAACACGACACACTTGTAAAAATACTCATGCCAATGTGATATAAGACCTAAATTGATTTAAAGCAACAATACAAATGAGTGCGCCAAAAATAATGAATTTAGTGGCTGCAGACTGGAGTGTTGAATGGATTTTTCAATAACAGAGAGAAGCAACGGAGAGCCAGGAACACCAGGGAGGATGGGAAGATTTGTTTCCAAGTCACACGTCAGTTTTGAAGATATGATTTTGACTTCTCAATTAACTGTCAAACAGGAAAGAAAGGAAATTAATTACATTTCTTTTATGTCTTTAATTTCCTTTCTTTCCTGTCAAACAGGAAAGAAAGGAAATTAAAGACATAAAAGAAATGTAATCGGCAGAGATTGGTTCTATAGGGTTTTAGCTGGCTGACACAGACTGTACTGTAGATATCTATGAAAGAGATGAGAAATAATAATGTATCATAAATGCTATAACAACTGGATCTGGAACAGGCAGCGAGATGACGACCAGATGTCATGAAGCATATTCACCATATGGTCAACAGGATCTGCGGAAAATTGCACACTCAGTCAGTTATAATTACAAAGGCACACACTGTAAATTACTAATAAATACATCAGACTGCTGGCCTCTTATATTTTTATGATGTGAGATTGATCAAAGTAAGAGCTATCACCCTTTATGGTTGTATGTGTATCCATCAAAAAAAATAAAACGAGGATGTTTAATGTTTCAAACAGCTGACAGGTTGTGCAAAAACAACTCAAAATCAAGATGCAGTCCTTTTTACAGTCAGTGAATGGCATCTCTCAGCATCTTCACAGAACCAAATACATTACGCTTTCTCTTTGATTGTCGACTTCAACTTTTCAGTCACCATTTTACTGCTCCGCACCCTAAGGGCTATAAGCGCAGAGAACAGTATGAAGGAGAGGCAAAACTACAAAAAAAAGAGATTGAGGCAGACATAAAGTGTGTCTGTGTGACAATGGGAAAAACAACAGGGAGATGAGATGGAAGCAGATGAATCAGTTCATCCTGTAGTTTTCCTTATATAGAGGTTCACGTCCCAGTTCTGCATTGAAACATTTTATTGATCTGAGACTTCTTCCTCTCAAGAGAGACAACAAGAGAGGAAAAACAAAGTGTGTTTACATGCACTTAAAAGATTAGCCTACACAGTCACAAGAAATATATATTTCCCAGAGCCCATAGTGGAATTTACATCTGCCGCGAAGACGTCTGCTCTCCCCAGTAGAGTATAGTAACTAGGCTATTCCAGAGCATGTCCTACACATTCTCCAATAGCCTGTGTTAACCTTATTTCTCCCAGTAACCTGTTTTTTCTGTGTGCATTCAAGCACAGTGATAGATTAAAGAGGTTGACCTGAAACTTTGTGACAAAATAAATTTAGAAGATGCGTGTCCTCCTCTGGCAGAAGCAGCACAGAACTATCTTTTTAGAAAAAATGTCTTCCTGCGAGGCTTTTCAGCAGCGCACCTCTTGGGCTCTGCTGGTTTTGTGCATGAGCGAGCAGGAGTGGAGGAGAGAGCAAGAGAGAAAGACAAGGTGAAGCTGGTCAATAAGTGCGCCTGTGTGTGTGTGTGCGTGTGTGTGTGTGTGTGTGTGTGTGTGTGTGTGTGCTTCGCTGAAAGAGATGGAAGGGAGGAGAGAAATAATTGTTGAATTGTTTTTTTATAGAGCTTCCCCCTTGGAGATTTAGATGCAGATTCATTAATCTAAAAGCAAGATGCCCTCTCAGGATTTTCCGGGGGAAACAATACAGCATAGAGAAGAGAGCAGCTACACTTGACTTTTTCCTTTCCTTCTTTACTATCATTTTCTACCCATTTCTTCTTTTCTTGCTTTTTGTATCTCTCCCTCTCTTTCTCTGTCAGACTGTTCCTCCCTGCAATAAAACACTGACTGCGAACACTTGACAGGAAATAGGGTGCATAAAAAATACAGTGATTTAAATTATTTTGACAAGTTCAGTTTGGGGTTTATGGAGCTACTCTGTGTGAGGTAATTGAAATTCTATTTTTAAAATTTCAATATTTAATATTTGACATTGTATTACACGTTGTTGTAATTGACGTTATGCTGGTGTCTACAAGTCATTAGCTGTATAAAAGAAGTGGGTGTAGCCACCCTGATGTTACCCACTGGTTTCTGGACTTTCATTTTCATGCCTCAAGTTTGGCATTTTGGCCGACGCCATTTTGTTTTTTGGAGCATAAGATGACCATATAAGGACTAGAAGGTGGAACTGTGGAGGAGGGTGGTGGATCAGACTAACCCCCAAATTCCACCAGATGCGTGTTGGTTGCGTCTGCGCTCCAGCACGGCAGCGGAGCCGATAGGATACAATTGTAGTCAATGTGTGTGCTTCCACCGGTTGCGGCTGTGCTGCGTTCTGGCTCTGTGTCAGCTGCGGCGCTCCGGAGCCCTCCGCAACAGATACTCAGGACTTCTATTTTTGCCAGACGCCGGAGCACAATGTTAGCAATTCAGCACAGAGCAGATCATGCAGGGCAGGAAGTCGTGCACAGAAATAAAATAAAACATCCAGTTAATTTTCAAAATAAAATACACAGTGTTCACGGCGGATCATATTTCCCTGCACTACACCTTGAAAATGTCATAATGGGCGGAGGCAGGCCTGAAGCCGACAGGTTAGAAGTTTTCAGACCACCCCTATTGCCCGCCCCAGTTGGACTTTCGCCACCTTAACTTTTGTCCTTTTCCAGCTGCGTTTCCCCCTGATGCCACCGGGCACTGTTAAACTATAACAGCGACTGTCCACGTATCATGCCGACATTAAAGGTTTTTTTCCCCGTTGTTTTCTGATGCCCCAAGTCACTGCCCAAGCCCCAGATTTCGATGACTTTGGAGTGAGACCAGGCTTGCTTTAAACACCCACATTTGAAGGCACAAAAGCAGCTGGGAAAAGTTATAGCTGTCGGTGAAAAACATCCGGATTGGGTGGCTCAAGCGCTGCTGGGAAACATGGAAATGTGTGGGTGAAATACAACCTGTGTTGTTAGTTTTGAACAGCAGTCTGCAATCTTGGCAGGCGTCTCGCCGATGTGACCATCCACCATCCCCTCCATCTCCTGATGACTAAAATAAGCTTATATATCACATGTTAGAAACATTGATATGATACATATGAAAAGTGCAAACATAACATTCATGGTTTGCAAAATGCATAATGCGCATTTTCTTCTAGCTACTGGGCTATAAACTAAGTGAGAAGTAGGCTCAGTTTCTTATGGACTTCTTTACAATCTGACTTCTTTTTGCAACCAGTGGAGTTATCCCCCACCAGCAATTGGAAATAATGCAGGTTTAAAGTACTTCTGCATTGGCTTTAATTTTCAGACTTGAAGATCACCCCTTGCTTTGTGTACAATCACAAAGCATCTTTGGTTCACACCAGACTTTGTTCCATTTTTATACTGCACTTTCACCAGCGTATATAAATCTACCAGTATGTGAGATAAAATATTAAAGCATATTTTGTTATATGGTTATATGGAACTCAAACTGAACACTAGATACTCCTCATGAATCAAGCTGAATTCACTTTATCAAGGACTGAGACTCACATTTCCATGTGGCCTCTGCAGTGGGTGTACAGTGTTCCTATGGGTTTTTTTTTTTCCTCATCCTTCAATTGAACCAAACTAAAAGAGAAAATGCTCAAGAGATTGACTAAACTGTTCCAAACATAAACAGTGTGAACACACTTTAGTACTGGATGCCTACACACACACACCCACAACATCCTCAGATTACATCAGCATCTGGTATGTTAAAAGGACACACATATACACACACACACAAACACACACACACACACACACACACACACACACACACACACAATTCAATCACAAGCATATTTTGCTCAGCTCTCGCTTTTAGCTTAACTGGACCAGAAGGGTCACTTAAATTCTTATTCACAAGAATGTCCTGGCAGCTTCATATTTATCTCCCATCAAATCTAACAGCACATCAAACACACGCACACACACACACACACACACACACACACACACACTGATACCGCAGTGACAGTATGAGCATCAGCTGATGAGATATTTTACCTTTCCAACTGATCCCCAAAAGGAAATACTTTTTTTTTTACTGCAGTTACTGCTGCAACTGGAAAGGATTGGAAGGATGGAAAGGATTCAGTTTTTGGGTTAAAGGGAAATTCCACTGATTTTACACACACAATTCAGTTAACTTTTCATGAGGAGAACTTCTCTTTCCCTGGAAACAGCTGTATAATGTCTTCTTGGGCTCCTGAGGGAGCTTTCTTGAACTCTGATTGGATTTGAGACATTCTTTTACAGGAAATAAAAACCCAGAAGCTAAAAGTCTGGTTATCTAAGCCTCCACTGCTTTGATTTTGATCTCTCACGAGTCACCAAACATAATTGAAGTGAAAATGATCCACACTCCCCATGGTTTTGGGTAACACAATCTACCTCTTTCAAGATTTATTTTCTTACGTGTTTTTTTTTAAATTCCTCTGAAAAAAGTAATAATGTTCTTTTTTTTTAAACATCCAGTTTTTCATATTTCCACATGGGTGGACACCATGTGTTTAAGCTTTCAGCATAAGAAATATACACCAGTATAAAGATTGATTTATATCATGTGAAAAATATAGTTTTAATGGTGTTAAACTTGTGTGTTCACATATCTTAACATATTCCCCTACTGTTCAATGCCATGCAAAAGCACTGAACCTTGCTCCTGACTCCTCTTTCTACCTCTACTTCTCCATCCTGTACCTACCTCCCCCCTACCTCATTCAGCTCCTTTCTCTTCGATAATTCCACACCCAGCTCCTCCTGTTGAACTATGCCATTTTTTCAATAAAAATTTTCTGCAAAAATATCAAGAAATATTGTCAAAATGTTGTTTCTGTTACAAAAACTGTAAATTACATTCTAACCAGTCCATACCCATTGAGTACAGCATACCATACCATGACTTAGTCATACCAAAAATAAAAAAAAAACCCAAAACATTGGGCACAGGGGGAGCCACAGCGATCAGTTGCATTTTAGCAATTTTTAAGCATTTTTCTGTTGTTATAGCGCCACCCAGTTGCCAATTAGAGTTAAATTTCTCCAGTCACCTTGAGGCGTCCTGTTCTACATATCTACCAAGTTTAGTAAAAATTGATATGGCGGTTTGGCCTAGATAGGAAATTAGCTCTCTAGCGCCCCCATTTTGTTTGATGGGGTCAATAATGGAGGGGTCCCCTCAGATTATGTGTGGTCATATGCCTACAAAGTTGCGTGGTGATCAGTGAAACCCTTGAGATATTATACACCTTTATGTGATGAGCCACGTCCTCCGCAATATTCATTGCCTTATAGAAGCTCAGTTTTAGTAAGTTTTCCAACTTTTGCCAAGAGGGAACTTTAGATATTGGTCCCTAGATTATGTTCACCCAGTTTCATGCAGATCAGTCAAACTTTCTAGGAAGAGAGCGATTTGAAGTGTTTTTCAAAAAATTCAAAATCTTGGTTTTGAGAGATTTGTATTGCACTGGCAACACCTGGTGGCAGTGTAGGGCATGACACACAAGGGTGCAACTCTAGCATCAAAACCTATGCATAAAGAAAATGGCTTTTAAATAAACAAAGTCAAGTGTATTAGGACAATCATGGATGCATGGGTTATGATGGAACATTTCAAACCAGGATTTTGAGCCTCGCTGGAGCCATAGAAGCCTGAGTGCAACTATCATGATTGAATAAAAGTGTGACACACAAACACACTCCCAAACATACCTGTCAGCTCAAATCATTCCAATGAAACTGACAAAGACACACAGTTGATGAGGAGTTGAACTACCTATTGGGACCATGAGCAACTTTGATTCTCAGGAGAAAAGTTATTGAATTCTGATGGAGCCAGCCTCCAGTGGCCATGACAGGAATGGCAGATTAAAACTTTTCACATTTCACAAGCCTTTTCTCTTTTTCCAATTTGTGCACATCAACTCCTTTCCTCGTCTCCTCTTCTCGCGTCTTAGTCCCTCCCACCTGAGATGTGAGTGAAAGAGACAAAGAGCAGACAGAAGGAGAAAGGAGTTGAGTCGTCAGTTAAATAAGACATTAGGCACAGCTGCATCTTTGATCCCGCATTTGATCATCTTAAATAACTAACTCAAGTTATGAGTACAAAAGGAACACTTACATTTGTAGAGTCCTGTTATATGTCATGCCTCTGTCATGTATCAGCTACACCTGTGCATCCTGGCTCATAGCTCTTCTGGCAGGCCTTCCCCCTCCTCAAGATGCATTTTGGGAATTGGGACATCCTTCAAAAAGGTGCACTGAAATCACTCTCCAGGTCACAGGCTAGAGGACGAAGAAGGTACAAAATAATAAACAAGAAAAGCCTTCAGGACATTTTGACTTGTCATACTTGGAACAGCACAGGTGTTTCTAATAACATTAAAGATGTCTCCGTTCTATTCCAGTGTCCTTGTGAGATTATAGTGAGCCAGGACCCTGAAACCACAGCAGCTGAATGGAACTCAGCCATCATTATTTACATAACTTCATTATTTACACCTGTGCTTTCCCCACTGTGACATGTCAAAGTGCTTTCCGTGGAAAAAGGGCCTACTGGGGCAAACAGTGGGACATTTGGCCTTTCCTGCACTGTATGCAAGGAGAAAATCCACCGTAAAGAGTGGAGCTGCTGAATCACACAGCAGGTCACTATCTCTTACTTTCATACTGTACAGGTGGATCTAATTGTTCCCCAGTTACTGTTTGCATCATGGTGTGTACGTGTATCAGTGTGAGCGTGGTGTGTGTTGACTAAACAATGTCTGACTGGTGACCTGCTCTTCTCCCAAACCTGCTAAAGTGAATAGACTGCTCCTGCAGGTGCCCTGTTGGCTTCTGCACACACGCACGCACACACACACACACACACACACACACACACACACACACACACACACACAAGAGCATGCGCACACAAGCATACAGATGTACATGTACACACACACCTGTGAAAAATTATGACAAGTGCTGATATGCATGAATGAACAAGGACAAAGGACACACACATGTGTGCCCACCAAAGAGACACACACACACACACACACACACACACACACTCTCTCTCTCTCTCATACACTATACACCTGTGGGAAAATAAAGAGAAGCTCTGAAACGGTTGGTTGCACAAGGTCAAACTCCGCATGTGAGTATGCAAACCACACACGTACACACTCAAACACACAGATACACACGCAAATTAGGCCATACAAATGCATACTGGCACTTGGATTTAGCCACAGGGGGTGGAGAGAGGGGGAGAGAGAGAGAGGGAGAAAACAGGAGCAGACAATAATGAGAGAGAGAAGGGAGTGAGATGAAGAGAAGAAACAAAGGGATAAGAGCGAGAGGGACGTAATTGGATGAACAACAGAACAGGAAAGACAAAAAAGGAGAAAGGTGTGCTACAGTACGAGTCGTGGGGCTGAAAAAAGGATAGACAAAGAGTCTTATCCTCAGTTTGCACAGTCATTAACTTTGTTTATTTACTGCTGACTTTCTACCAGTTACTGTGGTTTCTCCATGCTTCTTCTTTCTTATTACAACACATTGTAATACTTTTTATCCAAGTCATAGGTGAGTTCCGAATCGCATACTTTTTCTTTTTACTTTTCGTAGGTACTGCAGCTGCCCTTAAAAAGCATACTGTTGCATGCACTATGCACACAATTAGGATATACAACTGTGTCATAACATTACGCACTGAACTTTGACCGTCTTGCTTTTATATCCGTTACCATGGAGATAAACAAACGCCGCTTAACGAGTTCGCCAGAGATGGAGATCAACCCATAGAGCTCTATTGTTGTTTTTTTTTACAATGTATTTAGTATAACTTTATACATAACATATTATATCTGTGACAGTGAAATTACATCTGCAGTCCTCTGTTGTTGTTATTTTCTACAGTTATGTCCCATGTAATATTTTTGATTATTTTGTTCACTTAAACAATTCATATTCCTATTATTACTATTCGACTGGTCACCAGTCACTTCAATGCTGTCATCCATCATTGGGACTTCTGACAGCTGTCAATCAGCTATCAAACAGCCGTCATCTGTTTGCAGCTCAGTTGATGTGATGTATCATCCACTGTGCAGAGTGGACGAAAAAGGTGTAGTCGAACATCCTGGTGTTTTTGGCATACTGCATTCGACATTCCATGCCTTGGGACATGTTTGTTTGGGTTTATGTTTCCTCATACAACAGTTCATATGGTATCCAGTGAATTAGCACCCCACAAGTAGCGTCATCATCCTCATCGTTGCGTATTTAATGTAAATGTATGTATATAACACAGAGTTGTGTATAGTTATGTAGGTTAGAGTGATTCCAGAGAGAAGGAGACAGAGGGGTCTACAGTCTGTGTTTGAAGGATATATCCAGGATGTCAAACTGACTCAGCAGCAACAACAGGTTAAAAAGACAAAGATAGTTAGAAGCTAAAGCCGAACTATAGGCTACAGATCACAGTGTAAAAGTGAACCACCACATCACTGCTGATCGCCACAGAAGACAATGAATATAAAGGGAAACTTTGCTGATAGTGATCACAGTGTGTGCAGATATGTGCTGCTCCTCCAGACCGTCGTCGCAGGACGTGTAGGGATCTCTGGGGAAAGTCAAACAACGTTCATCTGCGCACACTGCGATGACACAGAGCTGGTTGAATATGAGCAAAGTTTCCCTGCTTCCCTTCACTGGTTCCTGTACAGCAGGGTCGGTCTTTGTTTCACTGTTATAATCATTAAAAAGCAAAAGCAGCATGTGTATACATTCAGTAGGCTATATCTTCAGTAGCTAACTAGCTAACCCTACACTTTTCAGGGTTTGATTTTGGTTTTGGAACAGGGAAGAAACGTATATCTTTTTCCAACCTCTCCAGGTAACGAGTATCATTAATACACGACGTGCCCCAGACACAACATTTAGCTCCAAATCCACAAAACCAGCCTGAAAATAAAGAAAATCTGAAATGATTGCATTAGAGTCAATGGAGCTGTGTTGTTGTCGGACCCTGGTCTGAGCCGGCCCGATTCTACGTCATGATTGGCCAGTCTGTGTCTGGGGACAGAGTGAAAGGTCAATTGTGGTGCATTCCTTTTTGTAGGTTTACATACGAACAGTCCATGACAAAAGCCTGAATAGATGTGTTTAACTTAACTCACAGACAGAAATAAAAGTTGTTATACAAGAATGTTATCATGTTTTTGCTTTGTTTTGTTTCGACTCATGCCTAATTGTTCAAACTTTTACTTTGGTCATTTGGGAAAAAGCTAAAAAAGAAAGTGAAGAGGAGAAAAGTGAGAAAGAGTCATTATGATGGAGTGGCAGGAGTTCAGGGAACACTGGTTTTATGGGTTTCTTTTATGCCCGACTCATTTAGCAGAGCCAAATTACAGCAGGAGATGCCAAACAGAAAGAGTAATGCACACATACAGTATATGCACATGCAATACATAGATACACATATGCAGACTGTTTGATCTCCACACACACTTTCCCATTTCTCTCCTTATGTGCCTTGCAGATATTTGTATTTCCCACTGTGGTTCATTCAAACAAAGAATCTGGGTGAGCCACTTTCCTCCGTCAGTGTGTGCAGTATGTGTTTGAAGGCTGCAGTGGTTTGTTAGTTAGGTTGCTCAACAGAGAATAATGGTTGGCAAGAACAAGAGGCAGAGGAGAGGAGGGGATAGGAAGTGGAAAGGCGATGAGAGACCTTAATAATTCAGCCTCTGGCATAAATTGCTGAAACTGAAAGTATTGCTAATTACTTTTGAGATAAACTTGCAGTGAACTTTCTAGTGTTATCAAATGTTTGCTGTGGAAGAGGAGGTGTAGTATGTCAAATGCAAATATTTGCAAACTTTATTTATGGGAGGAAAGGTTTTTGATGATCGAGGTGAATAAATATCTGTAAGTATAAAACAATCTTGATTTCCAAAAAAAACTGTTCATTTATATGAGCCAAACATCATAATTGGGATCAGTATGAGTTCAATTTCGTGGTCTTTTTTTTCCCCGTGGTTCGTGAGTTTGAAATTTAATGAATCATAGCAGATTTTTTTTTTTTATTGTCCTTGGAGCTAATACTCATTTAATATCACATTAGAGTTGAACTGCAAAAATGGTTTTAAACAGCCTGAGTCAGTTCAGGTTTTCTTGATTTGAAAGTTCTTTCATACTAAACTAAATATCAAATGTCACGTCCTCTCTGAAATGTTTCTGATGAAATTATAAGGCTGATAATCAACACATGCTCACTCCGACCTCGTCACATATCGACGTTTGGTCAGGGACTTTCCACGTCCACATACAACGTGCATGGTACTCTGGGTGCACTCCTGACGTTCTAGGATGCCATGTCAAGGTCTGCCTGTTACATGCATTGTCTTCCATTAAAATACACTTCAGTTTTTACAGGAAATTTACCGTTTACATAAAGTCTATTTCAAAATAAACACACTACATCAGTCCAACACCGTGATTTGACATGTTTGTCTTTCAACAACTAATGCATGTGCTTGGGTTTAGGCAACAAAAGCACATGGTTAGGTTTAGGAAAAAAGAACAGGGTTTGGCTTTAGAATCTTACAGCTGGCGAATACTGAATGTTTGTTGGATCCATCCACCACCCCTATCGCATACCCTACTTGGACTTTGACTGCCTTATCTTTCGTTCTTGTACCGCCATGTTTCCCCCTGACACTGCCATGCGCTGTTAAACTATAACGGCAACCTGCTGCATATCATGCCAACATTACAGGATGGCTTTTTTGTCAGTGTCTGATGCCGCAAGTCACTGCCCAAGCATTGGATTTCGACGACTTTGGACTGAGACCGGATTTGAACAACTAATGCACATGTTTACGTTTAGCCGACACACACACGTGGTTAGGTTTAGGAAAAAAGAACAGGGTTTGGTTTCTTAATCCTACTGGATGCGAATGCTGCTCTGCTGGGTGAAAATCAGTCTTTGTTGGACCCATTCACCACTCTTACCTTGCGCCCTACTTGGACTTTCACTGCCTTATCTTTCGTTCTTTTCCTGCTGTGTTTCCCCCTGATGCCACTGGCTACCATTAAACTATATTGGCGACAGCAGCCTATCATGCTGAGGAGATTGTTTTTGTCAGCGTCTGACGCTGGAAGTCACTACACATGCACTTGATTTCGGAGTGAGACTGGGTTACAATAATGACATACGGTTGTAATGTTACAAATCCACAAAGATCAAAATTTTAAGTGCATTGCTTGCTGCTTGCAACAGACCAGCTGCATCAAAAGTTTTTTTTAAAGATATGCTATGCAGGTTTTTCTTAAAAAACAATATAGACCCATATCACTGTAAAATATTTGACTGTACATTCACAGTAAATTACTTGCTAGTAGTTGTCATTTTTACAGTAAATTTGTTGTGAAATGACAGCTGTATACTGTAATCTCACAGTAGGTATGTCTCATATACTGTGATTTAGCAGTATGCTCTTGTAAAATTAATATATTTAACTGTATCCTCACTGTTAAAGCCCATTACATTACTGTGATATGACAGTACGTTCCTGTAAATTACAGAATTTAACTGTAACTTCACAGTTTATGTACATTTGATTACTGTGATTTAGCAATATGCTCCTGCAGAATTACTGTATTTCACTGTAATCTCACGGTTAAACTTCATATATTACTGTGATTAAGCAGTATGCTTCTGTAAAATCATCATATTTACCTGCGTGATTTTCACAATAAATTTCTGAGTTTGGTGAGATATCACAGTAAAAGCCTGTAAGGTAATAATCAGGCAAATTTATTGTGAAATATTACAGTCCCATATCCCTGAAAATATGGGATGGGAATTTTTGCCCTCTGCCTGCATTTTCTTATTTTCTTCTCATTTTCTGTGCTTGGGATGTTTATGGGTGTGTACCCCCACACTGCTCAGGTGAGGTCGGAGCTTTATAAAAAAGCTATCAGGTGCTAAACCATAAGCAGACCCTGTCATGGACTCTGCTGGAGCTTCCTGTTCCTTGTAACACCCTCCTCCTGGTGCACCTCATTTACACACCCCTCTGCTTATTCTCCAGTCAGCACCTGCCAGCTTTTCCCAACAGTACACCATCCACACCTATTGGCACTCCCCCTGTATTGACCGTCAGCCTATCAGTGACATGCCTGCCCAGTCTGCCACACACCTTGCCAGTCTGCTTGTTTACCTTTCAGTACATATACCAGTCTCCCTGTTGTTTGTATTGCCTTTCTGGATTTTTTTACCTGATTTCAACCTTCGTCTGATGCCTCTGTACCTCTGCTTGATAATCCTGATTTTTTGTTTTGACTCTCGGAACGGTCTTGGAAAGCCTCAGTTTTTGTCTTACTCATGCCTCTGCCCTGTGATTCTCTGTGTGGGTCTTCTCTGGTTTATGAAAGACCCAGCACTGAAAAAAGTGCAATATAGCGAGGGGGAAACGCCAAATAGGAGTGAATCTGGGGCTGGCTTTTACTTTCACGTTCGCAAGTGAGCGTGTTTACACAGAGACTAACAATCCTGCATGATGTAAGCTGTCAAAGATGCATTCACTTTATGAATTCATAACATAAAGTTAAGGGTGAGGGTTTTTTTCCATCATTTAGCTGTTCAGTAAAGTGCAGTACTTCAGTGATAATGCTGCAGTAGTGGCAGAGTAAATACTCTATGTTTAGCAAACTTAAACCTTCCAATAAGGTTTGACTGAAAGCAAGCGTTACCCTGGAAACATGGGTGTTCATCTCGCCTTCCCTCATCAGTCTGACATTAGAGGAATTTATCGTCATACATCTATCTGTGTGAAGTGTTCCTTATTAGAGTGGAGTATCACACTGTGATATGTAGGTACAACATATCAAAGACAGCAGCAGTATCTTTTATACATTTGGTGTTCATGCTTTAGGTTTTAGTTTAGAGATGCTGTAAATTGTGAGACATAATCCTGTCTGTGGCTGTGACTAAATTACATAAAATGGACCTGAACAGGCAAGATGAGTGTAAATTATTCATAAACTGAATAATTATTTCATAACAGCTAGATGTATTTTAATTACAGTGTAATATAAAAAATATAGTCATACAGTATTGTAGGAATTTATACATAGAAAATATGAATACTTTATGGTTTCATTTTTGTCCGATTCAAATGGAAGCATAGAGTCCATCTTTTCACACTGTACTAACATTAACAACACTCCTACCAAATCTCTTACCATTAGTCATGATTTTCAAGGTGTCTCACGTCGACCCTGACTTGACTGTATGAGTCAGTATGTGTAAATGTGTAAGAGCCTTTCTCATTGTCCAATCACTCCAAGGGCTTAACGTTCCAGTGTGTAGGATTTAGGGGCATCTAATGGTGGAAATAATGTTCAGAACTATGTTTTCATGAATGTATAATCACCTGAAATTAAGAATGGTGTTTCCGTTACCTTAGAATGAGCAATATATAGCTACATATAGAGCGGTTCCTCATCCACAGTGTCTGCCATTTTGTTGTACAATAGCCCAGACTGGTTTCATGTCTACCGCTCAGAATACTGCAACCTCACTGCTAGATGCCACTTAATCCTACACACTAGACACATTCATACATTCATACACTGCTAGTCAAGGCTAAAACTTGCTACTCAGCCAAAACTCACACTTTTGGGTTCACTATTTTGCCCAAGAGTACTTCCACATGTGGGCCGGAAGAGCCAGGGATCGAAATTCCGATCCTCTGATCAGTGGATGACCCGCTCTCCTGAGCCACAGCCGCCCCACACACTACCCTCGGACTGACGTAAGACTCTGCACTGCTGCAACACTCACTTGAATTCCCTCCCTCAGGGATCAATACAAGTGTTATTTTATATGACAAAGGCTTCTGATTCAAGTACAGTAGGCCCTACAGCTAAAATGGAGTCTTAACGGTGCAGTGGGGTGCAGCGGAGTGAGGGTGATACAATCAGTCCCACTGGCCGAAACAGTCGGTGCAAACAGTGGAGAGCGCCGCAGAGAGGCAGGAATTCTGAATCAGTGGAGGTTGTCACCTAAAATTACAGTTATTTTAGAGTTTAGGGTTCATGTCAGCTCACTGAATCGTTGATTTCCGCTGAATTGACTCAGACTTTCACAACTAAAGGACTGTGAAGGAAGAAAGGAGGGGATTATTGACTAACAGGCGGAGGATACAAGTGTGATGACAGTAATACTGTGCAAAGAATGACACAGCAAAGAATGGAGCAAAAATGAGTTTTGAGGTTCTATATGACAACCGCTTGTCAGTGTTGTTTGTTCATGTTTTTGTACGCTGTGAATTATTTTCGTTATTGATCCATTCATTTCACAAAAATCAATGAAATATACATTTTTTTGTGTGTGTGCACCAAACAAATTTACTGTGGGGAGTCATGTGGAAAACTAAAAGCCCACACGTGCCTATTATATTTGACATGTTTTTACGGTTGCGGTGTATGATCTTTTTCTTAGCAGCTTTCAGATCACTGGATTGATAAGCGTGACAATATGCATCAACATTTCTGACATTTCTGAAGTTTTCCACGTACACTGACCTTTCCTCACCGCCATAACAACCAACACAGCTTGACAATTTTCTTCAAATCTGCCATCTTTAAGACAGAGATAGATGTACTCGGCTGAAATTCTGACACGATATCTTACGTGCATTAGTGACGTCAGTTACAAAGGTTTAATACGCTGAGGCAATGAGGAGCACTCAGATTTCAAGTGGGAGAAACACCCACATCAATCCTTAAATGAAGACGGTACTGAGCGATGTCACTGCGACGCAGCAGCAACACAACTGATTAAATCATCTTGCTTTTATACCTCCTTAAATGTCTATTTATGTCACATTAAATGCCTCTCTTATGGTGATGTGCTGTGATCTTTACATCTGTCAAGTGTTATTTACAGACTTGTTTACCACAAATAAAAACAATAAATAACTTAAAATACTAACCAACTTACACCCACACCTCATACCCACACCTCATTTTATATTACAATGCATTTGTGTTCGAGCTATAGATCTCTTTTTTCAGTCCTGTGAGGCAGACAAAGGAAAAGAAGGCAGACAGGAGGTAAGAGGAGAGGATGGGAGGAATGAATGAAGGACAAAACAGTACTAGAAAAAGCCAAGTACAGTGGAGGACAGACAGTGAGATGACAGACGTAGAGAGAGAAAGGGAAAAATAAAGGAAAAGTGAGGAAGACAGAAAGGATCAAAAGACAAAGAGAAAGACAACAAGAGCAAGAGGGACACTGGGGGTGGGCATGGGGAATAGATAGCCAGGGGCCTGGAGAGAGAGAGAGAGAGAGAGAGAGAGAGAGAGAGAGAGAGAGAGAGAGAGAGATAGATAGATAGAGAGAGAGAGAGAGAGAGAGAGAGAGAGAGGAGAGACAGTTGGCAACATTTTGACACAACAAAGGCCAGAAGCGCACTACTGCTGAACAAAAACGAGCTGCCGCCAAAGGGGTGGCTGGGTGAGAGGGAGAGGGAGAGAACAGAGAGAGAGCGAGGAGATGGAGGCATATTGATGTGTATGTGTGAGACACCAGAGAGACTGTGTTTTGGGAATGTGTTGGCAGGGCGGCACACTTTCCAGAGGACAGGCAGAACATAACTGTAAGCAAAACTAAGATCCAAGTTCACCGAAAGGGCAAGAAGAGAGGAGGAAACAACACGGACACAATGTGACAGTATTTTCAGACATCTTAATAAAATGTATACTGTATGTACAAGATGTGTTTTGCTTACAGCATTATTCTGTCAAAATGCTGAAAAGACATGCTTTTAAAATATTAGCTCACTAAATTTTTACACGGATATAATTAAAATGCTAAACCTACATTATTTGTTTTGAGGGCAGAGCAACTTGTTAACAACACAACATCAAGATAATATCACCTTATAAATTATGTGGTGAATGTGATAGTGTAGAATTTCTGGGACACATTTAGCAGAAAAAGAGCAACATCAGCATTTACTTGGAGCCATTTTTTTTCTATATGACAAAATAAGTGAAATATTTCACCCTCATTTTAGCTCTGTTCTGGTCACTTTCTATGAAGACCACATCTATAATGCATTATAAGGGCATTCATAGTGATTTATAATGCATTTATAATGCTCTATGAGTACACTTGTACACACACAATGCTTAGTGATGCACTATATGACAGGTCGTAAATCATTATGATGAATTTTAAGTGTCAAGTGTCTTATGGATGCTCTGGACTAGTTATAACCCAGAGGTTGACTGACTAGGGGCTCGGGGGAGGAGACTTTCGTGAGACTTTCAATCCTGCAAAACCTAATCCTTGCCCTCATGACAGATTGTCTTTGGATGTGGGAGGGTTTCAGACTTGAGTCTGGGGCCTTAAAACCAGAACAAAGAGCTGAAATATGCTAAAATGCTGCGGAGTAGAATTCTCTGTATGTGCATTTGTCTGTTTGTCAGCAGGGATACTGAAAATATTTTTTTTACTTTAGTTAAACTCATAATATACACAACAATTGAATTTGCCCTCGGGGATTAATAAAGTACATAAAATTTTAAAAAAACCCAAAACATATTCACACTCCCAACTCGTCACATGTTCAATGGACTTCTGACATCCACATATGATGCGCTAGGTATCCTGGGTGCGTCTGTTGTTGATGTTCTGGTGTAACTGGTGGACTTTAGTGATGTCTGCGTTGTGTAGATATAAAGAGGCCCAGACCGTGGATATCTTTGGAGGCGATCTCCGTTTATTCCTGAGAACAGGTGATAAAAGCAAAATCCTCCATCACACACAACCATACAAACTCCAGCCCCTACACGAATCAAGCGACACAACAGTATGTTAGCATAAAATGAACTTATAATCATAGTTTAACAGCGCTAACACATGGAAATCACCACAAGAGCAATGCCGCTTACCTCTCCCAGGGAGCACAACAGCAAAAGAGGAGCGGTAAGGCTGGAGACACCCCTTTATAGGTGGGGTACCCCCAAAGGTGAACGCAGGGGTACAGAAACTGGTTATCAAATATTACACAAATTGTGTAGGGGGGCATGTCAGGTAACATCTGCAACAAATTTTGTGGAATTATAATACTTATTACAAATGTTGTTACACACATTACTGCTGTATAAATGACCCTGTTACACTGGGACACCGTGTCAGTTTACACCTGTTACATGCAAAAACTATAAACTTACAAGGTCAACAACTCCTACGTTTATTTCCTTGTGCAACAAACACATATTTGCATGCAGCGGCCCTGGCTACCAAAATTCAGAACTGAAAAGTTCATTCTCTTCTCAGGATGCCAACACTCCACTACATCTTCACACAGCAAATGTGCTGCTATATTAATGTTCTGACAGTCTGTTGCACCTGTGACATTTTGAGATAGAGCACTTGGCCTTGAGTGCCCCTCCAGTTCTCTGTGGGATCTTCACTATAAGTGACCCTATTCATATTATACAGTCATTTATTTTCATCGCTAGTACAGAAAGTTTGATCAGTGCAGCTTTGATGAGGCTGCCTTTAAAACACCTGCATTATGCTCCACCAGCTGTTTCAGATACTTTCCCTGAGAATTTCCCTTTCATTTTCCCAACACTAAGAAAATAAAAACAGTCTTCATCCTATTTATGCTGAGAGGGAAGGCATTTTTAATATAAAGATAGGGTGACCATATTTTGATTTCCAAAAAAGAGGACACTCGGCGCGGCCACGACATAGCCTACTTAAATGATACTCGCAGTTTACTCAAAGATGCCTTATAATTTTAATGTATTTAAAGTTTATATGTATAGATAGAAAATTCAGTTATATTACAAAATAATATCTCTCAAAGACAGAAATTCAGATAGGCCCCAATAGATAGGGGACACATACACACACTAGAGTGTGGCTACCCGATCCGAGCCCGACGGTTCCCGATGGTAGGCCGGGTTCGGTCAAAAATGTAAAAATTGTATTCGGCCTCAGGTCGGATTCGGTCAGCTTTCAGTGAAAATGTAGTGTAAAAATAAATAAAATCCTATTGTCTGTCCTGTTTATTGCTTGGGCACTGTTATTTACATGACAACACCTGAACATAACACACACACACACATTGGCTGTTTGTTTCTACCTCTCCCCTCTCTGGAAGTCTCGGACCTCCCGCCGCCCGCCTCCGCCTTGATTAAACGCTGAAAATAAAATAAAAGAGTGAGACAGGTGTCTCCTATTTTATCTTATTTTGTTTTATTTCTCCCTCTCCTCTCGCTGGAAGCATCGGACCTCCCACCTCCCGCTCCCGTCTCAAACACAGAGGTCTCCCTCTCCACAGCTGAGCACCCACGGCGCACGCCCAGCCTACATACCCTGCAACCACTGTGTGACACAAACTCAGTGCTTTAGTCATTAAATAATGTCGGGCTCGGTTCAGGTTCAGACAGAGATATGCAGCCCGTGCCGCACTCTAACACATTATCATTAATTTATAAAAAAAAAAACCAGACACCCCGGACAGGACGTGAAAAGTGGACATGTCTGGGCAAAAGAGGACGTTTGGTCAGCCTAATAAAGACAAATATCACATGCTAACACTGCTAGCACACTATGGATAAATATTCTAAATACCTACTATAGTGTATGAAAGCAAAGAGTTGTCAACCAAGTCAACATTTCCTGGCAGCCTTATGCTCCTGTTGTTAATGTACACAATTTTTCAGCTGCATTTTTGGTTACTCAGTTAACAACAGTCAGTTTGCGGCAACAAACTCTACTTTAGCTGGTTTATGTGAGCAACAAATTTGATATCCAAAAGATTTAACAGCCAAGTATGACAATAGGAATTGGAAATACTGTGGTGAATTTGATCCCATCACATACACCCTTTGCCGCAAGAAAAGTAAAGCATTTGGAGATTCATTGAGAGCAAAGCACTTTGGAGAATACATATATCAATATTTTCATTGGCTCGGGGTGTGCTGCTCTTTGTAAGTTATTATTTGGTACTAATATAGTTAATGTTTTAGCAGTAAAGGAGTGAATGCTGCCCTAGAATTGTGACAGTGGTGTGACTGTGACTAAGCCGTAGAGACAGTCACTAATCAATTCACTAACTGATAAATGTTTGTGCTGCATAAATTAAATCATGATGACTGTCAATTAGTGTGGAGATATGGACTGGTCCGTGGTTAGGGTTAATTTAGTGGAGGGAGAGCTCAGGGGGATTTTTTTCCCCAGGCACAGCAATTACACATGGCAGCCCTGCAGGGTAATGTCATAAATTGATGATCTTACTACTCCATCATTTATCAAGATCGATTTCGTATCCAGCTTGTTGCACAGATGCAAAACTAATGGCGCAAACTGCTCATCCAAAGACCGTATATGAGGACGTCCCTGTAGGATGAATGACAATACACAGTGTGTGTGTATACATGCAACTTGTTCCAGAGAGCCGTGGCTTGGTGGAAATACATAAAAGTCTCTTTTAGTGAGCGTGGCTACTGATGGGCCTGGCAGAAAACACTGCATCAAAGCTGCATGACTGTCTGTTTTGTTTAGGCCTATATGGTTGTCTTCTTTTGTCTGTTTGTCTGCTTAGACAACTGACTGCGTGGGGAAAAGAGTTTAAATATTGATGCATCAGGAGATTTAAAATATAATGAAGAACCCATGCCAGAGCCTCCAGTTTAATCGCAGCACACTGAAATTGAGCGAAATACCTTGTGTAAGCAGTACATGCCTACACTGTGGTTAAATAAAGAGTCCCTTTTTAAGGTAGTCAGGCCCTGGCAATAATAAGATGTTTATCTGAAGCACTGACATGCTTTCTTTATAATTGATAGATCATGGCATGATGCAGGGAACGCGCAACTCTAACATTTCAGAATTCAATGTGGCTGTTTCTCCAGGACTTTTCCCTGAAATCTCCTAACTGCCGACATCGCTATCTCTGACATTTTATTGACAGTATAATATGTCTTACTGCTCTTACAGAGTTGGAAAATCGCTTCTTTTAAAGATCAAATGACTTGTTTTTGAAAAATAGTCACATTACACCAACAAAATATCATTTTTTTACTTCCTCTGTAGCACCGTTATCTCCTCTGCCCTCTTGCTCTCCTCTCTTTCCATATACCTTCTCCCCTCTCCGGTTTGTCTATAATCTTTGTTGATATTCATCAGATGAAATGAGGTGGAAAGACAACACTCCATTAATATCCTGTGCTCTTCTGAACATCTGCAGTGACATGTCGAAACATTAGCAGTGACGGATGAGCACGCTGATTTGCAGCAAGGCTGACGAACATCTTAACTTCCTCCTCAGTATTCTCCACTAAACACCAACCACTTTGCAGACAAACAGAAAAACAGCCGGCAAACACCCAAACAAGAAATATATACAAACAGATTGTTCATTACCAACACTGAGAGGATTGTGGAGAATATGTGTGTGCATCGCGTTCACTCTCAGGTGTGTGTGATCCCAATCACAACATAGGGACGAACCATAAAGAGACAAATACACGGAGTGAGAGAGCAGAGGAAAACTTACTGAGGTAAATTTGTTGTCAGCTCCATCAAATTAAAAATTTGATAGTTTGTCACTTGAGGGAACCTTGTTATCTTCCAAGCTGAGTGTAAAATAGGTGTTTGGTGTGATGAATCCCCAAGCAGGAACATCTAATTATCTGTCCAGTGACTTCATCAGCAAAACAAAAAATGTTTGACTGGGAGGTTGATTTTGATGGAGCATCCCTGTTGTCATCATCAGTGATGAGGAATAAAGAACTGCTGTCTCTGGTGAATACCGCAGCAGAAACACTGAGGCTCCAATCCAAGTGAAAACAGAGGCTTCTCTTTTTATTATTTATATTTAATAATTACATCTAAAAATGGAAAACCTTCTTAATGAGAGTGTGGCGTCTCGTGCAGAGTAATAAGAAAAAATGGTGATGAATGGGACAGCAAGCTCTTTCTACCAAGTTGTCAAACATGGCAGCTTGGTCAGTGGCTTGTAACTATGACGCTATAGGTACCCCATGGTGTCAGATTTGGATGTGTCAGGTAAAGGTCACCTACCTGGACTAGGACCCAAGTCCCGGCCAGTGAGCCGTACAGGTTCAGGTCCACGTTTTATTATGGTCAACAGTCCCAAGTCGTTCCCATGCTATTACTGCTGTTCCTGGGTCTGTTTATCAGTATGTGCAACACCCAAGTGAATCTGAGTATACCTGTTATCAGCTCTAATCAGGAGAGAAATGAATGAGCACTGTGTGTGTAACTCGTGTGATGAAGAGGCTGACATAGGATCAGATTACAAGGGTGAAAGTAAGGTGAAAAAATGTTGAGCAGCAGCATCCAAGATTGGAGGCAGAGTGGTGGAAAGATGGATAGTAAGCACGACAATATTCACGACTTGGAGTAACTTTTTTTTTTTTAAAAAAAAACACCTCTTCTTTTACAGACTAAAGGAATATGAATAAACGAGGACTGGATACATAGTCAGAACTTTATGACATCTTCAAAGGTAGGGAGTCACTGCTTCTCTTTCCGCTCTCCTCTGTTTGCCATGCAGCCAGTAAAGTTCGAACATAAAGTTTGAACATTTTTATTTTTATGTGCAATCTAAGCCACTTAGAACTATCGTAAACTGGTCGCACGAGGGCAGGTACAGCTCGAAACAACAACAAAAATAATGGCATTGTTTTAGTGCCAATTACAATAAGGTTTATTTGTAAAATAGACCGCAGAGTCTCTTCCAGCTTTCTCTGACCTCAGATATGCACCAGGGTGGGTCTGCTATATCTTAGGCACTAACAAATAAGGTTATATAAAAACGTGTGTATTTTTTAATTATCAGGTCCAGTCGGATCTCAAAATGAATTTCCAGGGCAATTTGGTTCAGGGTCCATAATTTCAGATCCATGAAGACGTCTAGTGTCAGTTTCTGCTTGTTACATGCTACAGTGTCTTTTCAAAATAAACTTATGTGTTTACAGTAAAACATTTCAGCAAATACTTAAGGTTTAGGCAACCAAACTACTAAGTTAGATTTACAAAAAACATAGTTTGGGTTAAAATAAGTAGTTAAATAGTAAAAACTAAATGCTAACTTTTGGTTTCACAGGGTAAATGAACAGCTGTATCCTGGGTAAAAGTGCTGTGTTCGTTTGATCCGTCCCCCACCTGACCACCTCCCTATGTGGACTTTCTTGCTATTTATACTGTCTCAGTTACTCTGAGCATCTAATATTGCAGCCGTTGTTAGTTTACATTGGAGTTAACTAAATGCTTGTTGTGTCTCATGCTGATGCTTAGGTATGCCTTGTGTGTCGGGATACGATGCCAAAGGCCACTGACCAAGCTGCCGTATTTGATGCCCTGGGAGTGAGAACAGAAGAAACACAAGTGGGGACTTTGAATTAGAGCTTAGATTGGGCCCAAAAAATCCAGCCCGACCCCACCTGAGCCCGTGCATGCTCTGTCCGAGCCCGGCCCGTCCCTTTAACCCATGGGTCGGGTCAGGTCCGGGTTCGGGCAGAGAATCTAAGCTCTACTTTGAATGTCATATTCATCTTATATTAATATCTATATCAATTTTCATATTAACTTTTGTTTTTTGGTCAAGCGAGCAGCGTAACTCTAAAAGGAGAGCAATGAGGTCAGTTGGTTGATTGACGGCCATGCCCCCTTTAGAGGATGAATCCTAATTTAATTTGGTGATCATCCGACTATTCTTTTAGCACCACCATGAGGTCACCATTGTAGGTAAATGATGGGTGATACCTGACTGTTACTCTAAATCTGAAAACACACCGGTGCCACTGTGGCACGGCATGTCATGTGACGCCCTTCAAGTGCCACCCCAAGCATACACTGGACGCATCGCACTGCAGCTCGTCAACAGACAACCACGCAAAGTTATTACTACTTTTACTGAAAGATCTGTACTTCCTCTACCTATGCATTAGCTTAAAATCATGTGTGAACATCTTTAGCCATTGTCTTTATAATGACGGGACTGTGGGTCATTTAGCTCAGGATATTTCTCAGCAATGAGTCTCTCCTCATCCATTCTTTGTCACACACGAGACTCAGCAACAGAGTTCTCCTTATACATCAATGGTGCGGAGAGGAGTCAAGTGGGGGGAAAATGCATTTAATTTTGGGGGTGATGAGACAGGAAATAGGACTGTGGTGTTAAGTGCCGCGAGGTGGCATGTCCAGGAGCGGCGACATATGTCTTGCCATCGCTGGTGTGGGGTTGTACATTGAAAAAAATAGGGCCATATTTTTTGATGTGCTGCATTTGCTGCCGGTGTGTTTTGGCCTTAATATCAATCAGTAATTCAAACTTTTAGTTTTTCAATCACATACTGTCTACCAGATGGATTGGCACAAATTTTCTCAGGAACACAGTGGTCCTCACAAGTTACTTCACACACCCTAAACATGTAGCTGTTGATGTCTTTCTGTTGATGTTGAGGTTTACATTGGACCATGTTGATTTTTTGCAAATCAAAGAGAAATTCCTCTCTAGAATAGCAGGGAGTATTCATCTAGGTTTCTTTTTTACAGTAGGACCTTAGAGGAAAAAAAACAACAAAAAAATAAAAACAACAATCATCAGGAGTCCCACGAAGCGGGATTAATGAGTTAGTGGGCAAACTTTGGGTTTAACCCCAGCATTGACAACCTCCTGATTCTATTTCTTTTTTAAGCAGATATGTTGCCATGGTAACTGCACTGATTATAATCATATTTAAATACATAAAAAGCCTTCCTTAATCTCACCAATCGTCAACTTGGGAAAAATGGCATCGCCCACCACTCCTTGATTCTAGTGCATAAATAGTAAGACAGGGGGATGTGTGTTTTTTTTTTTAAATCTTATATACTGTAGTTTCTATGAAAAGTATTCCTCTGTGAGTCTTAACATTGGAACAGCAGTGTTTATGCACCACCTTCAATTTTCCTCCAGGAATCCTCCGAGCCTTGGCAACAGAAGCACGGTTTCCTTTTGCATCTTTTTTTTTTGGCGCTATGCAGCATATTGATCATCAAAGATTGTTCCAGATTTTGTGTCTTAGTCATGTTGAACATCCCAGCAGCACATGTTTGCATAACCTCACAATTATTCATGGCCTAGTTTATTGAAATCGTTGTATATTACTTGCATATTTCACAGCATATTTTGTAACAATTTCTGTTCATATATTAGTTTTTCTGTTGCAGTGACATTATTTTTTCTTGTATCAAAACATGCACAGATATCCTCCAAATGACAACATCTTGTCATTGTGCGAGCAAATGTGACCTTCATATTAATCACCTCAGTAACAATTAGTGATAGAATATACTATGAATCTGTTGATGGAGGAACTGCATATCAAATGAACAGCAAGGGTTTTACTTAATTAAAAGAGTACTCCACCAATTTAATATGGAACTCATACAACATTGTGAGACTCATGATGGAAGGCAAAAAAAATATTGAAATCAATGCAGCAGAACCAGAGATATATCCTCATTTTTATTCCACACATTCTTCTTCCTTGTCAAAACCTGGCACCTACATTACCTACAATGCATCTCAGCTGCCGATTTGGTCAAAGAATCAGGGGTGTCACGGTAGTATCTGCACTAGTGGAGGTGAAGAAGTGAAGAGCAATCACTAAAAAGTGGGTCTGATGAAATTGTAGGTGAATGGGGTGGAGGTGGGAGGCAGCAATCTGACACTGAAATGACAGCGGACAGCAATTAGATGATTGGCTCACAGAGGTCGTTGCAAAGTCTGATTGGTTTAACTGAAAGAGTGAATGCCCTCAGTCAGCCGATTGAGGTCAAAACAGAAAAGAAAGAGAGACAGATGGAGAAACAGCGTTTCCCTTTAAAGGTGTAGTGAGGATTTAGCTGCATCCAGCTGTGAGCGATGAACTGAAATGTCTCCTGCGTGCCAAGCGTGTGGGAGAGCTACGGTGGCTGTCGCGAAACCATGAAAAACACAACTGGATCTATCTGGAGCCAGTGTTTGGCCTGTCCATCCTGGGCTACTGTAGAACAATATGGCGGACTCTGTAGAAGAGGCTCCTTCTAAAGCCCAGTTCAGACCAAATATTTGTGATGAGATGAGTTGAGCCATTCTGCAACGTTCTAAAAACCTGCGGGTTCACGCCAATGCAGCTAGATGTGATGGTGTATCATCTCTATGCAACAACTCTCAGCTCTTCCGTTTTGATTCCCAGCTTTTCAGGCTTATTTTGTCGCTGAATATAATTTGTAGCTTCTTAAAATATGAATGAGGATAGTGACAGTGAGAGTGACCCACTGTCTGACACTGGCACACCTTGAGGACGAAAATGTAGCACCTGTCGCAGCAAGCAAACACGCCGTCTGCTGTCATTTTGATTTGATCAGCGGACTTTACTAGAAGCCGACTGGATGTTGAAACAGGTGACAAGCTTTACACTCTAAAACCAAACGCCAGCACTTTGACCAGCTGAGTTGCAGGCGACACCATCAGCAGTCTTGAGTCGAGCTCAGACCAGCCGGTTCTTACCACTGCAACTTTGCAACAGTCTAAAACAGTTTCATTTTGTCACTAATCTTTGGTCTGAACTGGGCTTAAGGTGACGAAAACAACAATTCTCATTTTCAGGCCATTTAATCTAATGAAAGCTATGAATGTCATATACCATTTCTGCCAATAGATGCCCCTAATCCTACACACTAACACACTGGACCTTTAATATTTTGAAATAAGAACTACAGTGCTCTCCATTCATCACACTAAATGTCAGCACTAATTCGAATTCACCAGTGGGACTGAGTCAGTATCACAACATCATGCCGCCCTATTTCCCAAACCTCAAAACTTGGTTGGTTTAACCGCTGTGCACTTACAGAGCTCATAGCCCCCAGTGTGTATGTTAGCATGTCATTCTGTGGTTGCTCTGTCAACATGTATCTGAATGTACAACTGAGGAGGTGGGAGACAGAATCAGGGCAACAGGTTGCCTTCTGCAACTGCACATTAGTTTCCAGTGCCACCATTCCTACAAATAAATTACCTTGCTTCACCTAATTAAATGCACAAAAAATACCTTTGTGTGGCCAGAGCTTCACTCCCACACACAAAATAATAGCCTAATGAACACCTAATTAGCACCCAACCCAAACAACTGCCATCCATTGTTTCCCCTAACGAGATGTCAGACTTTACAGCGTTATGAAATGTAGCCAACTCATTCAAAATGTAATTATTCCACTTTTTTTTCTCTTTTCTTGCCAGACAGAAACCTTTCAAGTCAATTCAAAGCATCTTTCAGATTCTACTGTGTAGTGTGAAATACTGTTGCATTTGTTCCCCGGCTACAGAAACAAAAGTCTCATATGAAAACACAGGGTCGTCAAGTGCATGTCAACATTTGCATTATATTTCATCTCTGTAAATGGACTGTGTTTATTATATGCCAGTGTATGGTTTAGCTTGTGGAGAATTAAATTGTACCTTTGTCTTTGTTTTCCATACACTATAAGATTTCATGGTATAAAAGCTTTCTGCATCGCCTCTCTGTCTTGCCAATAACAGTTTTTCCAACAGTTCTGACTGAAGAATTCAATTGTTTTCACTCTGTAGTCAGGACAGCTGCTCTCGAGCTGTGGTTAGAGGTTGAAAACTCATCTCAGAGCTAAAGCACGTCCCGTCTCCCCACTGAATCATAACCCTGCTTCTACAATGATTTTATCTCAACAAAAAATATCCCCTCTACCTCACTTTTGAGCCAATTTTGTAGCGTAGGCTATTTCATAGTGCTTCACTTTTCACACTATCATTTGAGGGTCACAGGAGTAATATCTGGGCACTGTGACTCGTGTAATCTACTCTCTTTGTTTTATCTTATTTTTTATTTTGTGTGTGTGTGTGTGTGAGTGAGAGAAAGACATTTCAACTAATTACAAATTAAAATATATTTTTCTATTGCCCTCCCTGTAAGTTGTTGTAAACAGCAGCATCAGAAACCTTTCAAACTGTCCGATGTAAAAAAAAATGTTTTTCTTTATACTGTTACTGCATCTGTTAATACATCTTTTATTTATATATATAAAAAAAGAATATACAACTGAATCTTGGTTGCTCTTCTCAATTTTTTTAATACTAAGATTTTAATATTTGTTATTAGTAACTGCTTATCCTGGTACAGAGTTGTGGAGAGGTTGGATTCTATCCAAACTGACATTGGGCGAGAGGCAGGGCATCAGAAATCAGAAATACATTATCGATCCCTTAGGGGAAACTGTGATTCGTTACTGTTGCTCTGATGTAAAGAATAGAGAATTATGAGAAGTCAGAGTAAGAGTATGAAATAAAAGTATGTAAATATAAAGCAATAAATAAATAAAATAAAATGGAAATGAAAATGTACATTAAATTAAAAAAAAAAATAGAATGTGCAGTCTTCAAAACTGGTATTTAAGCTATGGAAATATTAAAAATAAATACATATTGTCACTGTGCTGAGGCTGTAAGTTAGATAGTAATAAATTTAACTACCACATATATATATATATATATATATACATATATATATATATATATATATATATATATATATATACATATATATATATACATATATATATATATATATATATATATATATATATATATATATATATATATATATATATATATATATATATATATATAGTACAGGCCAAAAGTTTGGACACACCTTCTCATTCAATGCGTTTTCTTTATTTTCATGACTATTTACATTGTAGATTCTCACTGAAGGCATCAAAACTATGAATGAACACATGTGGAGTTATGTACTTAACAAAAAAAGGTGAAATAACTGAAAACATGTTTTATATTCTAGTTTCTTCAAAATAGCCACCCTTTGCTCTGATTACTGCTTTGCACACTCTTGGCATTCTCTCCATGAGCTTCAAGAGGTAGTCACCTGAAATGGTTTTCCAACAGTCTTGAAGGAGTTCCCAGAGGTGTTTAGCACTTGTTGGCCCCTTTGCCTTCACTCTGCGGTCCAGCTCACCCCAAACCATCTCGATTGGGTTCAGGTCCGGTGACTGTGGAGGCCAGGTCATCTGCCGCAGCACTCCATCACTCTCCTTCTTGGTCAAATAGCCCTTACACAGCCTGGAGGTGTGTTTGGGGTCATTGTCCTGTGTAAATGATCGTCCAACTAAATGCAAACCGGATGGGATGGCATGTCGCTGCAGGATGCTGTGGTAGCCATGCTGGTTCAGTGTGCCTTCAATTTTGAATAAATCCCCAACAGTGTCACCAGCAAAACACCCCCACACCATCACACCTCCTCCTCCATGCTTCACAGTGGGAACCAGGCATGTGGAATCCATCCGTTCACCTTTTCTGCGTCTCACAAAGACACGACGGTTGGAACCAAAGATCTCAAATTTGGACTCATCAGACCAAAGCACAGATTTCCACTGGTCTAATGTCCATTCCTTGTGTTTCTTGGCCCAAACAAATCTCTTCTGCTTGTTGCCTCTCCTTAGCAGTGGTTTCCTAGCAGCTATTTGACCATGAAGGCCTGATTCGCGCAGTCTCCTCTTAACAGTTGTTCTAGAGATGGGTCTGCTGCTAGAACTCTGTGTGGCATTCATCTGGTCTCTGATCTGAGCTGCTGTTAACTTGCCATTTCTGAGGCTGGTGACTCGGATGAACTTATCCTCAGAAGCAGAGGTGACTCTTGGTCTTCCTTTCCTGGGTCGGTCCTCATGTGTGCCAGTTTTGTTGTAGCGCTTGATGGTTTTTGCGACTCCACTTGGGGACACATTTAAAGTTTTTGCAATTTTCTGGACTGACTGACCTTCATTTCTTAAAGTAATGATGGCCACTCGTTTTTCTTTAGTTAGCTGATTGGTTCTTGCCATAATATGAATTTTAACAGTTGTCCAATAGGGCTGTTGGCTGTGTATTAACCTGACTTCTGCACAACACAACTGATGGTCCCAACCCCATTGATAAAGCAAGAAATTCCACTAATTAACCCTGATAAGGCACACCTGTGAAGTGGAAACCATTTCAGGTGACTACCTCTTGAAGCTCATGGAGAGAATGCCAAGAGTGTGCAAAGCAGTAATCAGAGCAAAGGGTGGCTATTTTGAAGAAACTAGAATATAAAACATGTTTTCAGTTATTTCACCTTTTTTTGTTAAGTACATAACTCCACATGTGTTCATTCATAGTTTTGATGCCTTCAGTGAGAATCTACAATGTAAATAGTCATGAAAATAAAGAAAACGCATTGAATGAGAAGGTGTGTCCAAACTTTTGGCCTGTACTGTATATCAACAGAATAAACAAGAATAGAATAAAAGTAAACATAAGAAATATGTACAGTTATGTGCATGATAATGTCACCCTCGAGAGACTGGCACACAGACACAGACAACCATTCAAGCATTCATGCTCACATTCACCAGTTAACCTAACCTACATGTCTTTGGAGTGTGGGAGGAAGCCGGACAACCTGGGAAAAACACAGGCTGACACAAGGAGAACATGCAAACTCCACACAGAGCCCCAGCCAGCCTGCAGATTGAACTCCAAATGCTCTTACTGTGAGGCGACAGCGCTAACCACTGCACCACAAAAAAACCTTGTAGATGCTTCAAACAAGTCACATTTATTTGTCATACTGTGAAAATCTTTGGTGCTTAGCTCCAGAAAGCAACTAACTAATGAAAAGAAAAAACAGTATAATATTAAATACCACAGAATAAAATAGAATAAGCAAAAATATTTTACAAAGAAGTGGGTTTCAGAGAAGTTAAACTATGTAACCAACACACAGTTTCACACAGTTTCTTTCCCACAGCCATCAGCACGCTAAATGAAACAAAAATCAAATAATGTTTACTACTGCCATTCTGCCATCCACTAAACACTTTGCTGCACTTTAAATACTTTTATATTCATTTATTGCATTTTTATCCTCACTGAATGTCCTGCGTCTTGTATTTTCATGTTCTTTGTTGGAATGCATCACTTGAGTGTCACAGCTAATTTCATTGTATTCCTATGCAATGACAATAAAGATTTTCTAGATTTCTAGATTTCATATGCAATATATGGTGGGTGAATCAGAATTATGAGTATAATTACGAGTTCTAAATAAGTTATAAATGATTGTAGTGAATTATAAATGGTTAAAGTCAGTGGTTCAGGACCTGGATGGCCTGTGGCCATGGCTTATAATGTATGCATCTTATACATTCTGAGCAGAAGGAATTAACTAATGCATACAAACATGAGCAATGAGTATGAATAAATATTCATGAATATGAATCAGCATTTTTTTTTTTAAATTTATGGACCAATATCAGCTTTTATGGTCTTACTAGAAAAAAAAGTTCTCTTACTGCTGCAGAGAGTCACTTGGTGCCATGGCCACTTAAATCTAGTCTACATTTTGTCTTTAAAAAGGACACCATCAGTTGTTTCCATCTGCAGGCTATTGCAATCACAATATCCAGGAGCTGTAATGTGTTTCAGTGCTGTTTGTTGCACAAAACCATCACCCAGCGTTCAGATAAGAAGCAAAGCCAAACTTTTTTGCTTTCTCAGCACATACTGGTAAAGGCAGGCAGATTTACAAGCATAAAGGACACTAACACAGACACTTACCTCTATAGATTGACCAGTGGCCCTCTATAACAGAATATTCCTGAATATATTTTTTCATACCTATGTGCAGTCTTAATGGTGTAAAAATAAAAATGAGTTCATGAGATTTTACTGACTATTTTTAAGAAATGGATCCATTTGGCACTGATACTCTGCATCTCCCTACTGTATGTGCCAAATTATAGCCTGCAGTCCTTGGCAAAGTTTCTATTGTGTGTTCCCAACCTAAAATCTATAGACAATGGGTCTTTGCCGTCAGGGCTCCTGGCTTCAGAACAAACTTCCTGAAAGCTGACAAAGTCATTTTTATCTTATGAATTATTCTTTTAAAGTTATCTCATAGATATTCTTTGTTAGCCATGATCTTTGTCTCCTTGGTGACCTTCATGGACCCTCAGTAGCGACGTTTCATGTTTCTTACATAGTTTTCCACTGCTTGTATCACAAAGCAGTTACGTAGACTTTACAGGCCGACAGGATATCCCTCTCAAGCCAGCATCAAACCCAAAAAATTTAACTGGGAAAAGATGGAACAAGTAATAGGAAAGGTGGGAATTATCAACGATCAGTGAACAATCAGTTAGTACAGAACAACCAACACATTCTCACTCCGACCTCATCACATATCGATGATTGGTCGTGGACCTTCCACATCCAGACACAACATGAAAGGTACCCTGGGTGCATTGGTTGTTGACGTTGTGAGATGCCGTGTCAAGTTCTGCCTGTTACATGCATTGACTTTTAAAATACACTTCCATTTTCACAGGAAATTTAGCATTTACATACAGTCTCTTTCAAAATAAACGCACTATGTCAGTACAACAAATTGATTTTTTTTTTTTTCAACAACTAACACATGAGGTTGGGTTTAGGCACAAATGTACGTGGTTAGTTTTAGGGAAAAGAACAGGCTTTGGCTTTATAATCTTACGGGATGTGAACGCTGCTCTCCCGGGCTGTTAGACCCATCCACCACCCCTACCACCTAACCGAATTGGACTTTTACTGCCTTAAAACGTTTATATATATATAACAAACGTAAATGTACATGTACATAGCAAATTAGCTCCCTGACGTTACATACTGAACGTAAAGTTATATAGGTAAGTTCACTTGGTTTCACACAGGACATGAATACTGGTCTCCCGGGGAAAAGTCCTGTGTTGTTTGACCCATCCAGCACCAAATGTCCCTCCTTACATAGACTTTCAGTCATTATACTACTTCCTTATTTACTCCCATCATCGCATTGGTCACATGATCACAACCTTCCATTGTGGGATAAATTACTTTCTCGTGATTATGTGGGTTATATACAAATTGTGGCGCATCCCTTTTTTCCATTTCCCTTTTGTAGGTAAACATACAAACAGTGCATGAGAGCAGCCTGCAAGAGCAAAACAATGCCTGTATGAGAGATGATGCTACAGAACAGCAGTGTCAGTATCCAGGATGGCAACACAGCACAAGTGTAAAAGAGGATAAGACCTGGGTCAGCACCTATTGTGCTTTGCGCTGTAAGGGCATTGCTCTCATCGACTGCCAGGTGGAGGACTGTGTGATGATGAGATTCTTCCAGCAGCTTATGCAGAGACAGGCTGGGACTGTTGCTGCTGCATCTACTGCCAGGGAGAGGCCCTGCACCTTTGTGAAGCAGCGTTTTAAGATTTCAAACAATGAAATGCACTACTGGACCTGCTGTTTAAGCTTACACATGTGGAGGGGGTGCTGTATGTATGGTAAGGAAGTCCCACCAGTGCTGGCTGGCTGCCACACTGGTTAAATCAGTCTGTACTCATTTCCATAACCCTGCCACCTGTGCTTAGTTATGTTTGTGCTGCTGCATTAAAGATGATTTATACCATCCAAGCTCTGTGTCAAAGGTAATTTATTCGTATACGTTTTCTGTGGACCAAACTGGACTTCCCATCTGATCATAAATTTAACGCTGCCACAGAACTAATTTAGCATCACAACAGCTTGCTTTGGAGGACAGTCTGAAGACACGTCCTTGCCTGTGGGCAGCAGACCAGTAAAAACCAGAGAAAAAGAAACCAAACTGGTTTTACTGCATTATTATATTTTTGGGCTGGCTAGTCACCATATTTGCTCTGGCTTATCATATTCAATATTTGACAGGGCAGTGAATTGTGAGAAAACAGCTGCTCAATTAAGCACGCAGATTCTTTAATCAGTGGTTGCTATGGTTTCCCTAGCGGTCTGTAGTCCATAGTCCATATGTTCTGCATTAGCACCATGTGTTATCTGGATTATACGCCAATGTGTATTTGGGCGTTTGAGTGTACGGACATTCCTACGTCCCCCCCCGCGTCTGCACGTGCTCGTGTGTGCCAAGCTACATGTGTGGCTCTTTATGTTATTAATCCAGAGGTTGCGAGTTTGTCCCTCAAGGGAGGAACTTGAAATGCAGGATGCCTCCTCTTGCCCACATGTCTGTCTAAATAAGAATGCTGTGTGGATGACTGTTTATCAAATGCCAGTTGTACCATCCAGCACTGCACAACGCTTCGAAGGACAACCACATTCAAAAGCTGTACATATCAATAATATTAACACACACAGACAGAGTGGAATGTGCGGACATTTCGTTCTGTATGTTTTTTATAATCTTGACCTTGAAACCTGGGACACACAGTAACGGGCCTATAATGAAACAAACTGAAACAGTTTCCTGTACATTTATAGCTATTCCAGCTCAGGGAATGTATTCTTGAAAGAACACAGCCCACGTATCTTAGCTGCCTTCAAACTGTAGAAGAAGTTGAAAATATTAGTGTAAAACTTCAGAGAGAGTAAGATTACTGTGGTGTGCAGTAAGAGGTGTGACATTTTCCTTCAGACATGAAAGACAACTGGGGAAGTTAATAGACGATACTCCTATGTCACTTATTTTAATCTGTAATGTCCAGTGATCACAGTAATGCTGTATTTCAACCTAACCGCAAGAATGAATGCTGGCATTATACATTTCTGCAAACCCAGGGTATGTATTTGTTTATTATCATGTAACAGATATGTTGAAACTTTCAATAAAGCTGTCATTAACATGGTTTAGGTACAAATAACACTTTGTTCTGGTTTGGTTTTGGCTTAAAATACCTGGTTTTGGTGGCACAGTTGTGGCTGGAAATGCAATTACCCACTTAAAAAACATCTAGGTCCAGATGCATAAATTCTGTGTAGATTCCAGAGTAAAACTATGTGTACACACAAAGGCAGAAATATGTATATGCATCAGGGATGCATGATTATATCAGCATGTCATTGGTTTCAGCAAATATTAGCTTTAAAATGAAATATCGGAATTGGCTAACAAGTTGATAATATCGGTACGTCATCGATCGGCCAAGTACCACAATCGGTCAACATGCTTTTTCTTAATTTGCACAATGACTGAATATAACATACATTAAAAAGTATTGTATTTCATGTCTCCATCTGCTGGTGGGCCATCACAATAAGAGTATGCATGTATAATATGATATTAATTTGACTACAGAAGAGACTTGATGATCACTAAAATTATTTAGGGAAAAAGTGGATATATCGATATTGGTATTGATTACACAGCGGCATATCGGATATCGGCAACAAATCAAATGTCATGCATCTGTAATATCATTTTTTTCATCAGATTAATAAAGCCTTGTGTTCGTCTGATTCTGTTTTAAAACCTCATCTATTATTATGGTGCTAGGCGCACGGGCTCTAACACAAGCACAAGCACAAGCACAAGCACGAGCCTCATTTCCACTCCCAGAGTTTATCATGAATTGTTGTAGAAATGCCCTGAAACATCCATCTATTTTTATCTGCTTATCAGGAGCCAGGCCAAGCAAAGCGCCCCAGACATCCCTCTCCCCAGCGACGCTTTCCAGCTCCTCCTGGGGGACCCCAAGGCGTTCCCAGGCCAGATGAGGTATGTAATCCCTCCAGCGTGTTCTGGGTCAGCCCCGGGGCCTCCTACCAGTGGGACGTGCCCAGAACACCTCTAATGGGAGGCGCCCAGGTGGCATCCTGATCACATGCCTGAACCACCTCAACTGACCCCTTTGGACGTGAAGGAGCAGCGGCTCTACTCCAAGCTCGCTCTAGATGTCTGAGCTCCTCACCCTATCTCTAGGGCTGAGCCCAGCCACCCTTCTGAGGAAACTAATTTTGGCTGCTTGTATCCGGGATCTCATTCTTTCAGTCACTACCCAGAGCTCATGACCATAGGTGAGGGCTGGGATGTAGATGGACCAGTAAACTGAAAGCTTCGCCTTCCAGCTCACCTCCTTCACCACGATGGTCAGGTACAGTGCCTACATCACTGCAGAAGCTGCACCAAACCGCTGATCCATCTCACACTCCATTCTACCCTCACTTTTGAAGAAGACCTTGAGATACTTGAACTCCCTTGCTTGAGGCAGTAATTCTTTCCAACCTGGAGGGGCCAATCCACCGGTTCCTGGCAGAGAACCATTGCTTCAGATTTGAAGGTGCTGACTCTCATTCCAACCACTTCACACTTGGCTGCAAACCGCCCCAGAACCATCTGTTTGCATGTTGAAACTTGTGCTTCTCCAGCACTCATCAGGCCTGTCAATAGGAAATACATCAAAAAAGGTGCAATTGAATCAACAGTGTCACGTCAGCAAAGTTCTCCAACAGTGCCAGAGCAGCTGTCATTATCCACCAATTCATTACCTTACCACTGATCATAAGTCATTACCTTTCTGCAAGCCATTGCATTAAAATCTTAATCATCATTATTAATGAACGTCAGAAGGATGATCAATGATTCAGATAGAGCTCATGTTGAAACTGACTTTGTAAAGCGCTCCACGAGATAACATTAAACGATCATTAACAAGGAGATGAATGTAAAAATAATGATGCAATTAAACACCCATAAATAATTTAAAATTAACTTTACAAATTGATATTTGATGAATGCTGACATTTTATACAATGTGGTGCAGCCTGCAAAAAATGACACAATCAGTGAAACAACTCTAAAACCAATGTTATCTGTCTGTCAATTTATATTTAATGTCTTCTTTATCGTCTCACCTGCAGCTATCTCAGCTAAAACCGTGTGTACACCTGGTCTGAAGGATGCGTACATTCCTGCTATTTAAATACCTGTTGATGTGTGGGGAAAGGGTTTTTGTGTGTATGCATCTTTAATACATCTGGCCTCTAGTTTTGGTTTTGCAATAACTGTTGGAAACGTGGTGATGGCTCTCTCAAAACAATCAGTTTTGTTGTTTGCTGGTCTCATACATTGGTCTGCAGCTTGGCAAACATCTCACCTATGTATCACTGCATTCACCATCCCCTCCAGCTCCCAGTGAGAGAATCTGCTCATATGCATGAAATCAAAACTAGGTTTGCAGAGGCGCTCAATGCCAACATTTTCTTCTGGCAATTGAGCTGTGTGTTCAGACAGCTGACAACAATAAAGTTTATGGCACTGATCCAGTTCAGCTGAGGTATTTACAACTCGATGGTAAATACCTGGTAAATAGTGTTCGTCACGGTCACTGATATTCCCCAACAAAAACATAACAAGGATTGGCTGACTACATCATTTGTTGCACACTGAGAGGACACACTTGTTACATCCTCTGAATTTGGCCAAAAGGTTTTATTTTCCTGCTACAGCTGAAAGAGCACTTGGAGTGAGACAGCCTTGTCAAGCCTTTATGAGGCATTCATTCTTTAAATGTGGACTCCAAAGGATGAAGCCCCTTGAATTAGGATGCAGAAATGGACTCTGGGGTTGCCTGGCACAGTAATAGAATAACCTTGTGTGAACAATCATTCTATTATGATAATGCATGTCACAGAGCACATAACAAGGACTGGCATCACCATTAATGTCAACAGTTTAATGTGGCTGTTAAGTTGTGGCATGGGACGGGGCAGCAAAAGGCCAACGCCTTGTCACATAAGTGTTCATAACAGACACAGAAAAAGAAACACAATGGTGTATGTTTGAACTGCAGACTGGGGTTTCCTCCAGCTAGTGTGTAAGCCAAGGGCCAGACAAGAGAGAGGAAGAGAGGCACACAACATGTCACGCTTGGCATCTGCAGGGAAAGAAACAAAAAGGGTGAATAAATCCTCAGGGATGTGGCTCACTCTCCTCTGGTGCCTATGTTTCTTTGAACTGTGCTGCGCCGATGACTGTATCACTTTCCAGTGACAGGTGCAGGTTGGAGCTGTCCATGGTCCTGATGTCTGCACTGAGAATAGAAGCAGCCCTGTGCTCACATACAATACAGTAATCTGCGACTGCAGGATTATTTACATGGCCCAAGGACAAGAAAATGTGTGGTATGACACACTGAATCCAAAAAAAGATATTGTTATAACAATGTAAAACTTAATTGAGCAACCTGTTGGACTTCTTTTCATACTCACTTCAGCCACAAGGTGAGAGTGTTGGTTGACCCAAAGGAATGTGCCTCTAGAGCTGACCTAGTTCTTCTCCTCACTCCCAACTCATCAAATACTGATGCTTGGTCAGTGTCACATGTCAAACTATGATGTGCTAGGTACCCCTCTAGCATCAGTTTTGGATGCTCAGGGGCGGTGTATCAATTTATGTGTATTACATGCATAGTGTCTTTTCAAAATAAACCCTAGTTTTAACAGAAAGTATGCAGTTATGTATAGAGAAAAAACAACATGGTTTGGTTAAAATAAGTATGTTTGTTACAAACGTAATGTAATGTCACATGACATACTTTAGAAGTGTCCTATGTACGCAAAGTAGCACATTACATTGGTATTATGCTTTAATTTCCCCTGGGATTAATAAAGTATCCATCCATCCATCCATCCATCTATTAAAATAACTTGATTGACTTAAAGTTTCACATGGGACATAAACAGTTGTCCTCCAAGTGAAAGTCCAGAGTTTGTTTGACCCACAGTTGCAAAGTTTTTTCAAACTTGCCGATGTGTCTATCTATCCCTCCATCCATCCATCCATCTATCTGTCTCTCTATCCAACTGTCTGTCCATTCATCCAACTATCGATCGGTCTGTCCATCCATCCATCTGTCCGCCTATCTATCCATTCCTCCAACCATCAGTTGGTCCATCCATCCATCCATCCATCCATCCATCCATCCAACCTCTGTCTGTCTGTCTGTCTGTCTGTCTGTCCATTTGTCCATCTATCCATCTATCTATCTATCCAACCATCCATCTATCCATCTATCCAACTGTCTCTCCATTCAGCCAAACATCTATCGGTCTGTCCGTCCATCCATCCATTAAAATAACTTGACTGACTTAAAGTTTCACATGGGACATGAACAGTTGTCCTCCAAGTGAAAGTCCAGAGTTTGTTTGACCCATCCAGCTTCCTTCTTTCCTACCCTATCTCTCTCTTTTTACTACCACACACAATTGCTAAGTTTGTCAAACGTGCCGATGTGTCAGTACCTGATGTCGCGGGCCACTGAGCAGTGAGGTTAAACTCTTAAACATTTGCACTGTAATAGGTATGGCACATGTAATATCACTAAAATTACAAATTAAGAAGCCAAAATATTCATCTGCCTTCACGTACCTCCACAAAATCTGAGAGAATACTTCAAGTAAGAAAGGATAATAAAGCAAACTAGAGGGAGATTTTTAGACTGTTTTTTTTCTTTCCTACACTAGCTTAAACAAAGCACCGGGGAAGAGTTGTCAAAACATTTTGTGCTCTCAGTTTGATGACAACACAAATGTCACTTAAAAAAACACATGTAGAGCAGATATCAGGCTGCTGGAAGGAAAATAATTTTCCCGGTTTCAAAACTTTTTGTCAGCATTAGGTGTTCAGCTTGAGGTGAGGCTCAAAATGTGTTAAAACCATACACTTTTCAAATACGTTTTGCCTTTGGAAGACTAAAGTTGTACTTTGCAGCCTCAGTTTCTGCAGAGAGTGACATGGGGAGAAGGATGATTTAACTTAGAGGCAGCTGTAGGTCTATTATTTGTGGAGCAGGAAGAGGCAAAGCTTATTTTATGCTGGGTCTCTATATATTTTGAGTTTTATAAATATTAATGACTAGGGATTTGTCATAAAGTCGATGTGGACTGTGATGGATTTAATCCAACCATCAAAATGACTACAAACAATGCCAAAGCGTATAATTTACTGGATCTTTTTCTTGCTCTTTTTAATTCAGCTGACTATATCATTTCCAGATAGAAAGTATGAAAGCCCAGCCGCCAGAAGAAAATGTTGGCATTGCATGTTTCTGCAAACCATGACTATATTACATTTGCATGTTTCATATGTATATCACATATATATCATGGCTGCGAGCCATCTGGTCCCTGTATGACCAAAGTGATAGTTGCATCTGCATACTCGGCATAAAGTCAGGGTTGCCCCTTGTCAGTGATCCTGTTTGTGTTATTCATGGACAGGATCTTGAGGTGCAGCCAGGGGGGAGAAGGGGTCCGGTTTGGGGACCTCAGAATTGCATCTCTGCATTTTGCAGTTGATGTGGTTCTGTTGGCTTCATCACACTGTGACCACCAGCATGCACTGGAGCGGTTTGCAGCTGAGTGTGAAGCGGTCGGGATGAGTCAGCACCTCCAAATCTGAGGCCATGGTTCTCTGCTGCAGACCAGTGGATTGCCCCCTCCTGGTTGGGAGAGAGTTACTGTGTCAAGCGAGGGAGTTCAAGTATCTAGGGGTCTTGTTCACAAGTGAGGGTAGAATTGAGTGTGAGATGGATCAGTGTCTTAATGTGGTGTCTCAAATAATGCAGGCACTGCGCTGTGCCATTGTGGTGAAGAGGGAGCTGACTGAGAAGGTGAAGCATTCGATTTTCTGCTCCATCTACGTCCCAACCCTCACCTATTGTTATGAGCTTTGGGTAGTGACCGAAAGAATGAGATCGCGGATACAAGCAGCCGTAATGAGTTTCCCCCGTGGGGTGGCTGGGCTCAGCCTTAGAGATAGAGTAAGGAACTCGGACATCCGGGGGGAGCTCTGAGTAGAGCCGCTGCTCCTTCGCGTTGAAAGGGGTCAGTTGGGGTGGTTCGGGCATCTGACCAGGATGCCACCTGGGCGCCTCCCATTAGAGGTGTTCCGGGCACGTCCCACTGGTAGGAGGCCCAGAATACACTGGAGGGATTACATATCTCATCTGGCCTAGGAACGCCTTGGGGTCCCCCAGGAGGAGCTGGAAAGCGTCGCTGGGGAGAGGGACGTCTGGGGCGCTTTGCTTGGCCTGCTGCCCCTGTGACCCAGCCCCGGATAAGCAGATGAAAATGGATGGATGAATATATCATATCAGCGTTTCTAAAGTTACTTGATATATGAGCTGACGTTGCTGCATTAAGCTGAATTAGGAGGTGGAGGGGATGGTGGACAGTGTGTTACCTAGGCGAGATGCCTGCCAAGCTGCAGACCAATGTTTGAGACCAACAAAAAAAAGGTTGCAATTTAGCAAGCCATTGCTGTTTTCCCAGATGCTTTCTAGGCACCTGTCACTGTTTTTCCAGCTGCTTTTTTTTTAGCCCAACAAGTGGTTATCTTTTTATCAAGACATTCTTCCTTTTCTCCTAAGATAGTGAAATCGATGCTTTTCCAGTTGGGATGGTGGCCTGAAAAGTAGATGCTTTTTACCAAGACATGGCTGCTCTTCCAGCTGGGATAGAGCCACCCAAAAGGGTATTTTAAGCCAAAACATTATCTTTTCCTAATCACAACCAAGTGGTATTTGTGCCTGAAATGTAATATATCCATGATTTGCAGAAGCATTCAGTGCCATCATTTTTTTCCTGGCACTTGGGTTAAGTATGAAGATATGACTAAGTTTCACACAAAACTGTTGCTCAGTAAACATGGGGGTTATTTAAACCAGTATGAATATTACTTACATAAAAATGAGGCTTCCGATAACATATCAATGATGAATCATTCATTTGATCTAGCGCCAAGAGACAGCGCATCAGGGAGACAGAGAGTTATGACACTCCTTACAGCACCCTAAGATTATGGCACCCAACATACTGACACAATACCACTTTATCCTGTTAAAACAGTACTCACAATTTGGATAGATTTTTTATTAAAAACCCTTGTTTGGATCTGAGGACCCTTACAGACTAAAGGAACATGAATAATTTAAAGGGTAATCAAGAAATGGACACATATTCTGACTTGTTGACTGCTTCAGAGGAAAGGAGTCACTGCCTTTTTTGTTTTTTCATCTCTCTTGTTTACTTGGCAGAAAAATCTGAGTGCATTATTCTTCAGTGCTTATGGTTTTAGTTAAAAGAATAGAACGACTGAATTATAGAGAACCTTCAAACCTTCATATTTTTATGCATGAACTAAACAGCTACCTAACATAAGCTCAAGTGGTTCTATACATCCAAAGAACTTCTATAAAAATAAAATGCTTGGCAACCAGGCCAGGTGTCTAAATGAGACAGGTGTTAATTTGTGAATGGCCCCACTGGGCTAGTAAAAGGGACTGGGCATTAAATTGGGACTAGGCTTTTAATTGGCATTTTATAGTGTTTCAGTTCACATATACATCAGTTAAGGTTTGGGTCTTTACAAGCTTTAGAAACAAAGCATATAAATCACCATACAGTCTGTGGAAAGGGCAATGCTCAGCTGAAATGAGCTGATAATGCACTCTATTTCAGCTTGTTGATGCAACACACAACCAGCCTTGATGATGAATTTCTGCGCTCAGTTACACAGACATTTGGCTGGATCCAGTGGGGATTGCTTTTGTTGATTTTGCTGCTGTGCATAAGATCACTGTTGTTTAGACTGTTTGGAGTGTCAGAACAAAATGAGAAAAGCAGAATTGCCTTTAATAGTATTTGAAAGCTGTTGCTGTTTTATGGCCGCATTATGGTTCCATCACGCAGTGTTTTGGGGGAAGCTGATATGGATTCTAAAAAGACGGCAGTCTGCTTGTTTCACTCTGCCATTTGCTGCAGGGACCATTGCCAGGATTTAAAACCACAGTCACGACTTACTGTATAACCTGACAGCAGCCACAGAGCGCCCAGGGGAGAGGCTGAACGAGCCCAATGAAGATAAATAGCAAACCGAAGCTTAAGTAGCTTCAGTTAAAGGCAAATACTACAAATTTCTGTTCAAAAATTAATTCATCTGGCCCAAGGCAAAATAGTTTGTCATAATGAATAATACCACCTATAGCAAGAAATAAGAAAGAACATTATCCTGTCAGGCCACACTGATGCACTGTACAGCTCAACTGAGAAGTAATTTGAAAAAGTCTCATTTGAGTGTGAAAGCTCTTATCCAATTCTCAGTCTTGTAATAAGTTCGGTAATAGAGGAGACCCAGGTTGCACATTTTAATAGCATCAGAGAATAGAGTCCTGGTCCTGTGGTTTCTTTGAAAAGGAGTTGTCTATACTCATTTATACTGGGTCACAGGATGGATTTGAAGTGAAAAGCAACATGACTCAAAAGTTGCCACTTCACTTTTAAGAAAAATGTACCGACAACCAAATTTAATACAGGTCAAAATCAGCAATAATTCTTGACATACACTATAATGACTGAGCTGAATGATATTTCCCTGTGGCATGGCTCTGACACGAACCAACATGCTCTGAACACATTCAGAAAACTCACAAAATAATCCTTCCATGGACTTTATTCTTCGGTGGGGGGAACAAAAACCAAAAAAGTAAGTCTTCCTCTTTTTTATTATTCCACGAATAGCATTTAAACCGTCGAATTTAAAATCCCACAACAGGACAATAACACTCATTATCATCACCCTCAGGCACCACTCTCTTTGGGCACAAAGTTTATTTGCTTAAAGTGTATTTTGGGATGTAAAAGCAGTTCCTTACTATTTATATCTTCACTATGAAATATAATGATGTATTAAATAATAACAGAGTCGTACAACTCTGTCTCACGGCATTTTAATCTGCTGTGCAGTGTTTTTGCATCCAACAAGCCTCCTGGATCTGTTACTCCAACTGGACCATGGATCACATTTCAGTGTTCTCTTGTAGCTTAGTGATAGAATAGGTCGATTTCCACAGATTTCCAAAACAACTTATGTGACTGTTCTAACGGTCACAGTTTCAAACATGTCCTTAATGTCATGAAACGGACACAGTGCTGCTCCACAACTACCTGATGATGTTAAGGCAACAAAACTATGTGGTTAGGTTCAGGCAAATCCAACACATTCTCACTCCAACCTTGTCACATATCAACATTTGGTCATGGACTTTCCATATCCAGATATGACATGCAAGGTACCCAGAGCACGTTGGTTGTTGACGTTCTGGGACGCCACGTGAAGTTCTGCCTGTTACATGCATTGTCTTCTTTCGAAATAGACTTCTGTTTTCACAGGAAATTTACCCTTTACATACAGTGTCTTTCTTTCAAAATAAACGCACTACTGTACATCGACACAACACCTGTTTTTTTTTCTTCAGCAACTAACGCACGTTGTTTGGTTTAGGAAAAAAGAACAGGGTTTAGCTTTATAATGTTATGGGACACGAACACCACTCTCCCAGGTGAAAGTTGTGTTTGTTAGTCCTGCCCGCCCTAGTCAGACTTTCGGCGCCTTAACTTTCGTTCTTGTCCCTCCACGTTTCCCTCTGACGCTGCCTGCTACTGTTAAACCTTCATGGCGACAGGCCACGTATTAGCCTGACGTTAAGGGACAGCTTTTTGCATTGGTGTCTGACGCTTGAAGTCACTGCCCAAACACTGGATTTCAATGACTTCAGTGTGAGACCAGGTTGGAAAATCATCATGGTTTGATATTAAATAACTACTTTTGTCACAAACATAACATGACATATGTCCTGTGACATACATGACATATCACATATGTCAGTAGCATAGCATGCTACGCATACTAGCACACTAGACTATGTCAGCAGATGTCAGCACTGACTTCTGGGTGCCAACACCAGTCTCCTGGTTGAAAGTCCTTTGTTTGTTTGACTAGCCCTTTTGGGGCATCTTTGATATTTGCACAACATCACTTGGACTTTGTTGCTTGTTACACTACATTGGATCACTTCCTCCTCAGCTATTGTAATAATTACTATCTGCCACTATGGAGGGCTGCGGGGATGATGTATTTTTTGCAGCCAGACATAGAAGTTAGTGTCACTCTGATTCCCTCATCAAAAAGTCAATGGGATTTGTTTAAATTTTTATGATACTTATACTATACTACACATTAATACAACGCATTTTCTTCAACAAGATAATCACCACAAATAAATACCACATTCATGTTTCTTGAAGCATAAATGCAATCATCACAAATAAAAAGCTAATTTTAGGCTATAAACAAACTACGCTATGGCTGCATGACCCAACATTGCCACCACAAGACTGTAAAGCCGTGTCTGGGGTGATGACATCTTTTATCCTCTTGTTAGCAACTGCCTTTTAAAGACACCAAAAAACTCACAAGTTAAGTATTTCCTGTGTCGTAGATCAAAATATTATTTCAGGCATCTAACCAACAACCCATTAAAAAAACCCAATGACTTCAAGATGAGGGAACTGGGAGTGCTTAAATGCTCATTCATTTACAGGTTCTAGGACTCATTCCTGTCCCACTGTATAGGGCGCCATCTTACAATAAATGTTAGTACGGGTTGTAATAAGCTGTTTGCACAATCGACCCATGTGGTCCTTTTTTGGTGAGAGTGGCCTATCATATTTCATTGTCTCACCTGTACCTTAAACAACATACCCCCACCAATGCAGCCCCCTGTGTTAGTGGCTGTTTTCAGCCTAAGCATCCATCACCCAGAGGCTCTGACGGTAGGAACAGAACCTTTTGTTTATGTGTTTGTGAGTGAGAATTTTGGCCCAGACACCACCTGTGCACCCAATGTCATATTTTAAATATCTTGTCAAAACTGTAGTTGTTTATCACAGGCCACATCTTTTCTAGACTGGCACTATAATTTACATGTTTGGGCAGCAAGTTAACTTTATTAAAGTTATTCAAAGTTGTGATTAAATGTAGCTTAAATAGCCTTTAGCTTATTATTCAAAATTTCATAGAATTTGAAAACAAATAGTGATGTTTTTCCTGCTGTTCCAGCAAGGTAAGTGTTTTTGTTCAGCACAGAATTAAAAAAAACTTCAGACATGTAAATAGGTATATTTATTCAGGGATGGGCGATCAGTATACATAATATTATCACACTAGGCTGCTGTGGCTCCATTAAATAAGGATTTCACTGTTGGAAAGATTATCTTTTCATAAAAGGCTGTCTGTGCAGTAAAATACACAAATACTTTTGAAATTGGTGCTACACAACCAGAGAAAATAGCGTTTGCTCAAGAGGTAGAAAACCTACAACTGCAAGAATGTACAGTCTATGACTGCACCCCACTGGACAAATAAATGCCCCCGTTGGTGGGTGACGGAATGCAGTTTGGCTGCTTTCACACAGGTAAGAACAGAGGAAGATATACTTTATTAATCCTCGAGGGGAAATTAGATTTTTTTTCACTCGGTTGTAGGGCTGTCAACGAATATTCTAAATTCGAATTTAAATTCGAATTTGAAAAAAATGGACCTTTGAATGTGAAAATTGATATTCGATTGTGGAGAAAAAAAAAACACCACCGCAGCTGTCCTCTTTGCGAGTGGGAGGTGGGAGCGGCCACGGAGCTGCGCGGTGCGGCGTAGCTGGTGTGGATGACACAGTCGGTTAACATGGGCTCCGAAAGGAAACTGGCTTCCCTTCTCGGCGCTTCGAGGCTATTCACAGCGCTTTCACGGGTGGTGTGGCCTGACGGGTCAGAGAGGGGGGCGTGGTCGTTTATAACGTAATGTTATAGATAATTGTTTTATGTGTTTTAATGTGTAGGTATGTAAATGTTTTCAAAGACGTTTATGTGGAAATAAAAATACCTACAAGTAGTTATGTTTCCTTGTATTAATACATACAGAAGTATATTTCCTTGTATTAGTTTGCCCTCTTGTGGACATAATGCGAAAAAAAAAAAATTCGAATGGTTCGAACCTATGAGTTATTTTTAGAACAAATATTCGAATGTCATTTTTGAGCAATTTTGACAGCCCTACTCGGTTGTCATATGCACACAGACCCGAAATAAACACACATACACAAACAGGACCTATACAGTACATGCATTGCATAGAGGGATCTAAGAGTGAGGGGGCAGCCCATGGACAGGCGCCCCGAGTTTTGGGGGTTCAGTGCCTTGCTCAGGGGCACGTTGGTGGTGCCCAGGAGGTGAGCTGGCAGCTCTCCACCAGTCCATGCTCCATACTTGGTCCATACAGGGACTTGAATTGGCAACCCTCCAGTTCCCAAGACAAGTCCCTGTGGACTAAGCTACAGCTGCCCCCAATTTGGTGACCGGCTGGTAACACACAGATAGCTTCAATGGTAAGCTAAGTTTTTTTTTCCCGGAGACATTTGTAAAAATGTGTAAATAGGCAACACAGTAGCAGAATCTTGGTTTGTACTTGTTCAACACTTTACAGTTTCAGCTCAGTTTTTTTAGCCTCCATTTTTACAGCACAGGAAAAAGTATAGTGCCCACTTCCAAATTTTCAGATTACAACCAAACAGTTCACTAAAATACACTGCTCAAAAAAATAAAGTGAACACATAATCATCACAATGTAACTCAAAGTCAGTCAAACTCCTGGGATATCAACCTGTCCAGTTAGGAAGCAATACTGATGGTGAATCAGTTTCACCTGCTGTTGTGCAAATTGGACAGACAACAGGTGGAAAGGAGAGGCAATTACCAAGACAACCCCTATTTAGGGATGATTTTGCAGGTGGTGGGCCACAGACCATTTCCCTCTCTGGTTGTTTCTTGGCTAGTTTTGCATTTTTCCAGTGCCCTCACCACTAGTGGTATCATGAGGCGGTATCTGCAGCCCACAGAAGTTGCTCAGGTAGTGCAGCTACTCCAGGATGGCACATCCATACGTGCAGTGGCCAGAAGGTTTGCTGTGTCTCCCTGCACAGTGTCAAGAGCATGGAGGAGATACCAGGAGACAGGCCAGTACGCCAGGAAAGGTAAAGGGGGCTGTAGGAGGGCATCAACCCAGCAGCAGGACCGCTATCTGCTTCTCCAAAATGACCTCCAGCAGGCTACTGGTGTGCATGTTTCTGACCACACTGTCAGAAACAGACTCCATGAGAGTGGCATGCGGGCCCGACGTCCCCATTTTTTTGAGCAGTGTATTTTCTGAAGACATTCTAGTAACAGTGCCAGAATCTTGGTTCATATTTGTTCAGCACTGCCTAGTTTTACAGTTTGAGCTCAGTTTTTTAGTCTCCATTTTTACAGCACAGGAAACAGCATAGAGCTCACTTCCTGTTCTCAAATTCTCATATTACAACCAAACAGTGCACTAAAATATTATCTGAAGATATTTAACAGTGACAGTCACAAAATCTCTAAATCTTTATATTTTTCATGAGCACTGCCTATTTTTACCATTTGATCTGAGTTTGGTATGAGTTTGAGTGCAAGAGAGAGAAAGTAGTGACCTTCTCTCTTTCGTCTCGCTTCTATACTCCTTGTGTCCATGGTGGCAGTCACATAAAAATGCAGAACTACAATCTGTAGTTCAAACAACAGCCGTAGGGCCAGTGAAAAAGACCCGAATGACGTGGATTTGAGCTGGCATCACACAATCAGCTCATCACCGAGCTGTAGGAAGTGTTCTGTCTTTGTTGCAGCGTGTCTTTGTTTGCACATGGCAGTGTGACATGTGGTGCAGCGAAAGATGCTTTTCTCTGGTAAATCGGGTTGACAGGTGAAAACCTTCCGGGGGGGGGGGGGGGCTCATAAATTATAGAGTTGATGCAGTTTAATTGTATGTCTTTGGATTTATTGATGTAGACATCAATAATTCAAAGGTGTGTGCGTGTGTGATGAAGATTTGTGTTGTAGGGTGGAAATATGGACAAAGATGAGGATAGCATGAGGACTGGCTTGATTGAGATTTATTAATGCATGTGTTACTGTAGAGGGGATTCCGGAGAGCAGGGAAGATGCAGACTATGAGAGAAGAAGTGGGAGGGAGAGAGACAAACAATTAAAGAGTGAAAGTGCTTGTAATCACAGTGTCAGGGTCCAGTTAGACGACTTGGGTACACTCATAAAGAATTCATAGTTGCTGGTGATGCATGTAATTTCTAAATAATGACCTAAAAGACAAAAAAAGGGAGGAAAGAGAGAAGAGACTGCACGCTTAAAGGGAGAGGCCTCATTTAGAGAGAGACAAGAGGGAGTGTAGTGTGTCAGCGGACTGTGCAGCGTGTCCAAGGTCAGGGGGAGAATGAGCTGCCTGAAGGGAGCTTGCAGAAGGAGCACAGAGCAGGGCAAAGAGGGAGACAAGAACCAGAACAAGAAAGAGAGAAGGTGGCAGGAGGACTTCTGAGGGGGATACGGGATAGAAATGAGAAGGAGATGACAGAGAAAAGGGGGAGACAAAAAGAGGAAGAGGAGAGGAATAAAAAGGGAGGGAAGAAGAACGGACTGCGGGGAACTGTCAGGAGCACCGAGACAAGAGAGGGTGGGGATGATGAAGGAACGGAGCAGGAAAGGAAAAACAAGTAAAGACAAATATGAAATTAAACAGAGGAAAATAGCACAGGACGCTGGAGTGGAAAGGAAAAGAAAGGTTGAGAAAAGTGGAGGAAATGCATGAATTACAGCAGGCATAATGGAGAGAAGGAGGAGAGAAAGATGAGGAGAAATGCACGGTGAAATCTCAAATTGCTTCACGCTCCCATGTTCTTTTCCTACATTTGAAAGTCGGGGTGGAGAACCTGAGAGTGAAAGGAAAGAAATGCAGTGGAGGGTAAAAAGTCAGAGCGAACGCAGTGAAAGGAGTGGAGGAGTTCTTACGGCACATCCTGTATTACATAAACAAACGGACGCGTGTTGCTGGAGATGCTCCCACACAAACACATGTACTTTCTTTCTTTGTCATTCTTTTTCATTTTTTATTTTTTTGTCTTTTCCCCTGTGCTTTCATTAACTCAACCCTCTCCGTTTCTCTCTCAGATTGCCTGGCTCTCCCCTCTGCTTTATCTTCTCTTTTATTCTCTGTTGGATTTTCTCCCGAAACAAGCACTTTCTCTTCTAAATGGGGCTTCTCTTTGGCTCTCTCTGTCCCTCTATTCTCAACGTGGCTTTTGTCCTGATGCACAGATCCATTCATTTTATGTCTATGAAAAACCCACACCAGGACAGTCGTCAAAGCAGATTACTCATGTACAGCACATTCTGTGGATAGCTATTTTTTTTTTCTTCTGTGTCTTGTAGTGCCAACCACCCACAGATAGGGTGAGGTACAAGCATAACTACCACCAATGAAATTCATACAAGCATATAAATGGAGAGGAAACAATTCAAACACTTGGAGATTTGTTAATTATTTATTTCAGCTTTATTTAACCCAGCAAGTGAATAATTTCTACTTTCAAAGAAACCTTGGCAGTGACTGTCTTATCATGTTAAAGGGAAATGCCACAGATGTAACCACTGTGGCCATGTTGTTGCAGACGGAGATGTGTTGTTAATTAACAGGTTCAAACTGTTAAAACGTAACAAGACAAAGGGCTGTACCAGCAGCTCTGAGAGGCTGTTCTCAGGCACAGCAGTGCTTTATGCTAAACCTATTAAGCAATCAGTCAACCATTCATTTGTCACATACCTGGTACAACCCCAGTAAGATTCCTTTTTGGTCTCTCTTTACATTGTAGGATGCTGCTTCATAAATGCCCATATTTCTGGATGGTTCTGATGATCCAGGGGTCATTGTTGGCATCGACGGCGGTGTCCTGGAACGTGCACCAGACTCTGATTGGTTCCATCTCTTGCATCACTGGGGGATGCACTGTAGTCCATCCAGACATCTCGACCCCATCAAGACAGCTACATGGCTGCTCCTACAGAATACGGGCAGCACTGCCTCTGCAAGGCATATAGCCAAGGGTGCAGGAGGTGGGTGCTGAGGGTGCTGGAGCACCCCCTATTGACAAGGGATGGAACAACACAGACTGTAGACAGTTGAATATGTTATTATAACTCATTGTAACAGGTGACTGTCGGACCCAAAAGCAGCACAAATGACAGGCAGGACAGTTTATAATGAAATTAAAGCAACACCATGATTAATATAAAGTAAGCAGACTGGTGAAACATCTGAGAGAGTCACTGTCCGGGTTTAAAGCTTTCTGAGAAGCAGGTTCAGTCCAGGGCTCTTGGCGTGAAACACAAAGCCTAGAACAGGTGAGTAACTGGTGCCGGACGCACACACACAGCAAACAGTTTGATTGTGTGCAACAGTACCATGAGGGAGTAGGCTGAAGGCAATGTCAGATGAGCAGGGAATCCGAAACCAGGAGTACAAACAAGGCAAGCCAACACACCTGTGCGAAGCCAACCTTAGACAGGGTGGGTCTGGCAAATGTCGAGGAAGAGTTGATTCCACGATGCACACACAAAGGCAGAATAAGCAGCCATACGGCGAAACAACCCACAGCACAGGAAACCAGAGTCAGAAAAACAGATAATCTCACTACGGAGAGCTGAGTGACAGCAGGCTGAGTGGTTTACCGGGGAGCAGATGAAGCAGGAGAGGGGGGCGCAGGTGAGGTCGACAACAAGGAAGCAGTCCGGGGATAAGTGCTGGAAAGTCTAGCATATGGAATGGCAAAGAACAATCTGGCAACAAGAGTCAGTGAAGCAGGGGTCTGTATAGTAGCAGGGGGTAATGATTCACAGGTCAGCGGCATTAGCTTGATGGGGTGGGTGTGGTGGTTCGGCAGGAGAGGGACTGTTTGGACAGATGATAGACTGGCAGGTAGGTGTGGTAGAGAGGTGGGGTGAGTGGAAAACAATTAAGTGAGCTGAGAAGATGGCATCTATGGTAGGTCAAAAGTGCACACTGTGACACTCATGGGCTATCTGAGCATTTGTTTTACATTTATAGCAGTGTATTATAAGGTTACTGCTGGACAATAAATCAAGAAAAGACGTTTAAAATGAGCAAATGTAAGTAATTCCTCCAATCTGACATGACAGCGTCATCCCGCCAGGTCAAAGTGCGAGGGTTGGTGTCGGCTCATGGTGCAGCTAACATAAAATTGGGGGAGAGATTTGTGGTACTGGGATCTACTCAATAACACGGACAGGTTGAACAGGCTGAGAAAGACCAGACAATTTCCAGGACATCTTTGGAGCAGCTTTTAAGGTCCTTAAAATACCTTAGACATGAGGGACTTCCACTGCAGGGACACATCCATCGGGATGGAGTTTTATAGCAGCGAATGATGGAGAGGCAAACGAGCTGACCTAACATTATGAGCTACCCAGGGAATGTGAACAGACGTGAAGTGAACAAACATCTGGATGTTTGACACCATTCAAAGGGACAAATCTTTTCTGAGGCAAGTGAGCGCACATTCTATGGCAAACTGAACCACAGATGTGAGTTCATCTGAGCAGATGTCTTGTAGCTTCTGAACCACATCAGCAGAATAACTGTTCAAATTATGTGTTCATGTAATATTTTTACCTTAATATGTAGCAGATAAGTTGAAACTTTATGTTTCAACAATGCTGTGTTTAACGTGATTATATTAAGGCACAAAAACCACTTGGTTATTGCTAAGAAAAAAATCATATTTTGGCTTAAAATACCCACTTTGGGTGGCACAATTATGGCTGGAAATGCCATCAATGTCTTGTTAAAAAACATCCAGTTTTTGTGGCACGATCATTGCTGGAAATACTGACAATGTCTTGCTAAAAAAGAACCAGTTTTGGTGTTTGTTGGTCTCGAACAGTGATCTGTAGCTGGCAGCCATCTCACCAAAGTGCATGCACATACATGGTCATGCATACACATTTAGACTGCGCAGCACCCCTCAGTGATAATGAGTTTTACGGGCAGTGATTCACACCAAAAATGTCAGGATCTCATATAGATAAGAGTCACCTGGCTGAAAGGAACTGTCCAGGATCAAACCAAGTTTCAGTGAAACAAAGAATATTCCTGATGTCCTGTTGGAAACTGATGCAGCACGGAGGGCATCCAGTTTATCATCTTACGCCTGTACAATGGCCAGCAGGATGCTAGATTGGCTGCTATCTTCTCCATGTTTTCCTTGATGTTTACTGGTTTACATTTCAAAACTTCCATCGGGCTAGCTAGCAGAAGTCAGCAGGAGGAGAGTTTACACACTAGTGAGATGGTTTCCACATCATCATCATCAGTGACTTGCAGGCGCACGCTGCCACCATCCAACATCAACAACAAAAAGCAACACTTGTAAAATAGACATAACAGCATAAATTTAGTAGAGCTGACAAAGAGGTGACTGGAAACGTCCATACCTATGTTGAAGTTTCCCACAACGACATTGTTGCTGATTATAAGCTAGTAAAGTGTTTGTCCATCTTAGTTTAGCATGTTAGCATGTTAACATTTACTGATTCGCATTAAACACAGAGTACAGCTGAGGCTGACTGGAATTCATCCCATGTGAGCAGTACTTTGGTCATAACTAAGTATTAGCTCTTGACTGGATGATGGTGCAAGATGAAAATTATTAATTATTATAATTGTTGAAAATTTGACTGAGAACCATAAAGTCCAACCAAAGTGCTGTTTAATTTGGCATCAAAAACAACTTTTAATGTGGATAAAGCAGGAGAGTTTGTAAATCAGTCAGCAAATCTATAAATTAATGTACGTGATTATTTCAGTTTCCATTGTCCACAGCTTCTTTATACTAAGTGAAAAGCTTCTTCCTCAACTCATTAAATTCCTGCAGCAGGGTGGGTGGGTGGCGGGGATTTACCAGGGCTCATTAATCCTATACGTCACAGCTTCTTTTGCTATATCTTTTTTAAACTGGTATGGTTCATGATTTATTTTTAAATGCATTACAAGGCAAACACTGTTGCATTACATTTTGAAATATGATGCAACCATTTACAACATGAAATACTGTAGGACTATGACGGATTAATGCGATAATACAAACAGTGTCACCAAAAAAAAAAAAAAGAATGTTATTATTTATTTCCACACATTGTAGTAATTGATTGTTGAAAAAACACAGAGGCATCTCTTCATTTGTTGCGCTGTTGTCATCATGTGTAACCGTTATGAAATTAGCTGTTTCAGAGCGATGAGCCCAGCGATGTGACTGGCTGAGAGCACATTTATTAATCACCACACCCACTGATCTATACTCCTTTACAGCCACTGCTTCATCTGAAGACGCTCACACAGTCAAAGCATCAAGATCTACCACTTTGCATTTATAGTTACACTTGTGTGATTAAAACAGGGCCCGTAAACTCTGAGCACTGTGCCTGAAGGGCTGAGACTGCATGTCGTCCCCCCTTGGGCTCCATGGAAAAAGGGCAGCAGCACACACACTGGGACCGTGACACACATTGATCAGCATTGTCGACAAAAATACAATAGGCTGCTCCGATCTCCTGACAGCATTTTCTTTTTTATTTGTAGTGTGTGTATAATTACAAGCATATATCTGGGTGGTCGGTCAAACTTTGTGGATGAGTTTTGCAAGGGTGAAAGTTGCAAGAAAGAAATGGGAAACCATTAGCCAATGTTCACTGGTTACGTAAGAGCTGAGGCGAACTGAAACCACAGATATATCAAGGTAAGCAACTGTTTTAACCATCAACATCCCTGAGGGATATTCAGGATGATGCAGCAAGATGTTGTTGCTGGAAATGATAGAGAAAGTTTGCTTCCATGCAGCAGTATACATCTTCATTTTGGCCAGAAATGTGCATTTAAAAAGGAAGTTTTTTTGTGTGTGTGTGTGTGTGTGTGTGTGTGTGTAAGCTATTACTAGATGACTTGATAGGTGTAATGGCTCTGCCGGTGCATCAGAATGATTGAAATGGAAATAGATGGAAGCTGTCAGAGGGGTTGAAAGTCACAGATCTGGATAAATCATTGCTGTCGTGGGAAAACCATGCAACTTCATAATCTAACCTTTACTTTAACCCTTTTAAAAAGGAATTTATTTGATGAGCAAGTTCCATAATCAGGGCCTTAAAAGAAAGCCACCACAGGCTGCATAAATATCCATAAAAGCATTTCCAGATTTGTTAAATAAAACTTTTAAGACCTACTTTTACAGCTGTAATTTATGTAGAAGTGTGTAAGTTGTGTGTGTGTTGTTTGGATCAGCATGCTGCAACATAATTCATCATTTCCAGTCAGTCTCTTGTCCCTCTCTGTCTCCCTCAAACACACACACATTTAGAGTCATATGCCTGACATACTGTAGACAGACAGTTTATTAATGCACTCACACGCAGCTCCATGTCCTCGGCTGACTTCTGGTAATTCTGCAGCCAGCAGCACATCGCACAGCTGTATATAACCGGGTGGGATTAGGAGGAATACATTATCAAAAGTGATGAAAACTGGTTTCAGTCATGACCAATAAAATCATTTTTAAAAGCAGCACATTCTGCTGATGAAAAATAGGTGTATGGAGTGGATCTGCCACAAAGGTTTCTCCCGGGAGGAAACTGATGTTGTTTGCGTGGGAAGTGCAGACTCACCATGACTGAGCAGGCAGCACCTTAATTTATATTATAGTGTTGGAGGAGTTTTCACACTCGGTTGAGGTGTTGCTCCAGTCTGACATTCCGCATGTCATGATACACAAGTCTATATGGTTAAGGCCTAATGCTTTAAACAAAGTGCTTGTCAGATCATCTAGCAGAGACTACCAAACGATTCAGTCCAACATTCCCACTTCACATGGCAGTTAGCCAGGTAAGCTTATAGCTGAATTTAAGGCAGGGTTTAAACTTTCATTTTTCACACAGACACCCCGGCTACTTTTTGTGTGCACTCCACAACCTTGTGCAACAGCATGAATGCCCTGGAGGAGTGTCTGTCTGAAAGTGTGGGCTATTATCCCCATTTATTTGATTCGTTGTGTCAAGACAAAAGACACACAGACAGCACAGAGCATTTGGACGGAGATCAGGCAGGCACAGTAATGCAGCCAGGAGGAAGTTATGATACTGTAGCAGAACAAGTAGAAACACTTTTGCCTATAGAACTCATGGATGGATTATTGAATGGGCCTACCAGCCACAGGCCGAGGGGCCCCTTCACCTGCAAAATGTCACTCAAATTACCACATATTGACAGGAAAAGACATAAAAAGACAACTAAGAGATGCTAAGGAGCTGCAAAGAGGCGCAACATAACTACACAAATGGGCAAAACAACCAAAAAGAGACAAAATGACTACAAAGAGACACAAAATGACCCAAAAAGCCACAGAATGACTATGAAGAGACACAAAATGACTAGAAACACAAATGGACCAAAAAAGAAGCAAAATCACCACTGAGCCTGTGTGTGTGTGTGTGTGTGTGTGTGTGTGTGTGTTTCCAGTCCTATGTAGGAGAGGTGGTGGGGCCTTCTACATGTCTGTGCCCAGGGGCACAGTGTCTCATAATCCGCCCACAACAAACATGAGCGGATGGCTCATCGCATTCCTAGTTTGTTTGAAGCATACGAACCTTTTACACTGAGAAATCACTCCCTTTATAAATATCTGCTATACCAAAAATGTTATTCTCAATCAAGTGCCCACCTGTCATGATACCAGTATTTTCAATGTTGATACAATACTATTAAAGAAGATACCAAGCAATAAATAAATGAATAAAAATATATTAAAAGCACACAAACAGAAAGTCACTGAACACATGCCTTCAGTCACATGGTACCTCAATGTCGTTTCATCGGTGTTGGCTTGGATTGAAAATCTGATTGTAGATTTTATTTATTTATCTATTTATAGCTTCAGTACTTTCGATACTATCATCAACAAAACAACAGCAAAAAGTATTGAAATAGTAGTTGTTTCGACAACCTTAGGGCCTGTGTCCACGTGGTGCTTTTCTTTAGCAGAAAAGCGGTGGCAGGGCGCTGGGGAGCGCTTCATCCCAGTGCTTCCTAAAAAAGAGCTGGCAGTGCTTTTTTAAAATGATGTGCTGTGTGTGGGTTTTGTTTCCATGACAACAATATCTTAACACTAACATTAGCCAGGTAACTAACGTGACGCTACATTAATAGAGGGCTGACTACACAGTCAACTTCAAGCTTACAAAGCACCAGCTGATCTGCTGATAAAACATGAGCTTTACTGTCTTTGTTGTGACAGTAGACAGTAGCCTGGTCAAAGAAGCGGCAGTGACGTCACCAGCACCTTTCTGAAAAGTTCAGAGATTTTGAACATAAAGTGCTCAGAGTGGCCGCACAAGAAGGCAGAGCACCCTGGAGAAAAGATGGTGGGCACAGTGCTTTTTCTTTAGGCGCCTGCATGTGGCCGTAGAAGCTCTCTCCTCATTGGACACAATTGAAAGAAGACACTGTCGCTGAGAAAAAAAATGCTATGAGGACACTGACCCTTACGATAATGGAGGTAGTATGTTGATATCATTGATATCATTAACCATACCAATACTGATAGTAGTCCTACCTATCTGATACTGGCACTAAGCTAAATGTGTCCAGAAATGTTCGCAAGTCTTTATGTTACAATAAACAACTACATTAAACTACTTTTGGCAAAACGAAGATTGTGAGGAGGGGTTTAAGAAGCTGAAGGGACATTTTAATAACGTGTTTCTTTGCCAAATAGAATAGAATAGAATAAATTCTATTGATTGAAGCAAACCGAAACTACTTTTTTCTGTGAGGAGAAATCTACAGAAGATGAATATCTGATTTTGAATTATTTTGAGTGGCCCATTTTTGTGTGTGGAAATACTTTCAATTATTATAAGTAGTATAGGGCTTGGTTATGTCTTGGAAACAACTAGTATGAGGAGTACTAGAAGGGGAACAGTGAAACAGTTGATATCTCTGTATGAAGAAACAAAAGCAGCAACACTGTCAGCCACAAGATAACGCCTGAAGACGGATGTGTATGTGCATAATGTATTCCAGCATGTGGTTTTTTAGACATTTCTAGCATCTGAAATCATCTAAACCAGTGGTCAACTTGTGCTTCCCACATGAAGACCTGTATCCTCACGCACATGGGGCCTGTCCCAAATCACCCCCTACACCCTCTCCCTATCCACTTTCACTCCATTTCTGCGTTCGCACGGAGGGTCTGCCTCATTGGGTGCCCTCCCAAACCAACGAGCAAGGAGTGGAAGTGGCGAGTCTGCATCAATGCCAACTTACTGATCATGTGCAACACTATACTGGGTTTGTCATGAAGACGCTCAGCACAGTACAGATCCACGCGATGACCTTTACAATCCTAAACTGCTCCAGCTAAGATAGACCTTTAATATTGTCATACAAACATGCACATCTTAAAGGTTACGTTGTATATAGAATAAAATATACCCTACTTTAGTCGCATTCATGATTGTATAGTGTTGTATATTGTAGAGCTACAGGAACTGCAAGCAAGCAACTTATAAACATTAGAGTGAAAAATAACAAGATTTTTACAGAAAAAAAATAAATAAATAAATGCTAGGAGTAAGTTTTATTTCTATATATTTCTTAATTTGTATTTATCTATTTATTTATCTATCAATTAATGGATTTATCAAGTTGTTTGTTTCTTTAAATGAAAAATAGATGATATATAAACATGCAGGTAAACAACAATTAAAATGTAAGGGGTAAAAATACATATGGAGAACGTAAAATAGGGTGAATGTTTATTTTTCTCCATGGTTACGAAACGTTACAAGATAGGGACGTTTGTCCCACAGCTTGCTGCTGTATTTATACCCTACACCTGAATAATGGGCTTCAATCAGCTGTGTAGGTGACTACCTAACTACAAACAGAATTACTCTCCGTGACAGAGTGGGAGTGGGTAGGGTCTGGTTTGGGAAAGGCCCACGCTCTCACACTTTTTGACGGAAAGTCAGAATGTCAGACGGCTATCAGCACGGTCGATGGTGCCGTCAGCCTGTTACCGCTGAGATGAATGATCAGCCGGGTTTAAAATTACCTGTTGTGATGCTGGAGGTTAAACAGAAGAGCAGCGTAGCGTTAACTTAACACAGGTCTGATGAGCGCTGACAGCAGATGTGAGGGCCAGTAGATACCATGATGCTGGGATTTTATTTGAAGCTGTCTGCAGAAGCACATCAACATTATTTGACAAAACAGAAGTGATGGGTGATTCCACCTTTGTGACCCTGATAATGTACCTCCAGAAAAACCCTTCTCCTTCTCCCCAACATACACTGACACACAGATTGAAAAGGCTTCCATATCACTTATAATACCTGTTTTCAACAGCTATAAATTGAAAGCTCTTAAAGGCTTTGATCCTAAATGGCTACATCTTGAAATAAACACCCCCCTCACAGATTATTATCCATTTCAGACATGTAACATTACACAGACGGATGGTTAAATATCACGACAATAAGCAGCCCAGCCCTCGTGTGAGTTCCACACCACAACTGGCAATTTGTTCTGATTCCAGTGGTGATTTCCAGTCGAGCATTTTTGTTCTGTCACTTAACAGACTGTTTCATCCTGAGCCATGAGAGACTCGTGAGTCACATGTGGCATGAACAGGAGACCCCCCGCAGTATTTGAACCCCCCATGTAGTGAGGCATCCTGACAAGATCTGAAGCTAATCGCAAGCGAGATGGTTGCTTTTGTGTTTGAGCAAACACATCGCACAGCCCAGTGGTAGAAACCAAAATGTTATTCATGCAATGAATCCTGCCAGTGAAACTAGAGGGAGAACTACACACAGTAACACAGCTACCTGCAAATACTAAAATGATGCTGAGATTAGATTGGCTGCCATTTTATAAATGACTGTCTGTTCATGTGCATGGAGCAACAAGATTTTTAAGGGCTTGTGAAACACCACGTAAATGAAGTCATTCAAAAGTAATGCAAAGCAAAAAAAATTAACCCAAGGTGACCCAAGGGCATTTTTTGTATGTGTGCATACAAGATACAAAAATGAAGACCTTGTATATCTACAAGTACGTACCTGCATAAGGTTTGATTTTGTTAAAGCAATAGTTAGACATTTTGGGAATGAGCTTAATTTCTTTTCGAGAGTTAGATAACAAGATCACATCTGGTCACATCTGTCTGGCTTAGCTTCGCACAAAGACTAGAAACAAGAGGAAATATCTAGCATGCTCTGTCCAAAAGTAACAAAATTGATATAAAAAACTAAAGTTTACAGTGGTAAGGCGAGTTATGTTTCAGAATGTTTCTTGCCTGGGAGCAGTGACCTCCTCTACATCTCTACATTAGTTTTGATGAAAATAACAGGACTCTGGGAAGTGTATTTGCATTTCCTCTGATAGCAAGGGCTTGACCCACCCTACTCTCCTCCTGACTGGCTAGACTCATTGCCTTCGTTGGTTGGTTGGTTGGTTGGCATTCTTGGAACCCATCAGCTGTATTGGCGTCTGACTTCCGGCAGACGGCGATACAGCCTCTGGGGGCAGACCCCCGATTTTTTGGCATTCCGGTTTGATTTGGGCGGAGGAGGCGAATTTCCGTTTCCAACTTCCGTTTATATATAAGTAAATATGCTGAACCATTGCGATGGATTCAGAGTTTGCAGTGACGCCAATTATGTTCCGCCTTGTTAGTTCACCGCACGGACCGTTTAACCTGGCAACAACTGCAGCCGGCTCAAACATGATTGGTCAATATCACGCGGACTACAAACAGCTTACAACCGGAAACCAGGGCTCTTCTTCCGGAGGCAAGGTCTCCGGGGTTTGCCTACAGACTCTACATTCACTGAATGTAGTGTCTGTAGAGACTAGTTGGTTGGTTGGTTGGTTGGTTGGTTAGGGTTAGGCAAGTGGAGTGAAACTGGTTAGATTAGGTTAGAGTAAGCCAATCAGAGGCAGAGTAAGGCAGAGTTAGATGGGTTATGCCTTCACTATCCTAGAAAACACAAATTTGTCACAAGGAAACCAAGTGTAGAACCAGAAAGTGACATTACTGTTACTCTAAAAATGTAATTTATTGCTCATTACTTGTTACTCTTTTCAAAAGTAATAACATTACTTTACTTATCAGTCCCTGCCAACAGTAATTCATTACACAACTCGTTATATTACTTTTCTGTTACACACACACACACACACACACACACACAGTTTTAGGTGTATATATATTTTAGCAACAGTGTGTCTTACTGCCGCTTTTACGTTACATCCACTTGCAAATACTTGATATTGGACACATTAACATACATATTACACAGCAATCATCATTACATATCTGTATAAGACAAATCTACAAAAGGAAATAGGAAATTATTAGTTTAACTTGATAGTTTTTTAATGGTAAATTACAGTTTTTTAAATAGTTTATGTAGAATAAGTTTATAATTTGTTATAGACTGACACTATTTTACAAAACCAGAAAACCATGATGGAGATGGGTTTGCCTTATTTAGGGCATGTATGGAAAATAGCACCATTTTTCCACCCCATGGGCCCCAGTGCAACCGCACTGCCTGCACTGTCTATATTTACACCCCTGAGTGTAGCTAAGGCTAGATAGCTTTTTTTTTTTTTACCAGGGGGGTTTTTTGTTGCCTGTGACCGGTATTTTCCCAAATCTCTACCCGAAAGATGAAGAGTCACTCATGGAGCAACATTTCATCTACAACATATCCAACCAAAAGCTTCATCACTTCTTTGTAGCCTGCAGCTGTCCATGATTGAAATCCAGTTTTGGTTGTTTAGCCAGTGTAGTGCTACAGTCGACCTCTGCGGGCGAGGAGTGCTCACCTTTGGTGGGATGTATTTCCTGGAGCACGTTGTTGTGCTATCTGTCGTAGTAGCCTAGGTGTTTCAGACCGGATGTTTGAGGACGTGTTTTTTGCAGTTTAAGGAGTTTTAGTTCGACCAACTGCAGCAACAGTGTTCTTGTCATCTTTCCTCTCGAGTAAATCAAAGTGACGGGAATATTTCCAGCTGCTAAGGTAAGTGTTTTCAATTAGCTTGCTGCTTGACGTACCTACGCAGAACAATGATTACTGAAATGAGTCCACTGATGTGACTGTTGTCTTTCAAGTCAGTAGCAATGTGGTAACAAAAGTAATGCCGTAGCGAGTTGTTTGGTTTTGGAGTAACTGTAATATTACTGAAATTTTATTGGTGATTAGTTACACCACTTGTTACTGGTAAGAGGTATATTATTACTGTAACATGCATTTCTTGCCCAACACAGGTTTTTATAAATAAAACAAAGATGATACATGTTAACTACTGAGCTTTAGAAGCTGGTAAGTGGATTTTGTTTCCTCAGACATTGCCGGGCTTGTCGATTATTGTCCTGATACTATGCTAAGCTCACCTGCTGCCGGTTGCAGCTTCATATTGACATGAGAGTGCTCTTGATCTTCTCATCTAACACACAGCAAGAAAGCGAATAAGCATATTTCCCAAAATGTTAACCTATCCCTTCAATTGATTCAGTGCACAAAAACGTCTGCTTCTGTAAAATGTGATCAGCAGAGGGGAAAGTAATTGTTTGTCAGATTTGTTTAGCTGCTCCATTCCCCTTAATAAAGTTTAACAGACTGCATATTGCCAGCAGACTCTTCAAACAATACAAATTTGATTCATGTCATTGCATCCCGCACATCTTCTAGCCGTTGTCTGATTTTATTGCATCACGGCTCAACCAGCTGCAGCTGGACACAGCCCGCGGCGCAGCATTACATGTCACACTGTGTTAAAGAACTGACAAAGTGTCCAAGTGTCAGCTTCAGTTGTTGCCACTTGGGAGCTTTGGTGTTACAGCGTGGCATTATGGACTGGTAATGTCCTGCGGAGGCTTTATACTTTACAACATCCTGTGAAGACTTGTTTTATCATTTTAAAGTCTGTAAATGTAGCTTAGATTTATAAGCAACTTTTCAAAGTATGAGTGTGGATTCCTAAAAAACCTTGTTGTGGGAGGGAAAGATGAGAGATGGCAGAGGGGGAAAGAATTGGAGCGAGAAAGAGAGTGGGAGTGGCAGAGAGATGAGCAGGAAGAGACAGGGAGTAAGAGATCAGATAAAACAGACAGTGGAGAATTGAAGTTAATTTGTTTCTTTGATGACAGCAGGACACCCAGAATCTGACTTAAAACATTACTGAATCTGATATCTTTTCTATCTCTGCCCTCACAATACAGATCTGTTCTTGTCTCTGTCGGCATCCATTTATCTCCCAATCTGTCTCCTTGTCTGCTAAAGTCTTTTCCCCCCAAAATTCTTCATCCTCTTTCCCTCACGTCCCACGCAGATAGTTGTCTCATCCCCAACCCTTTTTCTATCTCTGACGTGCTTTTTCCTTCTTCCATTTCTTTGCTTTTAACACACTTCCCCGCCTCTCCTCGTCTCTGTATCCATCTCTTTTATGTCCCCTTTTATTTTCAGCTTCTCCAGTCCTTGCTCAGTCCTCTCATTCCTCTCATCCCCCTCCCATCCATCTTTTGTCCCCCTGTGTACCTTTTTCCCTTCTGCCTCTCTGTACTTCTCTCCCCTCCTTTCCTCCCATGCTCCCCCTTTCCTACCCTCTCCTTCCCCTCTTCCCTGCCTGCTGCCTCTCCTTCCTTTTTTTCCATCTCTGAAATGTCTTACTGTCATCTAGTGTTTAAAAAATGAACCACAGCAACGCTGTCTTTGATCAGTGACAAGCCTCTTCCTCCTCTTCTCACTTCTCCGTAACACAAAACAATTAACATCCACAACAACAGGAAATATTCCTTCGTTATGACAATGACAAGTTTTTTTATATGTTTTTATATGAAAATAATTTACATTCTGCACAGCATGTCCAAAAAGCTTGATGACTTATTTACTTGCTCAACACCTCCTAACCCCAATGGTACACAGGTTTTACTCTAGTTATCTCCAGTTTGAAAATAAATACTGATGACTCTCATTAAGCTCTGTCTGACTGTTACTCTGTAAAATAAAAGGATCTCCACAGGTCAGAGGCTGTTACGTTTAAATTCCTGGATCAAATTTAGGAAAATCAGCAATGACATATTGTTGTTACTGTATAACACTAGTTTGTCAACTATGTTGGCGCAGTCCCGTCTTGACGTGGGTTTTCGACACAGTAACACCCAGCAGAAAGCTTCCAGCAGATGTAAATGTGCGATTACTTCCTGGTAGAAAAACACTGTCATGCAGATGTGTTTCACATTTAGCAAACAGTCATGGATGCAAAGTTTGAGTTAGAGTTGAGTATGGATGTTTTAGTATAAACAGATAATTCTGGAGCCAGGTATCTACCATCTGATGAAAATAAGCCTCTGGGGGCAAGGGCCAATATTTTGGGAGTTCCAGGGTAGCCAGCAGATAAATAAAAGCAGTAAATTGAGCATAGCGTTAGTTCAGGCAGGACACAATAAGCTCAGCTCACATCCCAGCTACATCAGCTGATCTCATGCATCCAATTGGCAGATCTCATTCAGGGCGCCCTATTTAAACTGCTCTGGCCTGCCTACTGTTGCTGCTTCCTCTGCAAGCTGCTTTGCAACCCACCTCCACCCCAGCTCCTCCTTTTCATGCTGTATCTGACTTATCAGTGTCATTTCTGTTTGCCACTGATGCTGCTCTGTTCTGTTCCTAGGGGGGTCTTTGCTGCTGCTCTGCCTGCCTTAGGCTTTCCATGTATGCGCAAGGAAGGGCAGGGAGGTTTGCTCTCTCTGCCTCAGGCTGTCCTCGTATGCACATGGAAGGGCAGATAGGTTTGCTCTCTCTGCCTCGGGCTTTCCTTCATTTGCTCATGACCAGGCAGAGAGGTGCGTTCTCTCTGCCTTCAGCTTTCCATGTACGAGTGTGAAAGAAGCGCTCTGCGTAGGCCAGAGGAAAGGCAGAGAGGCCCCAGAGGAGAGCCATACTGCCAAATACAGTACTGCAAATGGAAATTAAGTTTTCTTTGACTTAAGTGTTTCTGACTGAAATAAAAGTTGTTGCCAGGTGATGGCCGATGGGTTCTGAGATCGCATTTCAGCCAATGCATTTCATCTCTTTTGCTCTCCACATGGACAGTTCATCTGCATGCAACCAAAGCACACACAAGCGTAATACGACTTGACGTCCAAACAGACTTCAACCATTCACCAGAACACTTCAGATACCAAAATCTTGTCCCCTTCCCCCAAATTCTGTATACATATGCAGATATCTGTTTATGGAAATTACTGTATGTAATGGAAACCTGTAGAATCAATTTTTAGAGCTATTTTTTTGTGATTGTCATTTTCCAAAACATTATCACACCACTTTTTGACAGACGGCTGTTGGCTCTATACTTCAGTAATGAAACAGATGAATTCATGTGAGTATCCCCAGCTACCAGCAGTGATAAACCTAACTCAGACTACACAAGGTTAACTCTTTGCAGTGAGAAATGACCTATGCGTGTCCCAGCAGGCATCGGATTATACCAGACAAGTATGGTAATCAGCAATGCCTGCAATTTAAACAAGCAAAACTTAATGTACAATCACCAGATAATCATCAGCTGCACAGGATCTGCACACCTGTTCTTTTTCTTTCTCTCTAAAGGGGTGAAATTGGGCGTAACTACGTGATGCATTCTCCAGCCATAGCTCACAACCATCCACTTTGTTATCTGCCTCGGGCATCCTATGATGACGGAGATGAGAATGGTATGTGTACACTGAGTGCTGGCCAATTCAAACTGCCAGCAACTGTACATTTTGTGATACACCGCCTCTGTTTTGGTTGGAGGGTGTTGCTCAATATTCTGAAAAAGTTTCCCAATATCTTAGTGATGGGGAAAAACACTTGTGGAAACAACATGGACATAAAGTTCTGGGTGAATGGTGTCAGATTTTGACAAAATGTTTTCGGAAATGTTTGGCTTGCCTGGTCTTGTCTGAATGTCACAACTATAACCAGAGATTTTCTTCAACTTAAAGTGATTTGGCATCTCTCATTGAAAACAGATTGTTATAAAGCAAAAATTATTGTAAAACTGTAGTGCTTTGATAGTTTGAAACAACCATGCCAGTGATTACAGTTATTATTTTAATGAATACAAATACAAATACAAGGCGTTTCGTCTTCATACGCCTACTCCACAGGCTGCCCTAGCAACAGTCTGCTGAAACGACGTTCTGTGAGTTATAAGACAGATCTCATTGTGTGAACAGCAGGCCCAGCTGTCTTACTGTCAGGTATGTGAAGGTTAATGCCACTTTTGTTGGTTGAACTATTCATTTAAGTGAGTGATTATTGCATACATTAGCCGAAGTTTTAGCTCACTAATTTTCTCCAGTGGCTGATGAGTGACTTGAAAACTAAGATTACAAATAAACAAATATGAGGAATGTCAGCGTTAAGGATCACGTAGGAGGAAAGTGTTAGGAAAAGAAATATAGTAATAGCTAATGAAGTAGAAGGACTTTTTGCTTGAGAAATCAGTGCACATTCAGTGGAGGATGACAGAATATATAGAGTAATCTGACTCGAGCAGGAAGATTATTCCACCACAGGATTTGGGACTGGGTGTGGTGATGACCAGCCTGGTGCAGCAAAATTGGAGCCAAGCAGCAAGTCGTGACGGAAAGCAGAGCATGGACTCGTGTGTCTAACCATGGCCCGGAGGTATGGAGCTGCAGATCCCTTCACAGCCATGTGTGCCAACACCAGGGATTTTGAAGACGTATGAGCAGCCACAGGGAGCCAGAGGAGGGAGTGTAGGGCAGAGCTAACATGAAGGAGGGGTTCGGGGACGAAACAGGCTGCGGTGTTTGGGATGAGTTGTGGGTGCTCAAGAAAGTGTTTCATGAGTCAGACTACAAGGAAATTGAAGTAAGGATACTGTGAGCCCTGCAGAGTGCCTGCAGAGGATTCATCTGGCTTGATAGATGTTGTAGAGTGCAACCTGCAGGATCAGGTGGTAGATGTAATAGAATGACTTTTAACCCTTATCCTACCAAGATATTTATCATACAAGAATTACCAACTGGGGTTTCTGTAGGCCCCAAGAATAAACAACTGTGACAAACAACCATGCTTCTCAAAATTATTTATGTAATCTAAAAAACAAAAATTTATATATAGACCTATGAATGTTGTTTTACCTTACGAATAGCAGTATTAAGGGTTGTCCCAGCTAACTCAATAAATAGTTGTATCTATTAAAACTGCACTGGTAGAATTGGGTGCTTCTGACTGGGGTACCTCAGGCCCCAATACATTGGTACTTTTAAAACGCAGAAATTAAAACCAGAATAGAAAACAAGACGTGTACTCTGCAGAGTGCAGGTCTTTGTCAGGGCTGATTGCGGCCACTGTAGGAAATTTTTGTAATTCCCGTAGACTCCCATGTGTTTCAACAGTGTGCCAGAAGCTAATAAAAATATGCGCATCCTCAATTTTTGATGGAGCCCTAGCACATTGCACAGAGCAGATTGAGTTCTCCTGCATATGTTGTAATTATGAGAATGGAGGTACTTTTAATAAGTAAAACAAGGCCACAAATATTTGATCCATGTCATTCAAAACAACATTCAGTATTAAATTTGTCTGTGGACTACAGCACAACAAAGTAGGAAATAATAAACACGATTAAAACAGACAAAAAAAACAAACAAAAAAAAAATGACTGAACTACACAGTCTACTTTCTTTTTTCTTACTTATGGTAGAAGCACAAATATCAAGAAAAATGACCAATTCAACAAAATCTGCAAGTCTACAAAATCAGGCAGGCTGAATAGTCAGTTTCCTAAACAATCTTGTTGCTGTCAACCCAGTCTCACTCCAAAGTCATTAAATTCCAGCGCTTGGGCAGTGACTTGCGGTGACAGACAGATAGCCTTTAATGTTGGCATGATACACAGTCGCTCGCCATTATATTTTAATGGCTCATGGCGGCATCGGGGGGCAATGTGGCAGAACAAGAATGAAAGATAAGGCGGCAAAACTCCGAGTGGGGCAGGCTGGAGGGGTGGTGGATGGGTCCAACAACCACCAACTTTCACCCAGGAGAGCATTGTTCGCATCCCCCGTACTGCGTTCATTTTGAAAGAGACTGTAAAAGGTAAATTTCCTGTGACAATGGAAGAGCATTTTGAAAGAAGACAATGCATGAAAATATGCAGAACTTGACACGGCGTCCCAGAACGTCAACAACCAACACACCCAGGGTACCTTGCACGTTGTATGTACATGTGGAAAGTCGATGACCAAATGTCGATATGTGATGAGGTTGGAGTGAGAATGTGTTGCTGGGGTATGACACCCTGCAGAGGATGGAACAAAAAGGAGTTGCAGCCATGGCAGCCAGGATGTGGTACAGCTGCAGCTGATGGTATTGTCCCTCTTGGCTCCCTTACAGTCAAGACAGCAGTGAAGGTGACAAAAACAGTTGACATGTTCATCTCATACTGAACCTAACTTTAGTGGATCATAACATATAGGGTATATGCAGATGCTCTGGTGCAAAATGACCAAACTTTTCTATGCATGTCAGTTTTTGAGCCACGACAAAGGCCAAAATGTGGCCTGCAAAAGATGGTGGGGCTTATTGTTTTTAGCCAAGGAGAAACTTGTGGCCCCTACCGCTCCATTAAGAAGAGTGATGAGTTAATTAAAAAAGGGTTTCTTGAGCGGACAGTCATAATGTGTAAACAAAATATTAGGCTGATTGGTCCAGTAGTTTGTGAGATAAGATGCGGACAGATAGATACACACACTCACATGACCAGTCACACAATTCCCTCCAGGTTTACAACTAGCAGAAATAATGATATAAAGTTATTAGGAACAAACTCACTGATGAAGTCATGAAAAATCAGACTCATATAATTAAGCACCTGTGATACATGACAACCTATACTATGGGGGTCTGTGGGTACTCCTGTCAGTAGGATGAGGAATGACACTAAAATTCTAGGCAGTCAGAGCAGAAATGTGGTTTGATCCATAAACATAATAATCTATCTTCTATATTATTTCCATACAGCTCAAAGTGAGGTGAAGACAAACATGCATATCAACATAAAACAAGCCTTTAAGCAGAGCAGCTGTTACCTTCCAAACTCAGTAATGACTTCAGTGCAGGTTAGTTACACCAGCCAACAAATGAGTTTCAAATTGTTCACTTTTACAACACAGCCAGACATTGTCTAAACCTCTTTGTTTGTTCTGTCTTTATTAAATAACAACAAATAAATGACATTTCAAAGCATTTCCACAGTTTCCTCTACGGGTTCACAGTTTAATGTAATTTGCTTCACCAAGTTTGTGTCTTTGGGCTGAAGCTGCAGTTTTGACTGTACAGTCATTGCCAGTTTTTGGTCAAAAGACACAGTATGAATTATTATTTAATTCAGTTTATTCGGTGCTCCATCTGCAAGTGCGCTGGCTCAGCCGTTGAATTGACCTCCTTCATTAGCATATAATAGGGGTGAGCCATGCAGTTGCTGCATTGTACCAGAGGGAGAAGCACTGTTGGCTCTAAAATTATATTTTATTATATATACAGTGAAACATCAAGAGGGATGGATGATTTTAGAGGGTTGGTTTTTTTTAACTGGTCATCATTATGCATAAAATCCAGAAAACTAAAAGCATTTGAGCACATGGTGCGTGCCACTGGATGTCTGGTTTGATGTTGGTGGGATCCAGCCATTTCAGAGAGCGATGCCTTTTCAGTTTGTGCAGGCTGATCGTGCATACAAATTTAGGCTTACAGTGCAGGAGCTCAGAAAGGTGTGAAAAACTATAGGCTATGTAGCCATTTTACACAATGCATTAGGTATCACAGGTTACATAAAGGCTGCCAATGTTTTGTATTGTTGGTACTGTCAACAAATTTCATAAAAAGGCCAATTATGTGTTAGCCCATTTGTTTCTACTGAAATATATATATATATATCATTACAAAATGTCATTGAAAATGGGTCAAGGAATACACACTTTCATTTAAAAAGCAGGCCTAATAATTTCAGAAAACTGTTGGGCGCTGCAGTTCACATTTATTTAGCTGACCCTTTTTCCCAAGTGTCACACAAGAAGTGTATTCAACCATGTAGGTACAACCCAAAACTGCAAGAATCATGCAAGTACATCAACTTCAAGTTTCTTTCTGGCAAATGTCTCTCAAACATGAGTAGACAGTGCATGTGTTGGGGACGATTCTTAGCTGCAGATTCAGAGCTGCTTCACAGCAGCAGGATGGTGTATATGGGATGACAAAAAAAAATAAACTATGGTGCCCATGTTTATTGAAGTTAAGGAACATTTCAGCCAGTTCATCAGTGTGGCTCACTGGGGTGTTTCAACTAGGGGTGTAACAGTACACATGAGTCATGGTTTAGTTCATACCAAACGAGTTTAGGAATCATGGTTCAGGGCGAGTTCAGTACAGAGGAAATGAATAAAACATAAACTATTCAAACACTTATGTATTACACTGAGCAAACACTTTCCCAAAAGGAAACACGTCACAGCAGAGTTTAAAACTGAAAAGCGTCCCTTATAGACCCTTTTACTGTTAGTAAACAGTATGACATTTTTGGGTGGGTGGGGCTTAGCTGGTGGCAAAACAGTTCTCCACAGACATTAGCCAGCGCTAGCTAGCAAGTTCTGTTGGCTTATTTTAGACAATGGAGGAAGATGATGTGAGTGGTGCATCCAGAAATATAGAGTAGGAGGACCTCCCCAATTTCTGATTAGGTGGACATGATAACCCTTAATACACATGTTATTCATCTACAACTGTAAATAAAACTTGTGCATTAGGAGGATTGTTATAATTAGTTCCTGGTTATAATTCAAGATTCAAAACACAACATTTATCACTCTGGTGATCGGCACATCTGGGTGGTGCTTTCAGATATGCATGTTGGATGGGTTTCAATTCACATCCCCAACAACAGCGGAGCAACACTGACACCATCCTTGTTTTACACACAACTCTCTCCATTGTTGTTGTAGATGACCGGGAACCTGCAAGCAGATCTTCTAGCTCCAGTATTTCATCTGGCTCACCATAATGTGATTAAATCGCACGCCATTTAGCCTGTTGTGCTAACCTCAGCATAGTTTGTCAATGGCTAAAATGCCATGAACGCTAAAATGCCATGCCCCCATGCCATGATGGTTTGGTATGAATACACAAACTGGTACAGTCCTCGTTTAAATTGGTTTTGAGCATCAGTGTAGCAGCATAAAGGCACAGAGGAGTAAGCTATGTCAGGATTATGGTACACAGGCAATGTCTTTTACGGGGATTACTTCACTGTCTTTGTCGTTGTCATGAGATTTGGTGACAATAAGTAAAGAATGATTTATACTTTAAAACTGAATCGCACTTTACCTTTCTTAGATGAGAAGTTTTATGGTTTCAAGGTGTCGTTATGTTCTTCACAACCTTGCAACAACACAGAGCTGACATTGTATAATAGCCTTTGAAATTCCTTCCTCCTATCACCAATGTCCTGCAATAATACAAATCTTGATCTCACAGTTGAAGTATGAGGTGCACTGCTGGGACAATCCGCGGCAATGATTGCCTTCCTGTCTGTAGATTGTTTGGTGGATTGAGGGAACAAGTGAGTATTTTACACCATGGTGTGCTATTGTCTACGCTAACACTTTTTATTCCTCTGCATTAGCATCGGATATTTGATCTAATGTCTGTTTTCATTCTATTTCATTCAGTGTTTCAACAAGTTCTGAACACACACACATAATCTTTATCAGTGTCTTTCCCCTAACACACACACAATCTTTCATACTCAAACATCTGCAGCCATGCACATACTACATAAACCAGCTCATTTGAGCTGGCAGCATACTATTCCAGCACCCTACTGTTTTGTCAACGTGAGAACCTGAAATAGAGATACCTTGCTTTCCATGGAGATACACCCATGGACACAGCAGCCCACACATGCACCGTCACTGACATGAGGATGCTCGCACAAACACACAGACAAAAACAAACTTAAAACATAAACCTCTCAGAGCGGTAGTGAGCAGACACACATTTGCGCACACATAAGGATGAATTGTGTGCTGTCGGATTTACTCACACGTGGGAGCAGAACTACGGATACTCAACACAAACACAAAGCTCTGAGCTTGGATGAGATAAACATACATTGATATTCAGGCTGGTAAAGCTGAAGATAACTGTGGAAAATGGATCAGTTCCCTACATAGAATTACACGTAAGCAGAGTGGATAATGACGTGGGGCACAGATTTTGCGTGAGAATCTTAAGTAAAACACTGTATTGAGCTGGCTTACAGAGCCTCTCCAGTGGTGGCTCTGTGTGGCCCCTGATACAATTGCTAGGCCCCCCGACATAAATAGTTGGAGGCCGACTGTACTGTCTTTAAGAGGCTGTAACGTGCCAGGCTAAGCTAGCCCAAGCTTGTGAAACCTGATAACCCAAGGCCTCCACTGGTACCAAACATGTTGGCATAGCTTCTCCACAAGGGGGCTGAATAACACTCCAAAGGTAGATTAAGGGGTTCACCCAATACCCAATCTCACATCCACGCTTCCCTCACTTGTGTCTCGTTCTTGCGTCTTCACTCCACCCTGGTAAGACACGGGGGAGAGATGCAAGGATGAGATGCAAGAAGAGAGGAGACAAGGAAATATGCCTTTAGAGAAGTTAGACCTCTTTTCCTTTGAAGCGCTATATGAAGCGACCTCTGTTCGTTCGTCCGTTCTGTCCTGATGACCGCAGCAGCTGATTACAGCTGGATCGGTTATCAGTAGGCTTTACAGGCTTTATTAACAGCTATAGAAGCTTTTAATGGAGTTTGTGTCTGCACACACAATGTTATATATAAGGATACAGATACAGTTATCAATGTCAGAGCAGCAGTGTTTTTTTCTCTGTTCAACAAACACCTGCACATGAATAGGCCTAACAACCTGCATTTTGTACTGTGCACTGAGTCCTGCTCAGAGGTACAGAATGCGTTTATATGATTTAGGTCTATTCATTATTTGCATCTGTATCTATTGATTTTCTGATTATGAGTTCATTACTAAATAACCCAGAGTATGATTATGGTGTCTCTTGAACACTGGAAATGGTTTACTAGGGCAAATGTTTCAGGGAAAATTGCAGTTCTGTAGCTCATCAACCCGGCGCTCAGGTATGATCAGCCTCACGTGTGACTGAATGGAAATGATGATGTGAAAGTGTATCTTGCTGACAGACAGATTCCCTCTGCATTTAACGGTATCAATAATAAAAGTTGATGAGGGATGTAACAGATTGTGAAGCAAAACTTCTTTCTCATAAATGAAGAAAGTAGTCTGTGCTCCTTTTCTTGTTCAGATTTTTAAGTAGAGGGTGAATTAGAAAACTTGGGAGTGATACACTTGAGTTTAATCTCTCTCTGGTATGAAACTCCAGTCATGTTGGGATGTATCAAATCGGTCATAGCAGCTGCAGCCCTGCGCTGTCCAATCAGTAACTAATATCCAATCGGGGGGGGGGGGGGGGGGGGGGCGTCAGTCGGGAAAAGACTCCCGCAGAGGCTACACTCATGTATCCTTGCTTCCCTCTCCTCTGAAAGCCTCCTCTCTCCTTGACTCCTCTGACTGCACGCAATGAATGAAGACGTCCGACAAGATGGTGAGTCACAATCAATTTACGGGTCAAGTTTTCGAGGATAGAAGAGTCGAGGAGGGATACTGAGATGAACCCTTAATTATGGTGAGGAAATGACTAACATGGCCATTTTCAAAGAGGTCTCTTAAACTCTCGCCTCAAGATACCTGAATGAAAATGGGTTCTATGGGTACCCACAAGCCTTCCCTAAACTTGAGAAGGCTTGTTTTGCTCCTTACAATCAGAATTCTTCAAAGCTTGGTATGCCATCTCAAGATTTTCAGTGGCCCCATGTAGGCACCCTATAAAAATTTCTGAGGGTGCCACCGATCAACTCCACTGACAGCTACACCATCATGCTCTGCATCTTATATTTGCTTGTTAGTGACCTCCCTTTGAGCTGTCCTCCCAGCCTTTGGACAATTTGAACCACTTTGATGTCATAACCCAGACTAATGAAGCCACTTTCAACCTGCATTTGACCCATTTATATGAGAAGACTGTGGGTACATGCTTAATTGTTGCCGCTCAAACAAGAGTGTGCAGCTACAGCTCTATACGCTTCATTTCCAAACAAAAGCCCTTTACAAGACCTAACATAATTATATTTGCTGATCAGAGGTGTCAACTTTCAGTTCATTAAAAGTAATTGCTGCAGTGTTTACCCTGAAGATAAAACATGACAAACAGTGCTGATGAACTGGTTTAATTTTATAGTTTCCTTTCTTTATTTGCTCTCTTTATGGAGAGTTAATGCTAAAACCAACAATTTACATAATCTCTAAATGTCTCTGAACCTGAGAATAAGAAGATAATTCATGTTTGGCAGGCCTAGAACTAGCTTTCCTTTAACTGTACATTAATCTCACAGTTATTATACGACACGTTCATACTAAAGTCAAGCGGTGTAAGCCCTAGGGGAAGGGTCGCAAAATAAATTCAGGTTGTGTGTTGAGCGGTTCAGATTGACCGCAAACATGGATTGAAGTTATCAGTCACACATCAAAGGTGACGCCCTGGGGGATCAGAATTCCATTTCTGGAAATGTTCTCAATCTGTGACAGCAAACAGCAAGCCGCAATGCAGCATCAAGTGTTGGAGCCAGAAAATAAACATGAAAAAAAAATGAAAGTAAAATGACACCTAGGAGTTAACGGCCACCTGTGTAGCTACAGATTCACAATTCTGAGTTTCCATACGGCTTTGAAGAACATTCTCGGAAGATATTATGTGATGATGGTGTTTTGTGCTTATGCTGGTGTATTGTGAGCCACCAGTTGCACTCTTTCAACGTGCAGGGGAAGTACATTTATGGCCCATTCTCCCTCAGGCCTCCCACACACCCAGCATAGATCAGTAAAAGGCCTGAAGGAATAATTTCAAGGGTTGATGCTGGCATCATTTCAGTAGGGAGAGAGGATAGAGATGTGAGGCTGGTGCTGGTACAAAGTGTTGAGGTTGAGGGTGGATAGCAGTAAACAACGCCCTAGACAGTTTCCTGGAGCAGCAGTTGGAATTGCTGCTGCGCAGACTGACACCCATGCAAAATGCAAATGATTGGCAAGGACTTGCCCTTACAGAAAATCCCTGCATGTTTTTCGGTATTGTGGGTTTTAGTTTGAAGGTGCCGTAGGATGCTTTTCCTGTAATGGCCACAAGGAGTTGGCTTGAAAAACATCTACTGTAAGTGCATCAGTCAAATGGGAAACCCCTGCTTCCCACTGAGAATAGCAAAACAAAATTCCTGACCAGGTTGAGGTCTTAATATCTAATCTCACCTCTTGTTTTGTGTAGCTCTGTAGTGATTATGTAAAGTCTTACTGCACAGGAGAAAATATTAATTTTGTGTAAGTGGTAGTCTTAATAGGTCTCTCAATTCTACCCCACTCCTCCTCATTGAAATAATTATGATTTTCTACCTCCAAACAATTGCTACAGTGGCAGCAAGCGACAAACTTCCCTTAAAACATACAAATTCAACCTTGATATCACACATGGTGCGTCTCTCTTTTCATAAAATGCCTTTGCTTAAATGATAATACATTTTATTTACAGAATGCTTTTCATGGTACTTAAAGACACTTTGTAATAGTTAAAAATACACACAACATCATTCACACATTAAAAGCCGTTTTGAGGAGCAATTTAAATCGGGAGAGGTCGGTGCCGTCTCGAATGTGTTTGGGGAGGGAGTTCTAGAGGGCGGGGGCGGCTATGGAGAAGGCTCTATTGCCCCAGTTCCGGTGCTTGGTGGGGTCGGGAGGTCAGCATCAGAGGAGCGGAGGCTGCGCAAAGGAGTGTGGCGGCGGAGCAGGTCAGTGAAGTAGGAGGGGGCCTGGTTATGAAGGGCTTTGTAAGTGAGGAGAAGGACTTTGAATTGGATACGTTGTGGGACAGGGAGCCATGGGTGATGTGATCGCAGGAGCGGGAATGGGTGAGCAGACGGGCAGCAGAGTCCTGGATGTGTTGGAGTTTATTTAGGAGTTTGGATGGTGTACCGTAAATAATGCTGTTGCAGTAGCTAATTCTGGATGTGATGAAGGTATAGATGAGTTTCAGTAGCAGAGGGGGAGAGCGATGGGCAGAGATGAGGTATGTCTTTTAGGTGGAAGACAGCAGTGCTGGTGATTTGATTGACATTAATGCACAGTATTCTAAGAGACATAGAAAACAGTTTGGCAATCTATTAGGATGCAAGCTTATCCTCAAATAGCATTATACCCCAGTATTATAATATCGTTTACTCTCCTTTGTCAGTGCAAACACACTCTTTTGTTGTACAGTAAACTGCCTCTTTTGTGAGCACCAACTGTAACACACAGATGTAGAGGCTGAGGCTAATTGGGTACAAGTGTGTCACGTTGATCAGTTGAACTACTCCAAGCTCCCGACCCTCAATCCCTGCCCTCTATTCCACAGTTCCCCGCTGTGCAGCCGAATCAGTAAAGCATCTGGCTTCTACTGATGAATTCATTTATTTATGACTGGGTGGACTACTACATAAGTCCAAATTCTCCTGCGATGTCTTTTGCTGAATGGACCGACTCATTTAGCCTGGGATGCATCTGGAACAAAGAGTCGGCTAAACAACGCGATAAACATGCCTCGACGAACAAAGTGATCGTTGGCAGAGCAAATGTGTTCTGTTATTGTCAAAAGTGCGTTGGGTAGTTAAAATCAGAGAGCTGAGATACTTTGAGCTAACTCACACTTTGATCACATCACATGGATGAGGCTTGTGATTATTTTCCAGTATTTTCCTTGGGACCAAATGTTAGATTTGGGTTGCAATGAAGTGGAACTCGTTGATGATGTTTATGTGTTTGTGTTACATCGAAGTCCGGGTTGGGAATTTCACAGCAGTCAGAGCTCCATAAAATCGTTACAGGAAGTTAATAATGATCATATTTAAACAAAACAGAAGAGAAGGTCCAAAGCGCTAGGATATTTCATGCTGTCATAGCTTTTTCCTCTAAATAATACATAATGTGCTTCAGGCTATCAGTGGTATAGCCTAAAACATGAGTATAAGGATCAATTCTGCTCAAGTTGAAATTTCCACGCTGCCTTTTATTGCAGTATTTTCTAAGTTCTTTCATATTTTATTGTGCAGGGAGTTATTACGGTAAATATGACTTTCAGAATCCACCCACCACTGAGTCCTGTGAGACTATCAGGAGCATCTTGTTCATTCATCAGGTTGACACCCATGCTGTGTAGTCATGTATGTGTATGCGTGTGTTGTGAAACCAGTTCACAACCTTTGACACCAGTCATTCTTTCCCATTTTCCCACCTACACGCGCACGTACTCGCCCTCTGCTGCCTGGCTGTCTGATAAAAAAACAGCTGGGATTTTTCCAGTGGGCTCCTGAGTGTTTACAGAGGACACTTGTGAAATTGCGTAATGGTTCAAATGTGAATGTGTGGTGAGAAGGTTATGTAAGTGCATCTCTCACATCTGATTCATGCGTTCTCAGATCTGCATGAGTGTGTTTGTGTGTTTGTTCGAGAAGGGGTGGTACTCTGAAAACGCTGGAGTCGAGACACCTTTCTCTGCCCCTCAGCGTATAAACACACACCACCAACATTCAAAGTCTTGGAGAGACACTAGCAAGGCCAAGCGAGTGGGTAGAATATAAGATTGAAAAGTGCACACTGCACACCCACAGAGACACATGCACATAAACACCTGCAGAACTGCCTGAACAATTTCAGTTTCACTAAGAAGGTCAGAAAGCAGACGTGCGTGTTGTGGCAATGATTCAGTTCCCCAGTGTGGGGAAACACATTTGCCTTTTTAAACCTGTATGTGGAGGGAGCTAATTGCAAATCCAAACATGAGCTCTAAGGCTGCCCTCATGTCCAGTCCTGTTAGTTCAGGCAGTTATTTGCTTTTCCACATTTTTCGCCATCTAAATTCTAAATCTAAATCTAAATTGCTACTTATCTCAATGGGGAAATAATAAAGAGGAGTCAGAATCACTACCCACACGTTAACCTTAATTGAGTACCAAATTGAAAGCTAAGGTAAAAGAGATGGTACTCTGGGTGGTGATTAGCTTGAATCGTGAATCCTGTGACCAGTGTGCCCTGCTGGATTTTTCCTTTTTTTTTTTTTTAGCTTTAAAGCTGCTAATTTCATTTTCTGGGAGCGCATCTATGTTCCCTCAGATCAGTGCCTCTGCCAGTGAGGTAATATTATTACCCCTGTAATAACTCGGGCACCCCTAACCCCTATCACAGTTATAGAAGAGCTGGCTCTGATGCTGAGAGAGCATGATGCTGAGGGACATAGGGCCTTATTTGGGATGAAAAAAGTTAATGTGGGAACATATGGCTAAGGGAACATATAGGGCCTGATTTGAAATGTAAAGAGTTCATGAGGGAACATAGGAGTAAGGGAACAAAAGGCCTAATTTGGGATGGAAAAGGTTTTTAAGTGAACATAGGGCTTAGAAAACATTGGGCCTTATTTGGGACTGGAAACCGGTTGATGAGGGAACATAGGGCCTAATTTAGGATGGAAAAAAGTTCATGAAAGGACATATGGTGCCTTATTTGGGATGGTAAAATGGTTCATGAGGGAACATAGGGCTGAGGGAACGTAGAGCCTAACTTGGGATGGAAACAATTCATGAGGAAACACAGGGCCTTATTTGGGATAGGAAAACGGTTCATGAGGGAACATGTGGGTGTGGAAACATAGGGCCTAATTTAGGGACTGAAGAAGTTTGAGGGAACACAGGGCTAAGGAAACATAGGGTCTTTTGGGGATGAAAAAAGGTCAAGAAGGTTCATATGGCAGAGGGAACATATAGGGCCTAATTTGGAAAGGAAAAGAGTTCACGGGGGAACATAGAAGTAAGGGAACATAGGGCATAATATGGGATGGGAAAACAGTTCATGAGGGAAGAAAGGGCTGAGGGAACATAGGACCTAATTTAGGGGGAAAAGGGTCACAAGGGAACATATGGCAGAGGGAACATAGGTCCTTATTTGGGATGGAAAAAGGGTCATGAGGGAACATAGGGCCTAAATTGAGATGGAGCAAATTCATGAGGGAACATAGGGCCTACTTTAGAATGGAAAATAGTTCCTAAGGGAACATAAGGCTGAGGGAACATACAGTCAGGTCCATAATTATTTGGACAATGATACAGTTGTCATCATTTTGGCTCTGTACACCACCACAATGGGTTTTAAATGAAACAATGAATACCTGCTTAAAGTGTAGACTCTCAGCTTTCATTTAAGGCTTTTTTCAAAAATGTAGTATGAACCGTGTAGGAATGACAACCATTTCTTCACACAGTCCCCCAACTTTAAGGACTCATAAGTATTTAGACAAACTAACATAATCATCAATTAAACAGTCAGTTTTAATACTTGGTTGCAAATCCTTTACAGTCAATGACTGCCTGAAGTGTTGGACACATAGACATCACCAGATGCTGGGTTTCTTCCCTGGTGATGCTCTGCCAGCCCTTTACTGCAGCCGTCTGCACTTCCTGCTTGTGTTTTGGGTGTTTTGCCCTCAGTTTTGGCTTCAGCAAGAGAAACGCATGTTCAATTGGATTCAGGTCAGATGATATGACTTGGCCATTGCAGAACATTCCACTTCTTTGCCTTAAAAATGTCTTTGGTTGCTTTTGCAGTATGCTTCAGGTCAATGTCCATCTGCACTGTGAAGCATCGTCCAATGAGTTTTGAAGCATTTAGTTGAACCTGAGCAGATAATGTAGCCCCAAACACTTCAGCTTTCATCCTGCTGCTCTTGTAAGCAAGACAAGACTTCACTAGAATAAATACAGAGGGTTTATCACAAGATGTAAACCATTGGTTAGCCTTGAAAATGGAAGGCCATATTAGAGTTTGTCAAAAACCATCTAAAAAGCCTGTACAGTTGTGGAACAGCATACTATGGACAGATAAAACAAAGATCAACTACCAGAATGATGGGAAGACAAGAGAAGGAAGAAGGGAAGGAACTGCTCATGATCCAAAGCACACCACCTCATCAGTGAAGCATGGTGGAGGTACTGTTATGTCATGGCCATGTATGGCTGCCAGTGGAACTGGTTCTCTTGTATTTATTGATGATGTGACTGCTGACAAGAGCAGCAGGATGAAAGCTGAAGTGTTTGGGGCTACATTATCTGCTCAGATTCAACCAAATGCTTCAAAACTCATTAGACGATGCTTCACAGTGCAGTTGGACAATGACCTGAAGCATACTGCAAAAGCAACCAAAGACATTTTTAAGGCAAAGAAGTGGAATGTTCTGCAATGGCCAAGTCATATCATCTGACCTGAATCCAACTGAGCATGCGTTTCTCTTGCTGAAGCCAAAACTGAGGGCAAAACACCCAAAACACAAGCAGGAAGTGCAGACGGCTACAGTAAAGGGCTGGCAGAACATCACCAGGGAAGAAGCCCAGCATCTGATGATGCCTATGTGTCCAACACTTCAGGCAGTCATTGACTGCAAAGGATTTGCAACCAAGTATTAAAACTGACTGTTTAATTGATGATTATGTTAGTTTGTCCAAATACTTATGAGCCCTTAAAGTCGGGGGACTGTGTGAAGAAATGGTTGTCATTCCTACACGGTTCATACTACATTTTTGAAAAAAGCCTTAAATGAAAGCTGAGAGTCTGCACTTTAAGCAGGTATTCATTGTTTCATTTAAAACCCATTGTGGTGGTGTACAGAGCCAAAATGACGACAACTGTATCATTGTCCAAATAATTATGGACCTGACTGTATGGCCTTATTTGTGATGGAAAAATAGATAATGAGGGAACACAAGGCTGAGTGAACATAAGGCCTACTTTAGGATTCAAAACAGTTCATAAGGGAACATAGGGCTGAGGGAACATAGGTCCTTATTTTTAATGGAAAAGAGTTCATTTGTAATTTAGGATTGGAAAGGGTCATGAGGGAACATATGGCAGAGGGAACATGGGTCCTTATTTGGGATGGAAAAAAGGGTCATGAGGGAACATATAGGTTAAGGGAACATAGGGCCTTATTTGGAATAGGAAAAAAACTCTGTCAGGGATCTAAGAATGAGAGAATATAGGGCCTTAATTGAAATGTAAAAAGCTCATGTGGGAACAAAGGCTGGACAGTGATTGATTTGCCCACTGAATTTAGAGAGGCATTGTTTCCTGATGCTGATTGATATTATATGGGAGTGAATGAGATTATGCCATACAGCCAGAGTGATTCTAAAATATCATACAGTAATCATACTCTTTGCTTAAATGTTTGGACGGACCAGCAGTTAAGGCAGTAGATTAACCTTTTTTTTTGAATGTTTACTTCATTATCATGCATTATCGTGTGTGTGTTTTTACTTCCACTGACCTGAACACCACAACCAGTTTACAGTAAACTGTTGTGGGTTCGCAATGTGTATGTATTCCTGGATACTGGCAAATATCAGGGGGTGTCAGCATTACTGTACAACATGTCCTGTAAAAGCCTTTGATCGGGTGTGTGTGTGAACCGATACCCTGCGGCTGAACAAGGCTCTGTCACAGAGGAAATAATGGGACTTGATTTCCCAAAATGGCCCTGAGTAATAATGATACCTTTGTCCACTGACTACCGTCTCAAGCAGACAATAGAGCAGGACATAATTACATGTATAAACCGTGTAATGAGGACATAGTTTGGTTCACTGAGTTAAGTACAAAGGACTAAAGCTCATTAACATGTATTAGATGTCTTAAAGAACTAGTTTATTCAGCTTCGTAGACAAAAACGAACGTTATAAAAGATGTGTGGTCCAGTCTTGTTGTCATGTGAATGTCCTCAAGATGTTACAAGTCATCTGGATCTATGCACTGACATCTGAAGGGCGAATATTTAAATAGTGAAAATCTTGGCACTTTTTTATTAGATATGTTTCATTTGCCTTTAAACGTGGGTCTGTTGCAAATTATTCTCAGAAACATGTTGACGCCGGTGGGATGCATGCCCAAAATCACACACATAACATTAAACAGAGTTAATTTCAGGACAAAAACAAAAACAGCCCTCTAAACAAGTATTTTATTTACTTATTCAAGTTTTTTTTCATATTCAGCAGCAGGGAACATGCAGTTCAGTCTGGTTGTACACGGTCCTCTTGACAGTTCAGGAAAATCAGAGCCTAAACAAACATCACTCCAGACAAAGTGACCCTCACCTGCAACTCAAACACACACCATGATCCAAAGTGCACGTTTACTCCAGCTAGTTTATAGTAAAACCTTCAGTTTCTTTTAATGTTATCAAGTTAGGGTGTTCACAGAGACAATAAGCATTATTTTAAAAAAGGAAATTTTCACTCACTTCATTTTTAAGTACTGTGTTTGTGTTTATGTGGTGTGACCTACATGAGCAATCTACAATCAAGTGTGACTCACTGTACAGAATGTACAATCCTCCAGTAAACCTGACTCCAAAACTGACTCTGAGTCTGTTCTACTGGCTTTAAACAGCAGGTGGCAGCACCACATTAGCAAAACAGACATTAATAGAAAGGATGAAAGCCACAGAGTGTAAAGCACAAACATGCCTTTCCAAAACTTGAAAGCTATTCATGTGGGTTAAGTGTGAAAGCTCTTAATGTCCCAAATTACTGGCAACAGCAAGACAAACACTTGAAACCAACTAGCATATGTCAGGAAATGTGTGGCTTTTGATTAATGGGTATTTTTTCCAGTATGTGCTTATATTTTCCAGACCGATCTCTGGTCTTTCCATGTTGTATAAAGCAGCAATATCTGTGATTATGATTAAAGGGAGCAGATTTGTCTTGTTGTACAGATACAGGTATTTCCAACATTATGAAAGAACAAACAAAGCTGATCTATATTTGTCATGTACAGGTGATATATGAAGTGTAAACACAAATGGAACAATATGATTAAACAGTTCAGCAGATTCAGCCATGACAGGGGTAAACTGTCCTTTCAAAATGGTTACAGATCTGGTGGAAAGCAGACAGACGAAATGAGCAGCAGACACATAGGAAAACATTCTTGTATGGCAAAAATGTCAGAAGTTTCTGTACTTCTGCTTTAGAGATCCACCCTCCCGGCAATGTGTTATTTCTCCATGCCATATTTACCGCATTTAGTGAGATTGTTTTTGTTCTTTATTTCTGCTTTGGTGCACATGACCAGGCCTTCCTCTTACACAGGTTTTGTACATTGCACAGTCAAATCTGTTGTGGCTGAGGGGTCATCATAGGTCAAGCAGTGACATAAAGTGAACTCTACTCACTCTAAACTTTTTAATAAATACATCAGTTAAAATTCAATGCACACCATCTTTTTAATTTTCCATTAATTCAGTTTGCGTGAAGCCTGGCAGCTCATTGTGTACGTTGGCCTTATTGAAAGTTCACAGTCCCGGTGACATTTTCAGTCTATTAATATCAAGGCGTGCCTGCCTCAAAAAGGTCAATACCCACTTCTGTTGACAGCTTTTGCCACACTGACATGTTTTTAAATATTTTGTCACATGCTGCTGTGACAGTAAGAAGAAGTCTGGCTGTTGTCTTCTCTGAACGCAGGCAGAAACAACTCCTCACAGTGTGCTGTGTGTTTTCAGCCGGTCACAATATGCTGTATAGAAAAGATGCCAGAAAAAGCTTATGGGTTTAGTTACAACTGACTGTCTGCTGGCTTCAAAACACCAGCAGAAATCTGTTTTCATTGCATAAAAAAATGTTCTGGGTAGAGCCGAGTCTCTAGTTTTGCTTTTAAGGCAGAGCGGCGCCTCAGACAGAGAGGAAATGGAAAGGCTTTAAGAAGAGGAAGTGAGGCCCC